>NW_006400108.1:1941189-1960900 GCF_000299155.1 Elephantulus edwardii | reverse complement strand
CTCTTGGTCTGAGTATAAGTTTCGCATTAGCACAATCAAATGTTCTGGGATTCCCATTCTTCTCAGAGTCAGCCACAGCTTATTGTGATCCACACAGTCAAAAGCCTTTGCATAGTCAATGAAGCATAGATAGACATTCTTCTGGTATTCTTTGCTTCCTGCTAAGATCCATCTAACATTAGCTATAATATCCCTAGTACCACGACCTCTTCTAAATCCAGCCTGCACATCTGGCAGTTCTCTGTTGACATATAGTTCGAAACGTTTTTAGATAATTTTCAGCAGAATCTTGCTTGTGTGTGATATCTATTGGTTATTGTTATAACTGGGCAATTGTCTTTCATCGGTTCTTTTCTGTGGAATGTTTGTCTGTCAGATACTATTATATATATTTAAAGATTGAGACCAGCTAGGAAGAAGGATTGGTCATCGACTTCCAAAAAGACAGGCCTTCGAAAACCCTGTGTACAGTAGAGCAAACTTAGACTATCGCTTGGACTAGCAGACATGGCAATTGAGACTGAGATCTTAGAAACGGAAATACAGAGAAGAAGGAATAGCTGTAAGCAAACACTAGTGATTGGAATATGGAACATGAGAAGCACGAATGTAGGAAAACTGGACATTGTTAAGAAAGAAATGGAACACATAAATATTGACATACTAGGTATAGGTGAAATGAGATGGCTTGGCATGGGACATTTTGAAGCAGACGATTTTATGATTTACTATGCTGGGGATGAAAACGTGAGAAAGAATGGGTTTGGTTTCATAATTTAAAAAGTCATTTCTAGACCCATCCTGAAATACAATGTGGTGAGCAATAGGATAATATCCATATGCATACAAGGAAGTCCAGTGAATACCACTATCATTCAGATATATGCACCAACAACAAGAGCCAAAGAGGAGGAAATAGAAGATTTCTACCAACTTTTGCAGTCAGAAATTGATCAAACATGCAATCAAGATGCTTTGATACTAATGGGCGACTGGAATGCAAAAGTTGGGAACAGAGAAGAAGGTTCAGTAGCTGGAAAATACGGGCTCGGTGAAAGAAATGAGCCTGGAGATAGAATGATAGAGTTCTGCACATTCAATTGCTCTAATGACTTTCACTTTTGACTTTTCTTTTCTTCTTATGCTGATTTTTACCTTGAAGCCTATTTCAGCAGAAATTAATATTACTGCCCCTGCCATTCTTGATTTACTCATAAGACCTATCCTACTTTTTAGTCTTAGTTTAGAAGCTATGTTGAAACCTGTTGAACACGAGTGATTTTGCAGGCATTTGAAATACTGTTGGCATAACTTCCAACATCTGCAACATTTCATGAGATGAAGAGAAACTCCTCAGTTTAGAAGCCATTCAAAGTGCCATTGAGAGTTACCTCTTCAAAATAAGGTCTACTGTAATGGTTGTTGTTGCCGTTCTATGCTGCAGAGTCAGAACTGACCCACAGCTGACCCTCGGGCGGGTTTTCAGAGGCTGTTAATCACACAGGAAGAGATTGCCCATGCTTCTCCAGTGGAGCAGCTGGTGGCCTCAAACTGCATGCATTTGAGACTGCAGTGCAGCTTCTTGTTACTTGGCCAATATAATTAAATATTTGTTCCATTTTAAAAGAAAAAGTTTATCTAACAGAGTGTGGAATTTATCAAATAATATCATCAATATTACATGCAAATAAAATCTTACTGAAGCTTTATTAAAAATGGCTGAGAAAACACAATGATGGGGAACTGCCAGGAAGAAATTTAATCATGATTTAGAGGAAGCATAGGTGATATCATTGCTGAGGTCAGATGGATTGTGACTGAGAGCAAAGAGTACTAGAAAAATGTTTATTTGTGGCAAAGTTATTTGATTGTGTGGATCATAACAAATTATGGCTAAGAAGAATGAGAATCCTAGAACACTTTATTGTCCTCAGAAAAAAAACTTAGACCTAGACAAAGAAGCAGTTGTCTAAATAGAAAAAGCAGATACTGTATGCCTTAAAATCAATAAAAGTATACAAAACGTATTTATAATCTCCATTCCTTTTAAATCTTTATGCAGATCAAATAAAGAGAAGCTGAACTATATGAAGAATATGGCTTCAGTAATTGAGAAAGACTTGTAAACAACCTGATTTGTTGAGACTATACAACTTTTATCCCAGAAATTGAATGCCTGAAACATTTTAAGAACATAAAAGACTACACTCTTCAACATGGGTTGCTTCTCAACATAAAAAATCCTTATTACTGGACCAATCGGCAACATCATAATGTTGTTGTTGCTATATACTTTCCAGTCAGAACTGACTCATTGCTGACCCTTCAGCAGATTTTTCATAGGCAATAAATAATATAGGAGGAGATCATCCTTCTTTCTCCTGCAGAACACCGAGTAGACCTGATCTGCATTCTTTTGAGTTATCAGAAAAGTACAGCTCTTTATGTAACCCTCCTAACCATAATCCTAAGCCACCAGAGCTCCCAAGCATGATAAATGGGGGGAAAAATTTGAAGTTGCTAACATTTTCATTTTAGATGGATCTATAAGTAACTTTCACTCTAGCAGCAGTCAAGAAATTAAAAGCCATTTTGGATTGGAAAAATCTGCTGTGAAGGACATCTTTAAAGTGCTGAAGAGGGAGAAAACAAATTTAAAAGTTTAAAGACTAAGGTGCATTTAATTATTAAAGGAAGTTTGCAGCTATTTCTCTTCATTTCGACTTCCAATCTGTATTCTACATTTAATGCCATAATTACATGAAGTCACTAATTTCAGAAAGAATTTGCTGAGACAGGAATTTCTTGAAACAACACATGATCAAGAGGCAGTGGTGATGAAGGAGGAAGTTCAGGCTGCTCTGAAGGAATTAGCAAAACACAAAGCTACAGGAATTGATGAATAATTGACATATTTCAACAAACAGATACTGCCCTGGGTGCCCTCACCAGTTTGTACTAAGAAACCTGGAGGACAGCTACCTAGGCAGTTGACTGGATGAGATCTATCTATGTTTATTCCCATTTTTTTAAAAAAGAAAATGGCAAGGAATGAGGGTGATATCACATGGTCTGACTCTACAGTGATTTGTACAGAAATGGTCTATTTGGACATTAATAAGCTGAGGGAGTTACTCCGTCCTGCTGGCGATCATTATTCATATAGATGGAATAAGACCTAATTGGATTGTCTTGATCTTAAATGAAAATAATTGATTTTTAAACTCCTCTCTTCTCTATGACTCCAATTAGTATGTCCTGTCTTACTTATGGTTGCTGTTGTTGTTGTTATGTACCATCGAGTCGCTTGCGACTCATAGCGCCCTTATGTGCAACAGCCCTAACTCTGCTCTGTCCTGTGCCAATCGCACTGTCTCTGACACTCCCATCCCAATTACCCCAGTCACTGAATCAACCCACCTCATAGAGGGCCTTCCCCTCCTGCGATGTCCCTCCACCCTCCCAAGCATGATGCCCTTCTCCAAGGACCCATCTCTCCTTTCAACATGTCCAAAGCATGTTAGACAGAGCCTCAGAATCCTTGCCTCCAAGGAGCCACCCGGTTTAACCTTTTCCAGGATGAATCTGTTTCTTTTCCTAGTAGTCCATGATACCTTCAATATTCTTCTCCAGCACCACAGCTCAAAGGCATCAATTCTCCTTCTATCCTCCTTAGTCATTGTCCAGCCCTTAGTCATTGTCCAACTCTCTGATGCATAACAAGTGATAGCAAAGACCATTGCCTGTATCAGATGCACCTTTGTCTCCAGAGAGACACCGTTGCTCTTCAGTACTTTGGAGAGGTCCCTAACAGCAGACTTTCCATGGCAATATGCCTTTTAATTTCCTGGTTACTGGGGCCAAGAGTGTTGACTGTGAAGCCAAGCAAAAACTAAAGCTGTGAACAATCTCAATCTCGTCACCATCCATCCCTATGCTGCCAGTTGGCTCAGTGGTGAGAATCTTTGTCTTCTTGACATTGAGCCTCAAACTATATTGGAGGCTGCAGTCCTTGACCCTCTGCAGCAAGCGCTTCAGGTCCTCCTCAGTTTCAGCAAGCAGGGTTGTGTCATCTGCATAACACAGATTGTTGATAGATCTTCCACCAATCTTGTCCCCACGTTTCTCTCCTCATAGAGCCCAGCCTCCCAGATAATCTGTTCTGCATACAGGTTGAAAAGGTATGGAGACAGGACACATTCCTGGCATACGCCCTTCCCAATTTTGAACCATGCAGCGTTACCTTGCTCTGTTCTGAGGACTGCCTCCTAGTCCAAGTATAGGTTTCGCGTTAGAGGGATCAAGTGTTCTGGGATTCCCATTCTTCTCAGAGTCAGCCACAGTTTGTTGTGACCCATACAGTTAAATGCATTTGCATAGTAAATGAAACACAGATATACATTCCTCTCATATTCTCTGCTTTCAGCTAAGATCCCTCTAACATCAGCTACAATATCCCTAGTACCATGACCCCTTCTAAACTCAGCCTGGACTTCTGGCAATTCTCTGCTGATGTGCTGTTCCAGTCGTTTTTGGACAATCTTCAGTAGAAACTTGCTTGCATGTGAAATCAATATTATTCTATAGTTTCCACACTGTGTTGGGTCACCTTTCTTTGGGATGGGAACAAATATAGATCTCTTCCAGTCAGTTGGCCAAGTGGTCGTTCTCCAGATTTCTTGGCACAACTTGGTGAGCACATCCAGGGCAGCATCTGTTAGCTGAAATATGTCAGTTGGTATACCATCTATTCCTGGGGCCTTATTTTTTGCCGTTTCCTTCAAAGCAGCCTGCCTTCATCACCATAGGCTCTTTTTCATATGTTGTTTCATTAAATTCTTCTATGTCTTCCAATTCCTTTTGATACAATTACTCAGTATATTCTTTCCATCCTCTTTTAATACTTCTTCGATCACTTGGATATTCTGTGGAAAGCATCCTTGATTATAGCAACTCGAGGTTTGAATTTGTTTTTCAGTTCCTTGAGCTTAAGAAATGCTGATCAAGTTTGGCCCTTTTGATTTTCTGACTCCAACTCCTTACACATTTCATTGTAATATTTTACTTTGTCATCCAGTGCTGTTTTTTGAAATCTTCTATTCAACTCTTTAGTATCTTGAATTCTTCCTTGTGCTTTGGCTTCTTTGCACTCCAGTGCAATTTTCAGAGTCTCTTCTGACATCCATCTTGGTCTTCTCTTCCTCTTCTACCTTTGCCATGACCATTGCATTCTTCCCGGATGATACCCTTGATATCCTCCCCCAACTCATCTGGTTTTCGCTCACTATTGTTCAAGGCCTCAAACCTGTTCCTGAGATGGATCTGAAATTCATGTGGGATAGGCTCAAAGTCATATTTTGGTCCCCATGGATTCAGTTTAATTTTCCTCAACTTCAGCTTGAACTTGCATATGAGTAGTTGGTGGTCTGTTCCACAATAAGCTCCTGGCCTAGTTTTCATAGCTGATATTGAGCTTCTCCAGCGGTTCTTTCCACAGATGTAATCGATCTGATTCCTATGCATACCATCAGGTAAAATCCATGCATATAACCTGTGTTTATGTCTCTTAAAAATGTATTTGCTATGAATAACTCATTGATTGTGCAAAATTCAATCATTCTCTCTTCACCTCCATTTCTGTCACCGAGTCCATGTTTTCCAACTACTGAATCTTCTTCTCTTTTCCCAACTTTTGCATTCCAGTCACCCATTATTATCAATGCATCTTGATTGCATGTTCAATCGATCTCCGACTGTAAAAGTTGGTAAAAATCTTCTATATCCTCTTCCTTGGCTCTGGTTGTTGGTGCATATATCTGAATGGTAGTGGTATTCACTGGCCTTCCTTGTATGCATGTGGATATTATCCTGTCCCTCACAATATTGTACTTCAAGATGGATCTAGCAATGGCTTTCTTAACTATAAAAGCAACTCCATTTTTTTTCTCACCTTTTCAACTCCAGAGTAATATATTATCATCTGACTCAAAATGCCCCATGCCAGTCCATCTCATCACAACAGTGCCTAGTATGTCAATATTTATGTGTTCCATTTCTTCCTTAACAATATATAATTTTCCTAAATTCGTGGTTCTCACATTCCATGTTCCAATCACTAGTGTCTGCTTACAACTGTTCCTCTTTCCTTGTATTTCCGTACTTGAAAGCTCAACCTCAGTTGGATGCTCTAATAATGACTAAAATACTGGGTTGAGGGGGAACCCAATATATATTAAATCTTGTTTATACCAAGAGGTACTGAAATTAAGTAAAAGAAGATAGGCTTCACATTTAATAGAAAATGAAATCAATCCATTGGGAAAAACGGTAATAAAACAGTGTGGAATTATCTAACAGTATCATTAATATCACAAACAATCAAATTATTGCTGAAGATTATAAAAGAAATACTGGAACATCATCATAGTACATCATCAGAGACCTGCCAGATGTGCGAGCTAAGATTAGATGAGGCCATGCTACTAAAGATATTATAGCCAATGTTAGATGGATCTTAGCTTAAAGTAGAGAGTACCAGAAAAATGTTTACCTGTCTTTCATTGAATATGCAAAGGCATTTGCATGTGGAACACAATAAATTGTATCAAACCTTGAGAAGCATGAGGACTAGTGGAACACTTTACTGTATCCTGCAAAATCTATGCTTGGACCAAGAGGCAGTCATCAGAACAGAGCAAGGAAAAACTGCATGTTTCAAAATCAGGAAAGGTGTATGCTGTGGATGCTTCCTATCTCCATACCTTTTCAATCTATATGTGGAACAGATCATTCAAGAAGCTGGATTCTGTGAGGAGGAATGTGACATCAGGATTGGAAAACCTGTGTTATGCAGATGATACAACCTTGCTTCCTGAAACTGAGGAAGAACTAGGGTGTTTGCTGCAGAAGGTCAAAGACTGCAGTCTTCAGTATGGATTGATAACATCAAGAACACAGATTCTCAGCACTAGGCTAATTGGCAGCAATGTGAAGATGGAGAATAGATCGATATTGTGAACAATTTCAGCTTCTGTGTTCAACACTCTCGGCACCAGAAGTCACGAAATCAAAAGATGAATTGCATTGGTAAAATCTGCTATAAGGAACTTCTCCAGAGTAGTGAAGAGCAAAAGCATCACTCTAAAAGCTAAGGTGCACCTGATTCAACCCAGGCTCTTTGCAATTACATGCTATTCATCAGAGAGCTGGATAATGACTAAGCATGGCAGAAGAAGAATCAATGCCTTTGAATAGTAATGCTGCAGAGAAGATTATTGAAGATACCATGAACTACTAAGAGAACAAATAGGTTCATCCTGGAGAGGTTGAAACTAAGTTTTTCCTTAGAGGCAAGGATTTTGAAGCTCTGTCTGACATACTCAAGGCATGTTGCCAGAAGGATCATGGAGAAGGACATCATATTTAGAAGAATGATGTGACAGTGCAAGAGAGGAAGACTCTGGATGAGATGGATTGACTCAGTGACTTCTGTAAATGAGGTAGGTGTGTTGGATACAATGAAATTGGCTCAAGACAGAGCAGGATTCATAGCTGTTGTACATAGAGCTTCTATTAGTCACAAGCAATTCTATGACACAAAATAACCATAGCGAAAACCTGCCCAACATGAGTGACCCCCCCCTTTTTAAAAAAATTAATTTCAATGAACATTTACAGGGGTTTTGGGTTTCCATTAATTCATTGTTGCACTTTTCTCTCAGCCCACCTGACCCCCACCCCCAGTTCGCTCTTCTCCTTGAAAAGCAAAAGAGAAAACTCCTTCATTGGTATACAATCCCCCTGCAACCCCCCACCCCCACCCGAGTATACTCCATTCTGCAACCCTCATTCTGAACTCATGATAATCATAATGCCCTAAAATATATTACTTTTAAACTGTTTTCTTCCCTTTTCACATTTGACACACTGTTGACAAAGCCTTTAGCATCATAGAACCCATAAGTTGCCTCAGTATTGAAAGCTGACAGACAAGTGATGCACTACTTAGAATAACGATAAATAAGTAAGAATGTAGATACTCAAGCTACAAATTCTTAATAACATGCATGTTGTTGTTGTCAGATGTCCTCCAGTCGAGTATGACTCATAGTGACCCTATGAACAATGGATCTGAACCTTGTCCTATCCTGTGGCATCCACACTTCCTGATACATTAGAGCCCATTGCAACAGTTATCATGTCAATCCACCTGGTCGAGGGTCTTTCTCTTCTTTACCAAGCCTTCACCTTTCCAAGCATGATGTCCCTTTGCAAGAAGTAGCCCCTCCTAGCAAAATACTGTAAGTATGTGAGGCAAAACTTTGTCTTTCTTGCAATAGTAGCATGTATATCATTCCCCAAATACGACAAACTGACTGATAAGTCTCACAGTTTAGGAGGCTTCAAGTTCAAATCTCAGACACCAGCTCAAAGGGAAGATTTTTTTTTTCTCCTTAGCAGTTCTGGAGGAAGTCTCTGAACTTCTAATCCTGGACCTTCTTCCTGTGGCTCAGCCTTTCTGCTACATATTTTGTTGTAGGCCCTTGATCACTTTATTTTCTTGAGAAGAAAAGTCAAAGAAAACAGGAGAAGAATACAAGTGAAGAGAGAGACTTAAGGATAGAGCTCACATGCTTTCCATGTGTAAGCAAGGAATTAATAAGACAAAGAGTACAGGCATCCAGTATGAAATGCCAGCACAAAGTAGATAATAAATAAGGGATGTCATCACCATTGTCTGGTGAGCTACTGCTCTGTTCTGTAGTTCTCATGAATGTGACCATTTGGTATGTGAGCCTACGGAATTACTGCTGATTTTCTGGTCATGTTCTTCTTAGTGACGTACAGATTCATCTCTCATAAATCAGTTTTCCAGTTACTGTTTAGTTTACATTCAGATAATATGCTGCCATATGAAATGATAAAATGTTGAGTTTATTTTTTTCAACACTGACCTTAAGCCTTCATGTTTTCCACAATTGGTGTTGAAGAAGAGACTAGCAAATGAAAAACTACAGTAATGTCAGAAAATTTACTCCCCATTCAAAGGAATAATTGGTTTCTAGAGAACAACCAAGTGATGGAAATACAGTCACTACAGTCTGAGCAAAGAAAGTGATCTGAGGAGCAAGTTTCTACCTCTCTAAAAGATTGCTTCAGTCAGTGGATATAAGGTGCATCTCCTCATGAATTAGGTTATCGAAGGAAAATTTGAACACATCACTTGATTTTCTTATATTTTTTTGTAACTTGTATTTCCTTCAAAGATTCTTTATTGTTATTGCTTATTGTTATTGTTTATTATTGTTGTTCTGTATCGTAAAGTTGGAACCAAGCCATAGATGACCCTCCAGTGAGTTTTCAGAGGCAGTTAATCCCACGGGAGGAGATTACTCACCGTTCTGTTAGTTATTAAAATTTGTTAACTTTTATTTTTAAATAATGATTAAATTACAGAAATTTGGAAAAAGAAAAATACAAGGAGATTCCTTTTACCCTTCACCCAGTTTTCCCTAATGGTTACATTCCCCCCCACTCTCTTTTCTTTTCTCCATCCACACTCGTTTAATCCAGAGTGCATGGTCTGTTCCAGATTGTTAATTTCAATACATATAATGGACTGTATGAGGAAGAACATGGCATCAGGATTGGTGGAAGACTCATTAACAACCTGTGTTATACAGATAACACAACTTTGATAACAGAAACTGAGGAAGGCCTGAAACTTTTGCTGCAGTAATCAAGGTCTTCAATATGGATTGAAACTCAACATCAAGAAGACAAAGATTGGCAGCACCATTATAGGTAGATAAGGTATTGAGGTTGTTAATAATTACATATTTCTTGACTCCATAATCAACACTCTTAACACCAGCAGTCAGAAAATCAAAAGACAAATTGCACGGGGAAAATCTGCTGTCAGGGACCTCTCCAGAGTGCTGAAAAGCAACAATGTCAGTCTAGAGACTAACACACAGATTCAGGTTATGTTTTTCACAATTACTTGTTATGGATCAGACAGCCAGAGAATGACTAAGGATGGGAGAAGAAGAATTGATGCCTTTGAGTTGTGGTGCTGAAGAAGAGTCTTGAGCATACAATGGTCCACCAAGAACAAACAGGTCTGTCTTGGAGAGGGTGAAACCAGGCTACTCCTTAGAGGTAAGAATTTTGAAGCTCTGTCTGACATCCTGTGGCCATGCTTCCAGGAGAGACTGTGGAGAAGGACATCATGTTTGGAAGAATGAAGAGACAGCACAAGAAAGGAAGACAACAGATGAAATGAATTGACACAGTAACTTGGGTAATGGGGAGTAAGTGGGTTGGAAATAGTGAGACTGACTCAGGATAGGATAGGGTTCAGAAATACTCTATATAGGGTTTCAATGCTTCTCAGGCAACTCAATGGCACATAACAACAACAATAATAACAATATATAATAATTTATTCTTTTCAGATTGTTGGAGAATCTGTGGTCCTTTTTTGAAATTGAGAAAGAAGATGATACTGGGAGAGAAGCTACTCTGGGATCAGTGTAAATGGAAACAAATGTTTGAGTTCAGTAATCAGTAACTAATATTACTTATGCCAATGTGAAGAGTATATTAAATACATAATAACAGATTTTATTTGTTACATGAAATGCTGGGTTATTGAAATTTATACCATAGGAGTCTGTTTCATCTTAAATCAATATTGTTGTTGTTGTTGTTGTTGTTGTCAAATGCCATTGAGTCATAGACAACTCATAGTGATCCTATGAATGAAAGACCAGAACATTTAGATAACATTCATCGTTTCTCCACATTCATAGAATTTGCAGAGGCAAGGTATTTCAGAAGTGGATGCCACTCCTATTTCCAAGCTTGTTTTATTTGGGGAGCTCCACCAAACACTGTCCACCATGGGTAAATATTATCACATTTGACACATCAGTGTCACAGCAACAACGAGTTACCTCTGTACAGCAAATGGGCAGACCAGTGTTATACGACTTAGAAGAATGCTTGGCCAAAACCAATTAAAACCAGGCCTGAGGGCCTCAGATTAAAATCACCTACCTTAGGCTTCATAGCTAACTTTCTATACCCTAGGCCAACAGAGCTCTCTTTAAGTTGTTAAGTACTGTAGAGACCTAGAACTCACAGTGACCCTATGAATGAAAGACCTGAATCAACTCGCACCCAGTGGTGAGTAAATATTCCACCTTAATCCTTACCAGAATCAGAAAACAAACCTCCGTAGAATCTGGCTCATCTAGATGACTTACAAATGTTGCATCTTAGAAAGAATCTTATTATTTTTGTTAAGTGCCATCGAGTAGTAGATGACTCATAGTGATCCTATGAATGAAAAACCTGAACACTTGTATGTATAACTTTCATCATTTCTCTAAATTCATAAGTTTTTGGAGGCAAGCTATTTGGAAGTAGATGCCACTCCTGCTTCTAAGCCCATTTTAGTCTGGGAGTACCACCAAATACTGTCCATCACGGTAACCATTATCACATTTGACATATCAGTGCAATAGTTGGATCATATGGGATTTCAATATTAAGCTTTTTGAGGAAATACCAAAATGCTTTCCAGAATGGCTGTACCATTTTATAATCCACAAACAGCGAATGAGAGTTCCAATCTCCCCATATCTTCTCCAACTTTTATTGCTTACTATCCTGTTAAAGTTTGCTAATGCTACTGAGGTTAGATGGTTTTGATTTGCATCTCTCTGACTTGACAGTGACTTTGAGAAATTCTTCATGTGTCTGTTGACCATCTGAAGGTCTGTTGACCTTTTCTTGTGGAAAGTGTTGCTCATGAAAAACCTGTACCTAGATCAAAAAGCTATTGTGTGAACAGATCAAGGGAACACTACCTGGTTTAAAATTTAAAAAGGCATATGTTAAGGTTTTATCCTTTCTCCATATCTATTCATTCTGTATACTAAGCAAATTATTTGAGGA
Source organism: Elephantulus edwardii (assembly GCF_000299155.1). Lineage (NCBI taxonomy): Eukaryota > Metazoa > Chordata > Mammalia > Macroscelidea > Macroscelididae > Elephantulus > Elephantulus edwardii. Next base: position 1,948,936 of record NW_006400108.1, on the reverse strand, counting down.
TTCGAGGAAGAGTCATCAATAACCTTTGGTATACAGATAAAACAACCTTGCTTGATGAAAGTCAGGAGAACATGAAATAATTGCTACAGAAGATCAAAGAATACAGTCTTCAATATTAATTGCATTACAATGTCAAGAAAATAAAAATTCTCACCACTGGATGGATACATAATAACAGATGGAGAAAGAATTGAAACTGTCAACAACTTCTTACTTGGATCTACAATTAATGCACTTGATACTAGCAGTCAGGTAATCAGGAGACATTTTGCACTGTAAAAGTCTATAGTAAGGGACCTCTTAAAAAAATGAAAAGCAATGATGTGAGTTTGAGGACTAAGCTGCACCTGATTTAAATAATGATCTGTTCAATCATTTGTTATGCTGCTGAGAGGTAGATGATTAGTAAAGATGACCAAAGAAGAAATGATGCCTTTTAACTGTGGTGTTGTAGAAGAGTACTGATCAAGCCATAGACTGTCAAAAGAATAGTTACATTTTTGGGGGAAAAATGCAGCCAGTGTGCTCTGTGGAAACGAGGATTGCAAAACTTTGTCTCACATATTTTTGGCATGTAGCTATGAAAGGCTATCCCCTGGAAACCTTAAAAAGAATAGATCTTAATCCTGTCCTATCATGCCATCCTCTTAATTTCTGACATGCTCCAGGCCATTGCAGCAGTCATTGTGTCATTGGTTGAAGGGAATTTTTCTCTTTTGCCAACCATCCATATTTCTATTATGTCCTTCTCCAAGCCGAGTGGAATGGCAAAACTAATGAATCCTCTCCTTATTCATCTACACATTCTATCTGCATACTCCAACTCCAGAGGTGTGACTTTACTTCATTCATATTGTTACCCTGGTCCCACTCAGACATGTGGAATGCAAAGCTAGGAAAAGTAATTTTGAGCAATTGACCTACTGCATCACAGCTTGATATATATATATTTTAATTTTGAGGAATTATTTTTATTATTAGTTCATGTATTTTACCACCTATTAGCTAACTATTTATTTTATTCTGTTTTTGCTTTCTGTCTTAAATTCCCATTAGGTGTTGTTGTTGTTAGGTGCCGTTGAGGTATTTGTGACTCATAGTGACCCTATGTGCAACAACCCTAAACTCTGCTCTGTCCTGTGCCAATCGCACCATCTCCGATACACCCATCCCAATTACTCCAGTCACTGAATCAATCCATCTCATAGAGGGCCTTCCCTTCCTGCGCTATCCCTCCAACCTCCCAAGCATGATGCCCCTCTACAAGGACTGGTCACTCCTTACAACATGTCCAAAGTATGTTAGATGAAGCCTCAGAATCCTTGCCTCCAAGGAGCCACCCGGTTTAACCCTCTCGAGGATGAATCTGTTTGTTTCCTTAGCAGTCCATAGTACCCTCAATACTCTTCTCCAGCACCACAGCTCAAAGGCATCAATTCTCCTTCTATCCTCCTTAGTTATTGTCCAACTCTCTGATGCATAACAAGTGATAGCAAAGACCATAGCCTGTATCAGACGCACGTTAGTCTCTAGAGAGACACCATTGCTCTTCAGTACTTTGGAGAAGTCCCTAACAGCAGACTTTCCCATGGCAATGCTCCTTTTAATTTCCTGGCTACTGGCGCTGAGAGTGTTGACTGTGGAGTTAAGCAAACTAAAGTTGAAATAGCAGGCCTCCGAAAACTCTATGTACAACAGAACACATGTAGATAACAGAAAAGGCAACTGAGGTTGAGCTTTCAGGTATGGAAATACAAAGGAAGACACTAGTAATTAGAACATGGAATGTGAGAACCATGAATGTAGGAAAATTAGATATTGTTAATGAAGAAATGGAACACATAAATATTGACATACTATGCATTGGTGAGATGAGATGGACTGGCATGGAGCATTTTGAATCAGATGATCATATGATATATTACTCTGGAGATGAAAAGGTGAGGAAAAATGGAGTTGCTTTTATAGTTAAGAAAGCCATTACTAGTTCCATCTTGAAGTACAATATTGCAAGTGACAGGATAATATGCATACGCCTACAAGGAAGGCCAGTGAATACCACTATCATTCAGATATATGCACCAACAACCAGAGCCAAGGAAGAGGAAATAGAAGATTTTTACCAACTTTTACAGTCAGAGATCGATTGAACTGGCAATCAAAATGCATTGATAATAATAGCTGACTGGAATGCAAAAGTTGGAAAATAATCCTATAAGGTAAGTGTTGGATTTCTTGACTATATCTCCTGCATTACCTTATTTTCTATTTCTGTTCACTATTTTTAAAAAAATAAAATTTTTACTTGGATGGCGGTTATGGTCTCTTTAGGGTATAGTCCCAGTAGTGGAATTGCTGGGTCAAATAGTATCTCTATTTGCAACGTTTTGAGAAAGTGCCATACTGCTTTCCACAGTGGTTGTAGCATTTTACACTTCCACCGATGGTGAATAAGTGTTCCAGTCTCTCCACAACTTCGCCAGCATTTGTTGCTTGCTGTTCTGTTAAATTTTGCTAGACCATAACTGCCATCTAAGTAGATATATGCACACCCATGTTTATCGTGGCTTTGTTCACAATATCAAGGAACTGGAAGCCAATCTAAGTGCCCATCTCTAATGGATAGAGAAGCTGTGGTATATTCACACAATGAAATATTAGGCTGTATTGAAAACCGAGGAACTCACACAATATTATTCAAAATGGGTGACACTGGAGGACATTATGCTGAGTGAAATATCTCAGTCACAAAAGGAGAAACATTCCTTAGTACCACTGTTGTAGAATGGGACTGAAATCAGGGTTGGGATAAGACTGAGAAAAACTGGATAAATTATGCATACTGCTTTGAAGCAGATGAGAGAGAGAACAGGTTAAATGCAATATATGATAGGATATTATGGTTATCACAAGAGTCCGGAATGAATGTTATCTAGTAGAGTGTACTGGGGCGGGGGAGACAGCAATTGTATACCAATGAAGGAATTTTTCTTTTACTTTTCAAAGAGAAGAGCGAACTTGGGGGGAAGGGGTGGGCAGGGAGAAAAGTCAAAGAATGAATGAATTGAAATCCAGAATCTTTGTAAATGTTCATTAAAATGAAATAAATAAAATAAAATTTTTCTTTTATGCTGCTTTAGTTACAAAGTTGATATACACTGCTTTTCACATTGGATCATTTTCATTTCCTTTACTCATCCTTCCCTTCACCTATCAAATTATGCAACCCTATGATTAACCAACCTCCCCACCCCACCCAGTGAAACCTCACCTCTCTGCTCCTACTCTCCTCACCTTAGATCCTCATACATGTTCTACAATAATGATCTTATACCGTATATGTCTTTATGGGATTGAGTTAATTCACTTAGCACAATGCTCTCCAGTCCCTCTCAGGTTAGTTATTAATTTACAAAATCATTGCTCCTGCAGGTTGAATAGTATTCCATCTTATAAATATTGCATAATTTCTCAATCAATTTGATTGTGATTGGGCATTTGGGCTATTTCTATGTTCTTGCTATGGTGAATAACACTGCTATGAGTATCACTGTACAAGTCTCTGTTAGGCCTCAGTTCTCATTCTCTCAGGGTATATTCCAAACAGTGCAATAGCTGGATTATATGGAATTTCTATGTTATCCTTTTTAAGGAAGTGCCAAACTGTCTTCAAGAGTGATTGTACCATTTTACAATCCCACCAACAAAGATCCTATCTCTCCACATCCACTCCTCCATTTATTACTTGATATTCTGTTAAACTTTGCCACTGCTACTAGAGTGAGATAGCATTCATTGGGGTTTTGATTTGCATCTCTCTTATTGCTAGTGATTTTGAGCATTATTTTATATGTCTGTTGGCCATCCAAATATTTTCCTCTGTGAAAATTCTTTCCATGTCTTTTGCCCATTTTATAATTATTTTATCAGTCTTTTTCTTCTGGAGGCCCTTTTAATACAAGACCCTTGTCTGAACTGGTATTGCCAAATGATTTTTTCCCCAATCAGTAGGTTTTCTTTTCACTCTGTTGGAAAATGTTTTCGATGCATGCAGGGGTTTAATCTTTAGAAAGTCCCGTTCATCAATTTTATCCTCTCCAGACTGTGTATTTCTGGCTATATTTGGCAGTCTTGTATACTATAGAGTAGGCCTTCTAAATTTGATCCCAGTTTGTCTCTTTTTAACTTTATAGTTTTGGGCTATACTCTCAGATTTTTGATCCACCTTGAGTTGATTTTTGTTTATGGTGTGATATGTGGATCCTGTATCAGTTTTCTACAGTTTAGCCAGCATCATTTGTTGAAGAAATTGTCATTTCCCCATTTGATAGGTTTTATTTCCTTGTTGAATATTAGTTTAACATAGATAACTGAGTCTATTTCTGGGTTCTCAGATCTTTTCCATTGTCCTATATACTATCATTGTGTGATAGGTTTGAGTTCATGGAGTGCTATGCCTCCCACCTCATTTTTGTTTTTCAAAAGTGGTTTGCTAAATATGGGTCTCTTTCCTCTCCAAATAAACTTGATAAATTCCCTTTCTATCTTCTTGAAAAATGAATCTGGTATATGTAAAGGGATTGCATTGAGCATATAGAGTGCTTTTGGTAGGATTATCATTTTCACAACAATGAGTTTTCTTATCCATGGATGTCTTGATTGATAGCACATGTAAGAAAGATTCTGCTGAAAATTATCCAAAAACGACTGGAACAGCACATCAACAGAGAACTGCTAAAAGTGCAGGCTGGGTTTAGAAGAGGTAGTGGTACTAGGGATATTATAACTAATGTTAGATGGATCTTGGCTGGAAGCAGGGAGTACCAGAGGAATGTCTTTCTGTATTACATTGACTATGCAAAGGTATTTGACTGTATGGATCACAACAAACTGTGGCTAGCTCTGAGAAGAATGGGAATCCCTGAAAACTTGATCATGCTTATGCGAAACCTATACTTGTACCAGGTGGCAGTCATCAGAACAAAGAAAAGCATGGTTCAAAATTAGTAAGATGTGTGTGCCAGAGATGTGTCCTATCTCCATACCTTTTCAATCTGTATGCAGAACAGATTATCTGGGTTTCTGGACTCTGAGAAGAAATGTAGATTCAGGATTCGGGAAGACTAATCAATAATCTCCATTACGCAGATGACACAACACTGCTTGCTGAAACTGAGGAGGACCTGAAGCTCTTGCTGAAGAAGATTAATGACTGCAGCCTTTAAGAAGGATTGAAGCTCAACATCAAGAAAACAAAGATTCTCGACACTGGACCAATTGGCAGCATCATGATAGATGGTGAAGAGATTAAGATTGTGAACAGCTTTAGTATGTGAACAGCTTTTAGCCCCACAATCAGCACTCTTGACACCAGCAACCAGAAATTTAAAAGATGTATTGCAGTGGGAAAGTCAGCTGTCAGAGACCTCTGCCTGATATATTCCATGATCTTTGCTATCACTTGCTATGCATCAGAGAGCTGGACAATGATTAGAGATGCTAGAAGGAGAATTGATGTCTTTGAGCTGTGGTGTTGGAGAAGAGTATTGAATATAACATGGACTGCTAAAAGAACAAATAGATTTGTCCTGGAGAGGGTGAAACCAGGATGCCTGTTGGAGGCAAGTAATCTGAAGCTTCATCTGACATACTTTAGACATATTGTGAGGAGGGACCAGTCCTTGAAGAGTGATGTCATGCTTGGGAGATTGGAGAGACAGCACAAGAGAGAAAGACCCTCGATGAGATGGATTGATTCAGTGACTAGGACAGTAGGGGTAGGTGTGTCAGAGACAATAAGATTGGCACAGGATAGAACAGAGCAAGATGTGGTTTTGATTTGCTTCTCTCTGATTGCCGTAATTTTGAGCATTTCTTCATGTGTCTGTTGACCACCTAAATATTATTCCTAGTGTTTTTCCCTTTTTGTATTTGGGTGTCTTGTAGAGGCCCTTTAGTTTACAGAAACTTTTGCTAGGAGACCTTTGTCTGAGATATCAGACAACAACTTCTTAATCTAACTCACAGTTTCACATTTGTACAATTAAGTATTCTGTAATTATAATTCATTTCAAGCTAACCTAATTTATTATGATCCTCACAGACAAATGTCCTTACATTGTCAACAAAGCATAAATATATATTCTTTTAGTATTCTCTGCTTTCAGTAAGAATCCATTGACATCACCAATGGTATGCCTGGTGCTATAGATTCTTCTAACTCTAGCTTGACTTTTGGCAGTTCACTACTAATGCATTGGCCTAGTAATTTTGGGATGATCTTTAACAATATTTGGCTTGCATTCGAGGCCACAAGCTGCTCAGCAGAAGATGAATGAGCAATCCCCTGTCGTGTGATTAAACACCTCTAAAAACCTGCCAGAGGGTCAGCTATGGGTTGGTTCTGACTCTACAGTGCACAACAATGGTATTAATGACATTGTTCAATAATTTCAGCATTCCATAGGAATTTTTGTTAATGGAAACAAATGTGGGTTGGCTGAGTAGTTGTCTTCTAAAAAGTCTCTTTCTTTACATAGACTAGTGTGCACCTCTAGGGCTGCATCTATTATTTGAAGCATGTCAATAGTCCATAAATTTCTGGGTCCTTATTATTTGTCAGTGCTTTCAATGCAGTATGAAACTCTTGCTTCATCACTATTTTCTCTTCGCATGTGGAACTTGGTACTGTGATTCTGTGTATTCTCTTCATCTTTTGTTGCATCCTGGACCATTCAAGATTTTACCCACTGCATTTGCAACTTGAAACTTGAATTTATGTTTCTATTGTTTCAGATTAAGAAATTCTGAATGAATTCTTCCCTTTTTATTCTCCAGTTTCAGCTCTCCTCACATTCTGCTTTATCATTGGCTTTGTCTTCTCAAGATGCTATTTAAAATCTTCTATCCAGATCTTTTACTTCAGTGTCTCTTCTCTTTGTTTTGGCTCCTTGATGCTTTAGTGCAATTTTCAATCTCTTCTTTTCACTTTTTTTTTTCCCTTTATCCTCTGAGGAAGAAGATACCTTTTTCTCTCTTCATGGATAATATCCTTGAAGACATCCACAGTTCATCAGTTGGTGGGCCATTTTTGTTCAATACTTTAAATACATTTTTTACATAATTTTTAAATTCAGGTGGGATATATTCAAGATAACATTTTGCTTTTCTGGGCTTGTTTTCATTTTCTTCAGCTTCAGTTTGAAATAGCTGTTGTTATTGAGTACCATCAAATAAAAATTGACCTATAGCTAACTCACCAGTGGGTTTTCAGAGGCAGTTAATCGTACAGCAGGAGATTGCCCATTCTTCTTCCGTGAAGCAGGTGGAGGATTTGAACCCTGTGTATTTGCACATGAGTAATTTATGGTGTCTTCTACAGTCAACATCTGGATTTGGTGTTTTTCTTCTTTTTGTTGGTTTGCATGCAGAGATTTTTTTACGTTGTGTTTAATTCATGTACATTGTACTTTATACAAACTTTCATGTACACTGCTTTTCATAACATTGTTCACATAAACTGTTTTTATATTATTAGTTATGGATCTAGGCCTATTTTTATCCCTTCTATTTGACTAATTGTTGACTTTTTCCTATTCTTTCATCCACTCCACCCCCACCATCCACCTATTTATCTCTGCTATCTCAGTGATTTCCACCCTTCCCCTTTTCCCTCTCTCTTTTCCTTTTCCCCTTTTCTTTTTTGGATGTTTACACACAATAGTTATTCTTCAATTTTAAAGTAATG
>NW_006400108.1:1915259-1940154 GCF_000299155.1 Elephantulus edwardii | reverse complement strand
AACAATGAATGAGTGGAAGCCCAAAATCTCTGTAAATGTTTATGAAAATTAATAAAATATAATTATAGGAAAAAAAATAATGATCTTAGCACTATTTTTCCTTATGAGACTAAGTTATTATTTAAGTCTGTTCACTCAGCATAATATTCTCTAGACTCTGCCTACATAGTATAGTATTTTACTATAATATTATTCTATATAATGTTTACAAAATTGTTGTTTATTAGTGCTGCATAGTATTCCATTGTGTGAAGGAACCACAATCTCTCAATTCATTTTTCATGGACAATCATGCTGTTTTCATTTTCTTGCTATTGTGAATAATCCTACTGTAAACATAAGTGTACATATGTCCATTCATGTCTTAGTTTTGATATCTATATAGAGATTGCATTAAACATTTGATTGCTTTTGGTAGAATTGCCATTTTTACAATGTTGAATATTTCTATCCATGAAGAGGGAATAAAACTAAGATTATATCTTCTTGATCTATTACATTGTGCTCTTTTTTTTCTTTCTTATGGTGATTTTCATCCTGAAGTCTACTTTATCAGTGATTAATATTACCATTCCTTCTTTTTTATGAGTGCTACTTGCTTTGCATATTCTTTCCACTCTTTGATTTCAGTATTTCTGCTGATTGCTTGATTATGTCTCTTGTAGGTAATGTTCTAGTGGACTTTGTTTTTATATGCATTCTGCTACTGTTTTTCTGTTAATCAGTGCATTTAAACCATTCACATTGAGTATGATTACTGACGGTTGAGGTGTTATTGTCAGTTTAGTGCATTTACCTCCCCTTTTGTTGCTGCTAAATTCTGTCTATGCACTTTCCCTTCCTGTCTCTGTGTATTCTATAATGTGTCTTGTAGAGTTTCCCTTGTTTTAATAAATTCCTTAAATTTCTGCTTCTACAAATGACATAATTTCTCCTTTGTATGTAATAAATAGCTGTCCTAGGATTAGAAACTTCAGTTGACAATTAGGCACGGTTTCCTTTCACTCTTGTAGATTTGCCATCCTATTGTCTTCTTATCTGTTTGGTTTTTGCTGAGAACTCAGAGCACAACTTAATTTATTTTTATGTATAGGTGTCTCTTGTTTTTCTTAAGCTGCTGCTAGTATTCTATTTTTTGTCTTTGATTTTGAAGAATTTGACTATGGTATGTTTGATGTTTTTATTTTGAGATCTAGTTTATTTGGAGTTTGCTGAGATTCTTGAGTGTGTATTTCTTCATTTTTCGTACCTGGGGACTTTCCTTGTAGTTTTTCTTTTACAATTTTCTCCATGCTTCCCCTACCCCCCGCCCACCTACTTCTTCTGGAATGCCAATTGTACATATGTTGTTCTATATCATGTCATTTCATATGATTCTAATCTTGGGGTTTTTTTTTTCCTTTCCATCTTCTCTCTGTTCTTCAAGTAAGATATCATTGAAGTTCTTGCCTCCCTCTCACCGATTCTCTGTTCCATATTTTCTATTCTGCTTTATTTCATATTTTCAACCACTAACATATTGATAATTTCTGAAAAATAGATCTTAATGATCTGAAGTGTATTTTCATGCTTTTTCTTTTTTTCTTGCTAGTATTATGTTGCTTGTATCGTCTCTATCATATAATGATTTTTAATTTTTTTTTTTACTTCACTTATGGTTTCAACTCATTCTTTCATAATTTCTAACTTCTTCTGTACCAGTTCACGGAATTCCACATCAGTACTTTTTTTTCTGCCTTCCTGTCTCTGGGGTATTCATTTGGTCTGTTGTATGGTCTGCTTTTTTAGCAGAAGGCTTGTCTTTGTTTTATCATAATGTTTGAAACATACTGCTGGTTCCTTGATATTATATGAGGCTTTTGTAAGGGTGTGTGTGAAGCAGTTTCTGTTGTACCTGTGTAGTTAGTTGACAGTTCCTTAACTTTATGATGCTACTAATAGAGTTTCAGATTTTCTCAGTTTCCCAGTAGAAATCTTCCCAACTGGTAGTCTGTGAACAGCTTTAGTCCCCATTTCCTGTGTCAGGCTATCATCTGGTTATCCTTATAGGGGCAGAGAAGTGGGATCTTGCCTTTTTACCAGCTGTGGGTGTGCTTCCTCTTTTCCTGTAATTTGATAAGGGGGGAAGTGTCCCCCATGAGAAGGCAAAGTCTCAGGAATGCTGGCTGGGATAGTTCCTTTTTCCATATCTTTATGATAGAGGAGAAGTACCTGTCTTCTCCTCTAGCTGGATGGGAGGGGCTGCTTCCATCTCTCATTATTTTCTGTATTCTAGATTTATTGGCTTGTTTGTTGTTTTTTATGGATTCTTGTTATTTCCTTTCTTATGGTATTTTTGTGCTTAGTTTTCATTTTCTGGTCTCTAGAATTGTAACACTCAGAGGATTTTTTTTTAATTGCTATTATTTCTCTCTCTCTCTCTCTCTCTCTCTCTCTCTCTCTCTCTCTCTCTCTCTCTTTCTCTCTTTCTCTCTTTCTCTCTCCATTGACTGCTAAGAGAACAAACAGATCTGCCCTGGAGAGGGTAAAACTGGGTTTTCTCCTTGGAGGTAAGAATTTTGAAAATTTGTCTTCTATAGTTTGGGCACTTTGCCATAAGGGACCAGTCCTTGGAGAAGAATATCATATTTGGAAGAGTAGAGAATCACGGTAGGAGAGAAAGACCCTGGATGAAATGGAACAACACAATGACTGTGGCAATGTGGGGTAGAGATGGTGAGATTGGCTCTGGATAGGTCAGAGTTCAGAGCTAATGTTCATAGGGTCAGTATGAGTCAATTAGATGGTACATAACTACAACAAAGTTTACTGCTATAAATTCTTTGTGACTATTGCCTTCACCTAATGTCATAAGTTTTTATATGTTTGCTTTTGGTTTTGTTCTACTATTGCATTTCTTCCCACAACTAACTGTTAATCAAATAAAAAATACCTACCCACCAGGTCTCAATTAGTTTAAAGAAGAGGCTCCAAGCCCACAATTGTTAATAAAATAAAATAAAATAAAACCCAAAAACTGTCTACCAGGTCCAGACTGCTCTGAGTAAGAGGCATCCAGCCCCAAACCAACTTCTAATCACAAAGGCCCACCCACTGAGCCTTAATAGGTTTAAACAAGAAGCTCCCAGCCCACAGATGACAGATAAAATCATTCTACCTTATGGAATCTGATTGCTTTAAACTTCAAGTTCAAGTCCAACTGTCTGATGTTCAAGTAGGATTTAGAAAGCATCATGGCACCAGGGGTATCACTGATGATCTCAGATTGATCCTGGTTGAAATGAAAGAATGCCAGAAGAATGTCTATTTGTGTTTTACTGACTTTCCAAAGGCATTTGGCTGTGTGGATCATAACAAGCTATGGCAAATATTATGGTATAAAAATATTTCCAAATAAAGCCAGAAATACACAATTTGAAGAGGATAAAATTGATGAATGGGACCTTCTAAAGATTAAATCTCTGTGCTCATAAAAAAAATTTTCCAACAGGGTGAAAAGAAAACCTACTGACTGAGAACAAATATATGACAATACAGTCTCAGACAAGGGTCTCATAGCAAAAGTTTACAGAATATTCCTGGACCTCCAGAAGAAAAACACTGAGAACCCAATCGCAAAATGGGCAAGAGACATGGGAATGCTTTTTACAGAGGAGGATATTTGGATGGCCAAGAGATACATGAAGAAATGCTCAAAATCACTGACAATTATGGAGATGCAAATCAAAACCACAATGAGATACCATCTTACCCCAGTAGCAGCAGGAAATTTATCAAGGCAACAAATAATAAATGTTGTAGAAGGATGTGGTAAAATAGGAAATCTTATACATTGTTGGTAGGATTATAAAATGGTACAATCACTCTCAAAGGCAGTTTCGCATTTCCTCACAAAGCTGAACATAGAAATTGCACATGACCCAGTTATTCCACTGCTAGGAATATACTCTGAGAAAATGAAAACTGAGACACAAATGGAGACTCATATATCAATGTTCATAGCAGTATTATTCGCCATAGCAAGAACATGGCAACAGCCCAAATGTCCAACCACAAGTACAATGATTTTTTAAATTACTACCTAACTTGGAAGGAATTGGAAAGCATTATGCTATGTGCACTAACTCAGTCTCATAAAGAAAAAATACTGTATAACACAATTATTGTAGAATGAATATAAAGATCCAAGCAGGGGAGGGGATAGCAGAGACATGAGGATGGGTAAGGGGAGGGAGAGTTAATCACAGTGCCACACAATTTGATGGGTGGAGGGAGAGGTGGGTAAAGGAAATGGGAAAGATCTGGAGTGAAAAACAATGTATATCAACTTTGTGAGTAAATCAGTATAAAAATAATTTTAAAAAACCAAAAACATGAATGAGAATTGCAGAGGACCTAATTGTGCTCACATGAAACCTGTACATAGACAAGGGGCTGTTCTTTGAACATAGCAAGGATAACTATCTGGTTTAAAATTAAGGAAAGAGTGTGTCTGGGTTGTTTTCTTTCTACATACCTATTCATTCAATCTGTATATTTACCAAAGAAGAAGAATGTGACATCAAGATTGGAAGAAGTTCGTTAATAACTTTCATTATACAGATAACACAACCTTGCTTGCTGAAATTAAGGAGGACTTGAAGCACTTGTTGCAGAAGATCAAAGAATACAGTATTCAATATGGATTGCATTTCAACATCAAGAAAACAAAATTTCTTACAACTGGACCTAGAGGCAAAATCATGATAAATGGAGAAAAGATAGAAACCATCAACAGCTTCATCGTACTTGGATCCCTTAGTACCAGCACTCAGGAAATCAGGAGATCTATTTCACGGAAATGTCTGCAATGAAGGACCTCTCTGAATTATTCAGAAGTGATGATGTCAGTTTGAGTTCTAAGATGTCTGATTCAAGCCATGGTCTTTCCTACTACTTGCTATGAATCTGGCAGCTAAACAATGAATAAGGATGACAGAAAAAGTATTGCCTTTGAGCTGTGCTGTTGGAGAAGAGTGTTGAACATCTCATGGACTGTCAAAAGAACAAACAAATATGTCTTCTCAGAGTGCTCCTTGGAAGCCAAGAAGATAAAATTTCGCCTTACATGTTTTGGACATGTTGCTAGGAGAAACTATTCTTTGGAGAGAGACATCATGGTTGGAAAGCCAATAAGTTGTTGAAGGAGAGGAGGAATCTCAATTGGGTGGACTGACAGTCATTGCTCAATGGACTCTAATGTTTAATGAAGTGTGAGCATGGAAGAGGATTGGACATGTTTCAGATCTGTTTTTCATAGTCCTTATGGGTTGTATTCAACTCGACAGTACCTAACAAGATCATTTTCTAATTTCCCTCTTGGTATCTTCTGTGACATTTTAGTAGTCTAATAATTTCTTTTTTAATTTCCAGATATTTGTATATTTTGCACTTTCCCTTCCATTTATGACTTCTAGTTTCATTCTGTTGTGGTTGAAGAAGACACTTCATATGATTATAATATTTTCAAATTTATTGGTGATTGTATTTTGAGACACTGGTGGAGTCAAACTACCATAGAGGTGCCACTGTGGTTTAGCAGTACAACTCTGTATAGACTAGCCAACAGAGTTCCCAATTAAAATATTTGTTTGTTTGTGTATGATTCTTTTGTTGTGAAGTGGTTTTTTTATTTGCTTTCTCAATTATAATTGAAAATTATCTATGTACCTTAGAGAAAACATGTATTTGTACTGTTCTTGAATGGAGTGTGTGTGTGTTTTCATCTGTTTGGCTCATACTATTGTTAAGATGCATTATTTTTTTTTCATTTATGATATTATATGTGTTAAAAATTGGTATACTGTTTATATTCACTTTTAAAGAATGTTGCACATTTGGTCAATCTCAAAGTTCCTACTATATTTCTGTGTTTTGCTCATTGAAATAACCCTCTTTAGTCCATACTACTTTATTCTTCAAGACTAACTTGTAGAATCATAGGCAAGAATCTACCTTTAAGAGAAAGAACACATAATCTGAAGCATCATGGTCTGGACTGTGTCCCAGATTGTCTTTGCTTAATGGATCCAGTTAAAATACCAGGGCCAACATCTCTTCTTCCTCTCTCTGTAAGATAGAAATAATGTCTGATCCATTTAAAGTATCAGAGACTTAATGGGATAGCGTAGACTTAGAATTACACGTATATACGTGTTTGTATAGTGTGTAATCACTATTTTTTTTAATTTATTTTTTTCTATAATTATATTTTATTAATTTTCATAAACATTTACAGAGATTTTGGGTTTCCATTCATTCATTGTTGCACTATTCTCTCTACCCTCCTCCCAGTTTGTTCTTGTCCAAATGCCACAGTGCTTGTCAAAGCCAGTTCTGATTAATCTTCTTTGTCAGTGTGTCCTTTGCCATTCCCTATCACTCCTCCCTGAGACTTCACCCTGAGTCATAAGGGAAAGGGGGTGGCGTATTCTCTTAGCTACTTCCTGCTGAAAAGGGACGCTGTGGGTTTCAGGGTGAAGATCTTCTCTCACTACTCTAAAGGGCCCCTTTGGCAGTAGGAAACACATAGACTATTATGGAGATTGATTTTGGAATTTAGATGCACTCTTATTGATTGTGCTTGGCTGTACATGTTCATATCCTTGAAGATGTATCATGGGGGTGTTGCAACCTAGAAGACACAAATTTGACTAACAAGTTATAAGTACATGAGTCAAAAATTATGGAAAAGTAAAAGAAAAGATTCTTTCATTGTTTTACAAACCCTCCCCCAGGTCCCCTCCACCATGTAGCCCTCGCTCTAGTCTCCTGTGATGACAGAAATACCTAGTTATATATCTCTTTTAAACAGTTTTCTCCCTCCTCTGTTTCAGTGCAGTATACATTATTGAACCCATCTTACTCAGTCTCTCCCCAACCCCAAGGACAGTCCCATTCTACAACAGTGGCATCATGCAATATTTGTCCTTTTGTGACTGGGATATTTCACTCAGCATAATGTTCTCCAGAGTCAACCATTTTGAATAATATTGCATGAGTTCCTTGTTTTTTAATGCAATCACTATTGATCTCATTTTCTTAAAGGAAAATTTTAAAACAAACAAACAACCCAAAGAAAGAAAATTTAAAACTTGGAAAACATTATTTTTACTGGAATGTCTTCCATAAAGGAGATCTGGTGGCACAGCAATTAAGTACCTGTTTACTAAAACAAAAACCCACAGTTTGAACCTGCCAACCACTTTTTGGGAGAAGGATGTGGTAGTCTGCTTCCATAAGGATTTACATATAGCCTTAGATATTCTATGGAGTTGTTCTATTCTGCCCTATAAGGCTGTTATGACTTTGAATTCAATATGATTGTAAAGATTTTTTTTATTCTTGCCATTTTTAACTTCAATGCACTGTTAACACTATCCTTCCTGCTCTTACCTCATGTACCAGTCATACCTTGATGAGTGTTGAAAAAAATGTGACCAGGAGATAAACCACTGTTTAAGTAGCAAAAAGAGAAAAGACGCAATATGTTCCAGATAAAAAAGTATAAAAAGATCTGTTCTAAACCCTCAAATAATCAAGGAAAGTTTGTATATACAAATTATCTTAGAATCCAGGAAGAAAAAAAAATCTGAGTTTTTGGATATCTTTTATATAGAATTTCTTTTATTCACTGGGTTTCACTAATGTTTTGCAAGCTCTGCTAGAAATATCTATTTTATTAATAGTTTTGTTTAGCTTTATTTTGTGTCAGACTAATGTTTAAACCTAAAAGGCTACACAACAAATATGCTAAGTACTCAGAGATACAATCATGAACAATTACATGGATCCGTACTAGTTTTTCTTGGGACACCTTTATTCATGCCTAGAGCTGTCACTGGGTGGATGTAGATGAATTATTTTCTGGGAGTTAAAAATGGAGAAAAGCAAAGGACATCTTACACATTGCTTTAACCTTGGAAGAACAGGATAAATCTGGTTTTGGTATCTCTCTGAGGAAAAGAATATCTTAACACGTACATTGAGTTCTTGGAGAAGGCTTAGTATCCATTGGCAAGAAAGGGCAAGATTCTGAATACATCTAAATAATCATCATAGCATTGAAATGCCTGACTATGGCAAACTATTCACCAGGATATAAATCATGCTGCTTGCCATGTGTAGCATATCAGACATAAAGCGAATGATTCCAGCTCATCTAATAAAACAGCTTTTATAAAGCTTGTATAGATAAATTAAAGCAGCATTGCTAATAATTATGTTTATAATCCAATTTTGAGACTTGAGTTGGAATGGGCAAGGTTACATCTATAATGAAAATTAACCATTTCTCTTTCAGGATGCTTCTATGTAGGCAGATTGGTTCATGTGTTAAGTATACAGGGAAAGCCTCATGTTCCTCCCCAAAGTTAAGAGGTATCTTGTGTGAATCCTGACTCTCATTTGTTCATTTGTAACAATTTAAAATAAATAAATAACTATATATATATATATATATATATATGTGTGTGTGTGTGTGTGTGTGTGTAAAATTAATCTCCAAACCACAAGATATAAGAACCAGACCTACTCTCAGGAGAAATGTTGCTTCAGAATAACTTCTTGTTTCTTAGTATGCTGTATTTTGTTAACTTATTCCTAAAGTTAAAGTTAAGATCCCTTGCTATCTCTCCAAGCATTTCCTTTGAATAGTTTTGGGCAAAAACAAAGACCAGCAAAAACTTACCTTTTACATTCTTGCTATCTGAAGGATGATTTTCTGTGTTTCTTTCCAAGAGGTTCTGGCTAAAAAAAAAAAATTAGAGAAAGATAATCTCTTCTTCCTGAGAGTTTGTTATGGTCAACACAACATGAGCCTGTATAATGAGGGCACATTTTCAAATATGTGGGAAAAAACCGTATAGAGGTAAAATGAGATTCAAATGGGCAGTGTTTAAGATTCCCCAGTTGGTTCAGTTGCACTCTGATCTGAACATATTTTTTTCTCAGCAGTGTTATTCAAGGGTCAAATTCCTAAGCTCTCTGGTGTAAAAAACTCTATGTATAACTAGTCTATAACAGAAGGCATATCACCGTATATAGTGAATGTAAGAGAAATTCCCCTTAGATGAAAAAAAAATGTTTATGAGAACTGCCCAGGTCTGGATACCATTAACTTTAAACAATTAATAAATGTGACAGTAGAATGCAATAAATTTTCATTTTCAAAGAAACAATTTGACTTTATACATTACTTTTACTCCACTGGTGTTTGAGATGAAAGGGTTAGTAATTGAAATGAAACTCATCAGCATTAAAGAAGGCCTCATGGAGAGAACCAGAGGGGAGCTATGGTCAAAAGGCTACATGCAGGAGTATAGGGATCTGAGGGAGGAAATTCTGGTTACAAGCATTTATTTAGGAGTAAAACTAGATCTGGGGAAAAATTTTTAAATATTAAAAGCATATGAGGATGAATAAGTATATATATATATATATATATATATATATAT
Source organism: Elephantulus edwardii (assembly GCF_000299155.1). NCBI lineage: Eukaryota > Metazoa > Chordata > Mammalia > Macroscelidea > Macroscelididae > Elephantulus > Elephantulus edwardii. Next base: position 1,930,660 of record NW_006400108.1, on the reverse strand, counting down.
ATATATATATATATCCCACTGGAGGGTCAGCTTTAAGTTGGTTCTGACATGATGGCACAACAAGATATATACACCACCACTAACAGCATAGAAAGAGAGAGTAGTGGGCCTAGAGGACGGAATGCCATGCTCCCAAGCCAAAGGTGTGTGACTCTATTCCGTGGTCCTCAGGCCTGCCTTCAATTGTTTTTGGTGAAGCATTCTTCTAGGTTGGGTAACCCTGGTATGTCCACTTGCTGTACAGAGTTAACTCGTGGCTGCTGTGAAGCTGAACACTGTGACACTGATGAGTCAAATGTGAGAATGGTTACCCATGGTGGACAGTGTTTGGTGAAGCTCCCCATTTAACCATTCTCAAATTTTCATTACTCTTAATATAAGAAGCTTAGTATTCTACAAATTAGAGGATCTTTTTTTTGTTGTTGTTTATTTTGTTTACATTATTCAAAACTTTATTTACTAAGAAGAGTAGTCTCTATAAACTGACTCCTGAATTCAAAGGAAAAAGATGTAATATGCTAATAAAGAATAATGAGTATGTAACCTGAGTGGTTCCTAGTTATCCTATCATTTTACCTGTAAGAAGTTAATGTATACAATATACCTTTCTGAGTTCACTCTGTGTTTTGTATTATTCAATCTTTACTGTAAGTAACTATAGCTAATCATATCTCCTTTTTCTTTTCTCCCAATCCATTCCCCACACAGTACTTGAAATGATCTTTTCAAAACAAATGCAATTTTTCCATTTCCTTGTTTCCAGCCTTTCAATCACTTCACATTGTTTTCAAGATATATTAGAAATGTCTGGTGTGACCTATAGATCTTCAAACTTGTTAGCTGTATTATACATCAATCCCCCTCTTGCTCTGGAGATAAAGCCAGCTGTCTTTATTTCAGTTCCTCCTACCCCAGGAAAAGATGCTCATGCTGAAAATTTTCTTAAATTACCCTGCTATCTCTGAGACGTTTTTGATGAATATGTTTCTCTTCTCTCAAATTTGATGCTAATGTTCAGTTCCTATGTTACAGCCTTTTATAATATCTATATCTCTTTTCTATTGTCCTTATCAGATTTTTGATTGCTCCTTCCAGGATCATTGTTGTTAAGTACCAACCCTATGTACAATGGCTCTGAGCTCTGCTTTATCCTGTGCCAACATCATCATTTCTGACATACTCACCCCCATTACCCTAGTCACTTAGCCAATGCATCTCATCCAGGGTCTTCCTCTGTTGTGATGTCCCTTTACCCTCCCAAACATGATGAACCTTCTCCAAGGTCTGGTCGCTATTTGCAACAGGCCCAAAGTATGTCAGACAGAGCCTCAGAATCCTTACCTCTAAGGAGCAGCTTGGTTTCACCCAAGATTTGTTTTCCCTCTCCTACATTTTTGTGGTTGCCTTTGATTTTTAGTCTATTTTTTTCTTCATTTGTCAGATGTGTCTCTTGTAGACAAAATATTGATACACTTCATTTTTTTGGAGCCATCCTGCTATACTTTTTTTTTAATTGGCACATTTAGTCCATTCATATTATGTGTGATTATTGACAGGCTGGGTTTTATTGTTACCATTTTGGTGTGTTTCTTTTTTTGTTGTTTCTTGTTTACTATGACCCATCAACTTTCCTTTGGTGTCTCTGTATGAAAAAACTTCCCTTAAAAGTCCTTATAGATTTTGTCTTGTTTTCACAAATTCCTTAAGTTCTTTCTTTTTCTGGAAAGGATATGATTTCTTCTTCATATTTAATGCAGCGCTTTACTGAGGACAGGATCCTCGGTTGGCAATTGTTTTCTTTCAACTTTCTGTATATGCCATCCTCTTGTCTTCTTGCTTGTGTGGTTTCTTCTGAGAAATCAGAACTTAATCCAATTGCTTTTCCTTTATAGGGGACTCTTTAATTTTCTCATGCTGCTTTCAGTATTCTATCCTTATATTTTGTTTTGGAGAATTTGACTATATGTCTTGATGTTTTCCTTTTTGCATCTAGTCTATTTGGTGTTCATTTTTCCTCGTTCTTCATAATACTTGGGAAGTTTTCTTTTATTACCTCTTCCACAATTTTTTCAGTGATTTCCTGATCCCTTTCATATTCTGGAATTCCAATCATATTTATGTTATTCCTTTTGGTATCATCCCACATGATTCTAATGTTTTCTTCATTTTCTTTAGATGTCATCTCTGATTTTTCTTCTCTTCTGTTTTTATTGAGGTTTTTTTTGTGGTTTTTTTTTCCCCCAACTCACTGACTCTCTGATCTCTTTCTTCTGTACTACATTTTTTGTTCTGCCATTTCAGTCTTAAGATTCTGGATTACATTTTCATGCTTTTCTGTTATTTCTAGTAGTGTTTGCAGTACCCTTTTTATCTTGTGATGATTTTTAAAATTATTTTAAGTCTTTATCTATAATTTCAATTGTTTCTTCTGCTTTTTTATTTTCTTTGTTATTAGTGCATATTAATCCTAATTAATACCTTTCTTCTGGCTTCGTGTGTTTGGATCATATACTTTCTTAGTGGTTTCATTAATTTTCCATCCTTTGCACCTTCTTCCATAGTTGTTCACTTCATTAATACATATTTTTTTTGTGGTTCTCTACCTTTAGGTTATTCCCTGTATTTGTGGCTTCCATTGTTTCTTCCATCATTTGTACTTTAATTCCTAGCTGTTCTATTGTCTCCATATCAACATATATCATCTATCTTCTTGATTCTAGGGTATTCATGAGGCCTCTAATATTTTCTACTTTTATTGGAGAAGGATTAATTTGTTTTGTTTTGTTTTGCTGGTTTTTTTTTTACAGTGTTTGAAGCTGTCTGCTGCTTTCTTGGCATTAAATGATGTTTTTCTTGATAATTATTAGATAATTTCTATTGTGTCTGAGAAAGTTGCTGTTGGTTCTTGCCTTTATAATGTTACTAATTAGTTGCCAAGTTAAAATATTCAATCTATGGGGTGAGCTACTAACTATTCTAAGTCCTTTCTGGGAAATTTGCCTTTCCTAAATCCCTTGATGGCCTCTGTTCTGCACTGCAGCCCTGTTTGAATGTTGCCTTCATGTAGTCTCCTGACACCAAATCTATAGGCCTCCTTCCTATATGAAGTGGCTGAGTGGTGTGATACCAGGTGCTCTACTCAAGCAGTTTCTCAAGCACCTTTTCTCCTGGAGCTTAATGTCTTCCTTTGACTCTGGAGTGGCACTAGATTAGAGATAAGCAACAGAGAGTACTCACTTTCGGCACAGAGCCTCATCTTCCTCACATTTTCAACTGCAGCTTAGTGTCTTCCTCTCTCTTTGCTGTGGTGGGAGATGAGGGTCACTAGCTCACATAGCTTGTATGCAGAGGCTCTCAAGTCAGCCCTCTCTCACAGAGAGCTAAGAAAATTGTTTCCTTTGCATAAAGTTCTGTACACTAAAGTTTATTGTCTTGTTTGGTCTCTGGTATAACCCTGAAGCCATAAAGGCAAGGGTCCCCAGATGAGGGGACCTATAACCTCAGGGATGCCCAAGTTCCATCTCCCCATAAGCAATGGAGAGTGCTTGCTCTCAGCACAGAGCCTCCCCTTCTTCACATTTTCTCCTGCAGCTTAGTGGCTTCCTTTGTTTCTGGTGTGGTAGGATATCAGAACAGCCAATTCCTGTACCTCTTTATTTTTGTTTCTGTTCTTTCTTCCCTTTTTTGCATTTTCTTCCAGAGTTGTGCAAGTTACTCCTTACTAATATATTTCTTCTGGCTCTGTATCTTTGGAGTGTTTGCTTTCTTAATGGTTTCCATTGTTACTTCCATCATTTATACCTTCTTCCTTAACTGTTCAAATAACTTCTCATCAATATATTTCTTCTGGTTCTCTACCTCTAGGGTATTCCCCTTCTTTGTGGCTTTCATTGTGCCCTCTATCATTTGTACCTTAATTTGTAGCTGTTTGAATGTCTCCATATCAACACATATCATCTGACTTCTTGACTCAGATATATTAATTAGTTCTACAACATTCTCTTCTTTGTTTTTAGAAGACTTAATTTGTTTTCTCACAGCATTTTAAGTTGTCTGCTGTTTTCTCAACATTGTGTCAATATTTTTTTGATAAGTGTTGGGCTGTTTCTCTTGTGTCTTCATAAGTTGTTGGTAATTCTTATCTTTATGATATTATTTAGTTGAAATGTTCAATCTGTAGGGTGAACCACTCACTCTACTGAAAGTTCTTTCTAAAAATTTTGTCTTTCCTTAGAAACTTCACACACAAACTGTGGCTAAACTTGAGGAAAATTGGAATCCCATAATACTTGATTATGCTTATGTGAAACCTGTACATGGACCAGGAAGCAGTCCTCAGAACAGAGCATAGAAACACTTCAGGTTCAAAATCAGGGGAAAAGGTGTGTCACGGATGGACCCTTTCCCCATATCTTTTCACTCTGTGTGCAGAATAGGTCATTTGGGAAGGAGGAGTTTATGAGGAGGAATGCAGATGACACAACCTATGATGTGCAGATGACACAACCTTTCTTGCTAAAACTGAAGAAAACCTGAAGAGCTTGTGGTAGGAGGTCAAGGACTGTAGTTTTCAACACGGTTTGAAGCTCAGTATGAAGAAGACAAGGTTTCTCACCACTGGGCAGATTGGCAGCACCATGATAGATGGAGAAGAAGTTGAGGTTGTTAAGAATTACAGCTCTCTCAACTCCATGATGAACACTCTTAACACTAACTGTCAGGAAATCAAAAGACAAATTGCATTGGGAAAATCTGCTGTCAGGGACCTCTCCAGAGTGCTAAAAAGCAACTAGGTCAGGCTAGAGACCACGGTGTACCTAATCCAGGCCATGGTCTTCACAATTACTTTTTATTCTTCAGAGAGCTGGACAATGACTAAGGATGACAGAAAAATTATTGATGCTTTCCAGTTGTGGTCCTGAAGAACAGTCTTGAATATTCCATGGACTGACAGGAAAACAAATAGGTCTGTCATGGAGAGGGTGCAACCAAGTTTCTCCTTGGAGGATAGGATTTTGAAGCTCTGTCTCAAATCTTTTGGGCACTTGGCCAGGAGAGACCAGTCCTTGGAGAAGGACATCATGCTTGGAAAGGTGGAGGAACAGTGCAAGAGAAGAAGACTCCAGATGAGATGGATTGATACAGTAACTGGAGCAATGGCGGTTGATGTGTTGGAATTAATGAGACTGGCTCAGGACAGGGAAGGTTTCATAGCTGCTGTACATAGGGTCATTTGTGGGTCACAGATGACTTAAGGGCACATAACAACAACAACAACTTATTATATTAGTTGTATTTTATTTAGGCCTCTTGTTTAGAGTCAATAAGACTTAGTGGAGGGCCTTTGTATTTAAAAATCAGTTGTTACTGTATTTTGGAGGAACATTCTTCTAAGTGGTACAATACTCTTTTGTCAGTTTGCTGTACTAAGGTAACCTGGGGTTGCTGTGATGCTAAACCTTGTGCCACTGGGTGTCAAATGCCATAATGGTTACCCATAGTTGACGGTGTTTGATGAAGCTCCCAGTTTAACATAGGTTTGGAAGCAGGAGTGGCATCGACTTCCTAAACAGCATGCCTCTAGAAACCCTATGAGCTTTGAGAAATGACGATAGTTCCAGAAAGGCTTCAGGTCTTTTGTTCATAGGGCTGCTATCAGTCGTGCTCAACTCCGTAGCAATCAACAATAAGAACCTCAATTTCTCTCCATTCTGTACTGCAGCCCTCTAGGAATAGTACCTTAATGTAGTGCCCTGTCCCAAACGCTATTGTTGTCCTTTTTCTATGGACTGGCTGAGTAGTATGAGACCAGTTGTTTCACTCAAGCATTTTCTGTCTTAGGGTGTTTCAAGTCAATGTTCTTTTTTTGCAGCTCATTGTGGCAGTTGAGAAAGTTTCTCCTCTGCTTATGGCTCTGTATCCCAAACTCTTTTACAGTGTGTGACCCCTGGACTTGGCGCACAGCCACAGAGGCAAGGATCCCCAAATGGAGGGATCTATCCTAAGGGAAATTTCAGTCGCATCCTCCCAAAATCACTCCAAAGGATTCGCTCTGGGCTGCAGTGTCTCACTTTCTGCGCTTTCTCTCTTAAAGCTTAATGTCTTCCTTTGTTTCTGGAATAGTGTGAGATTAGGGCCACCAGCTTATGCAGTTTGTATGCAAGAAGGTCTCAAGTGAGCCCTCCTTCTTGCAGAAAACTGAGAAAGTCTTTTCCCTGCTTGTGGCTCTGTGTCTCCACCTCTCTTGTTCTGTTTGACCCCTGGTATGGCCCTGCAACTTTCTTTTCTGAAGCTTAATGTCTTCCTTTATCTCTGGAGTAGCACAAGATCAGGGCCAGCAACTTATACAGTTTGTATTCAGGAGAGTCTCAAATCAGCCCCCTTCCCCCATCACAGAAAGCTGAGAAATATTTCCCTTGCTTGTGGCTCTGTGTCCCTTCTTTTTCTTTTCTTTAACAAATGGTAGGCTCTCTGACTCATTACTGAAAATCTATGTGATGTTTTCAACTTTATGGAGTGAACAAAACTGGGAAGCTTGCCTATATATCTAACATTCTCATGTCACTGGAAAACCATTGTAGAATTTTGCTCTGTACCCAGAACTTTTCACTGGAAAATGGTGATGATGGTAAAGCATCCTCAAAATAGTTTGGTTTTAGTGTTCAGGGCTATAAAACTGCATTATATAAAATATGTTTTCAACAAAAATTACTTTTTTTTTGAGAAAACAGCATCAAACAGAAATTTCTTAGATTGAGAACAGGATATGAGTAATTGAGCACCCTGGATTTTACCCAAGGAACTGTCTTCACAGCTAAAGAAAATAACTGCAGTAAGTTCCAGGAGTCGTGCATGGTACCATTTGAAAGCAGTTGGGGTGGGAACTACAGAGAACTCTATGGAATATTATGGAGGACAGTTGGCAGGTTGTATTTAGACTCTCCAGAAATGTGTCAACCTGATGACTTGAATGTCTTTTAGTTGCCTCTGAATTCTCAGTTGGAGGTGGTCCAGAGTGACTCAAGATTTGAGAGAGGAAGCATCTTCCATGACAGGAAGTTTAAGTGTTAATGCTGTTCTGAAGAGATGATTTACTGTGGAAGGTGGCACTTGGTGCTGGTTTTCAATGTCCACTATTAGATGTTGGTCGTTATCCAGGAGACCCACCCTTTGCGGGAAAGTGGGGGCAGTGCTCAGTTAGTGCTGATATATTTGCCCTCTCCCTGTCCTCAAATGCACTCTGTTAACTACTACTTTTTTACTGTTATCATTTCATGCCTATTTACTGACTTTCCTACTGTGCAAACTCTGCTGCCTCTGTAGAGTAACATTTGCAAGATAGTACTTTTCCTGGGCAATGTGATATGAGATCTCTAGAGAAAGGATTAGTCTATACATATGTCTTTTTGAACAACGGATGCCTTAATTTCAGCAGAAAAGAAAATACTTTTATATCCTATAAATATTTCCTGTAGTTAATCAATCCCCAAATTTTCCTCACATTAGTCTTCTTTTTCTTCTCCCACTTGCTCAGATTCTTTTTTATTTCATATCTTGATTTCTTTAATAAACCTGTAATATCTCCTTGTCTTTACTTTTTATGCTTCCATTCAGTCCTTATCTTCTTCTTAGCTTCATCTTCTAAAGCATTATTTTCATCAGATCACATTCATGACCAAAAATCACCTGATATATCTGTAGGACCTTCATGGGATCAAATGTCTTATATATATTATGAAATTTAACATGTATTATATATATTTTAAAATTTCTTTCAACATTTATGACATGAATATTGCCTTATTTATTTACTGCTGCTATACTAAGTAGCTGCTGGATTTAATAGACACATTTATTTGCTTACCATTGAGAAGTTACAACTCTAAATTCATGATACTGGCTCTAGAACCAGGCTTTTTCTTTCTGTTAATTGTGGAGGAAGGTGCTTCTGTTTGAAAATCTTCAAGTGTCTTAGCTTATTACTAATAACTATAACTGCTTCTCTCACTTGTTTGTTTTAATCTTTTTTATATCTCAAATACACAAAATTTATTAAAGTATGAAAGCTATCCTCTTACTCTGATAAATTTGGAAACCTAAAGGAAATGAGCAAATTCCTTGAAACTCACATCTTACTCAGATTTGCATGGACAGATGTAAAACACTTGAACAGACCTATTACAAAAGAAGAAATTGAGCAGGCCATAAAAAGTCTCACTCTCTTGCCACACTCTTAAGCAAAAGAAACAACCAAAAAGTCCCAAGTCTTGATCCAGATGGCTTCATGGCTGAATTTTACCAAACATTCAAAGAAGGTCTACTTTTCTAATTCTACCACTTCTATTTAAATTCTAAAAAAACGAATCCTACTTAAATTATTTTAAAAAAAGTAGTAAAAGAAGGAACATTGCCAAAGTTATTCTATGAAAGAAGTACAACCCTAATACCAAATCTAGGCAAAAACATTACCAAAAAGTAAAACTGCAGATCAATATATTTCTTGATTATAAATGCAAAAATCCTTAAAAAAATCCTGGCCAATAGAATTCAACATCATCCCAGAAAAATAATTTATCATGACAAAGTAGAGATTAAGAACAAATATGCATAGATGGTCCAACAAAAGAAAAAAAATAATCAATGCAATTAATCACATTAACAGAGTGAAGAACAAGACCACATGATCCTATCAATTGATTCAGAAAAGGCCTTTGACAAAATCTAGCACCCCTTCCTGATTAAAACATTTAGCAAAATATAAATAGAATGAAATTTCTTTAACATGGTGAAAAATAGAAATGAAAATCATTGAAGTATAGAAGGCCTGAGATAGAAGCCATCAAATTAAAGGCTGAATAGAGGGAAGGAGGTACTGAATGGGGTAAGCAGTAGTGGAAGGGTATGTTGGTGGAGGGGGCTAAAGGATGGGTCAAGACACAGTGTCAAGGGCAAGGGAGTGGCACTGAATCTAATGATTACTTCTTTTATTGGGAAAATCCAAGCTTCTACTTGTAGGCAAGGATTCTGAAGCTTCTTCTGACATACTTTGGACATGTTGCAAGGCAGGATCAGTCCTTGGAGAGGGACATCATGGTTGGGAGGGTTGGAGGGACAGCGCAGGAGAGGAAATCCCTCGATGAGATGGGTTGATTCAGTGACTGGGGTAATGGGAGTAGGTGTATCAGAAACAATTAGACTGGCACAGCATAGAGCAGAGTTTAGGGCTATAGTACATAGGGTCCCTATGGATTGCAGGTGACTCAACGGCACATAACAACAGCATAATCGGGAAATGTCCTTCATCTGCTCTTTTCTGTAAAATGCTGTCTGTCAGATACCCTTCTAAAGCTGAGCATTCAAAGTAAGACAGTTTAAAAATAAGGATTGGCCATCCACTTCCAAAATAAAAGGCCTTCAAAAACTCTATATACAATAGAGCATACTTAGAGTAGACTAGCAGATATGGCAACTCTCGAGACTGAGCTTTCAAATACAAAAAAAGGAAGAGAAACAGTTGTAGCAGAAACTAGTGATTGGAACTTTGAATGTGAGAAGTATGAATGTAGAAAAATGGAACATTGTTAAGGAAGAAGTGGAATACATGTATATTGGCATACTAGGTATTGGCAAAATTAGATGGACATTTTGAATCAGACGATCATATGATCTACTATGCTGGAAATGAAAAGGTGAGGAAAAATGGGATTGCTCTCACTGTTAAAAAAAGTCATTTCTAGATCCATCTTGAAATATAATGTTGTGAGTGACAGGATAATATCCAAATGCATACAAAGAAGTCCAGTGATTACCACCATCATTCAATGTATGCACCAACAACCAGGGCAAAGAGAAGGAAATAGAAGATTTCTAGAAACTTTTGCAGTCAGAAATCTATTGAACCTTCAATAAAGATGCTTTAATAATAATGGGTGACTGAAATGAAAAACTTAGGAACAGGGAAGAAGGATCAGTTGTTGGAAAACATGGACTTGGTGACAGAAATGAAAGTGGAGAAAGAATGATAGAATTATGTACAATCAACTATATATTCATTATTAATGCATTTTATAAGAAACATAAACACAGACTATACACATATATTTCACTTGATGGTATACACAGATTGATTTCATCTGTGGAAAGACTCACTGGAGAAACTCAATATAGCCTGTAAAACTAGACTAAGTGCTGACTGTGAACAAACCATCAACTACTCACATGCAAGTTCAAACAAAACATAAAGAGGTAAAATCAAATCCACAGAAACCAAAATTTGACCTTGAGTCTATCCCACTTGAATTTCAAAACCATCTCAGAAACAGGTTTGAGGCCTTGAATACTAATGAAAGAAGACCAGATGAGCTGTTAGAAGGATATAAAGAATGTCATACAAGAAGAATACAAAAGGTCATTGCAAAGACAGAGGAGGAAGAAAATACCAACAAGGACTCAGAAGAGACATTCCATAATGCATTAAAACACTGAGAAGCTCCACCCAAAGGTAATAAAGGAGGTCAGAATTGCTTCCACTGTGGAAAGCTGGGCCACTTCAGTAGACAGTGTCACAGACGAGAGCCACAGATAGGCAAGGGAGTAGAGAGGAAGCTCCCACTCATTTGCTTTAAGTGTGGCTCTGAAGGACACCTGGCCAAGGTGGCCCACATCAGGTCCTGTGGCAGACAGGACTGACAGGCCCCAGCTCCCAGCTGGAAACAAAGGAGGATGCTTCAATGATTTAGATCCTCCCAGAAGAGCTGTGGATGAGCATTGACATTACTGGTAAGTATATTCATTTTCTCCTGGACACAGACCCTACTAATTGGTCCTAAAAGCCTTCTGAGGTCCCAACTCTTCTCACTATCTCTTAGTTGTTGGAATGGACAGAAAACCTCATAAGCAGTTCCTTACTTCACCTCTAACTTGCATGTGAACTTCTGAGTTGTAAAACAGACCAATGGTAGATGGAATTTGTTCCAGGACTTAAGAAGCATAAATTACATAGCTGAGCCTCTACATCTTGTGGTTCCTAACCTCTACACTATAATAGACAAAGTGTTAGTCTATAGGCCTTTTATTGTAAAAACCACCTTCCCTCTGTAACTTGATTTGTGCCACTACTAGAACCTCTACTCGGAATATTATTGCTTTTTAATTTTTGACTCATGTACTTTTGTTAGTTAAATTTGTGTCTTCTAGGTTGCAACACCTCCATGATATATCTTCAAGGGTATGAACATGTACAGCTAAGCACAATTAATAGCAGTGAATCTAAATTCCAAAATCAATCTCCATAATAGTCTATGTGTTTCCTACTGCCAAAGGGGCTCTTCAGAGTAGTGAGAGAAGATCTTCACCCTGAAACCCACAGCGTCCCTTTTCAGCAGGAAGTAGCTAAGAGAATACGCCACCCTCTTTTCCTTATGACTCAGGGTGAAATCTCTCTCAGGGAGGAGTGATAGGGAGTGGCAAAGGACACAATGACAAAGGAGATTAATCAGAACTGGCTTTGACAAGCTCTATGGCAATTGGACAATAAAAACAGACATTCGGGGGTGGGGGGAAGAAGAACGAACTGGGGAGGAGGGTAGAGAAAATAGTGCAACAATGAATGAATGAAAACCCAAAATCTCTGTAAATGTTCATTAAAATTAATAAAATTTAATAATAATTAAAAAAAAACACTGAGAAGCCAAAGCAAAGGGAAGAAATTAAGAACTGGGGAAGGTGTTGGGTGGGTAGGGAGGGAAATGTGTAAAAATGAGTGAACAAAATCCAATGTTTCTGCAAACTTTTCATAAAATTACAACATATTTCAAAAAACTGACACCACTCTGGATGCGCTCACCAAATTGTGCCAAGAAATCTGAAGGACAACCACTTGGTCAACTGACTGGAAGAGATTAAAATTTGTTTCCATTCTAAAAAAAATATGACCTGACAGAGTGCGATAGTTATCAAACAATATCATTAATATCACAGGCAACCAAGATCCTGCTGAAAATTACCTGTAAAATGACTGGAGCAGCACATCAACAGAGAATTGTCAGGTGTGCAGGCTGGGTTTAGAAGAGGCTGTGGCCCTAGAGCCATGATCATAGCTAATGTTAGAAGAATCTCGACTGAAAGTAGAGAGTACCAGAGAAAGGTCTTTCTGTGTTTCATTGATTATGCAAAGGCATTTGACTCTTTGGATCACAACAAACTGTGGTTGGCTTTGAGAAGAATAGAAATCCCAGAACCCTTGATTGTGCTTATGCAAAACCTATACTTGGGCTAGGAGGCAGTAGTCAAAACAGAACAAGGTAACACTGCATGGTTCAAAGTTAGGAAAGGTGTATGCCAGGAATCCATCCTATCTCCATTCTTTTTCAATCTATCTGCAGAACAGATTGTCTAGGAGGCTGGGCTCTGTAAGGAGAAATGTGACAACCTGTGTTATACAGATGACACAATCTTACTTGCAAGAACTGAGGAGGATCTGAGAAATTTGCTGCAGAAGGTCAAGGACTGCTGCCATAGATATGGATTGAAGCTCAAAATCAAGAAAACAAAGATTCTCAGCACTGGGCCAATTGGTAGAACCATGATAAACAGTGAATAAATCATGATAACAGTGAATAAATTATGATTAACAGTGAATAGATTGAGCTTCTATTTACTTAACTCCACAATTAACATCTTGGTACCAGCAGACAAGAAATCAAAATACAAATGACAGTGGGAAAATCTGCTGTCAGGGACTATTCCAGAATACTGAAGAGCAACGATGTCAGTCTGGTGAGTATAGTATGCCTGATCCAGGTCATGGTCTCTGTAATTACTTGCTAAGCATCAGAAAGCATGACAATAAATAAGCATGATAGAAGAAAAATTGATGCCTTTGAGCTGTGGTGCTAGAGTATTGAATATACCACGACGGCTATGAGAACAAACAGGTTATTTTCGAAGAGGGTGAAACCAGGCTCCTCCTTGAAGACAAGGATTTTGAAGCTCCATCTCACATACTTTGGGTATGTTGCAAGAAGGAACCAATTCTTGGATTGGAACATCATGCTTCGAAGAATGAAGGAACAACACAAAAGATGAAGACCTTGGATGAGATTTATTGACTCTGTGCCTGCGGTAATAGGGAGTTGGTTTGTCAGAGATAACAAGGTTGGCTCAGGATAGAGCAGGGTTCCGAGGTGTTGTACTTAGGGTGGCTCTGGGTTGCACATAACAATAGTGTATATACCTAAATGATGTATATCTGTGCTGAATATATCTATTGTATAGAAGTTTTGTTTGTTTTATTTTAATGAATGTTTACAGAAATTTTGGATTTCCAGTCATTCATTGTTGCATTTTTCTCCCTGCCCACCCCTCCCCCCTAGTTTGCTCTTCTCTTTGAAAAGTAAAAGAAAAATTCCTTCATTGGTATACAATCCCCCTTTCCCCCGCCCTGAGTACACTCCACTATGCAACTTTCATTCTGGACTCTTGTCATAACCATAATACCCAATCATATATCGCTTTTAAACTGTTCTTTCCCTCATCTGTTTCAATGCAGTATATGTAATTTATGCAGGGGGTTTTTTCAGTATAGAAGTTTTTAAAAGAAACAAAATTTAAAAAAAAATACAAAAGTCAACTGTATACAGGCACTTCACCTGATGGTCTACTCAGCAATCAGATTGACTATATCCGTTGAAAGAATTTTTGGAGCAGTGCAACATCAGAAGTCAAAATCAAACCAGGTTTTGCCAGCACCACTTGTTGAAGAGGTTGTCATTTCCTCATTTCATAGGTTTTACTTCCTTGTCAAATATCACTTGGTCATAGATAGATGGGTTAATTTCTGGGTTCTCAATTCTGTTCCATCAGTCTTTGTGTTTGTCATTTTACCAGTACCATGCTCTTTTGGTTACTACCAAAACTTGTGTAGCAGGTTTTAAGGTCAGAGAGTGCTATGCCTTCCACTTCATTTTTGTTTTTCAAAAGTGCTTTGCTTACAGGGAAACAGCTCAAATGTCCAACCACAACCAAACAGATTGAGAAATTTTGGTACATTCACACAATGGAACCCAGGAGCAATGATTTAGAAAAACACTACGTAACTTGGGAGAGGCTAGATAGCATTACACTGAGTAAACTAACAGTCTTATAAGGACAAATATTGCATGAGACCATTATTTTAAAAATAGATGGATAACTAGTGAAACATGTATGGGAACTAAAGGAAGACAGGCCTAGGGGTGGGTTGGTACAGGGTAAAACCACCTGGTTGCACAATTTGGTGGGTTAGGGGCAAGGAAGGAAATGGGAAGAATCTGAGTGAAAAGACAGGGTGATGATAGGCAAGGTTAAATGGTGATTAATTTTATAAAACATAATGCATGAGATTGACTGTATGATACACAATGTGAATGAAAAATAATGTGAAACAATGTATACAAACTTTGTAAACAAACCACTTTAAAAAATGGTATGGAGATGGGGAGTGAGGGGAATACCTTAGGAAAAAACTACAACCAAATTCAGATTAGGTGCAAACTGTGGAACAGACTACCGATTGCTAACATGCAAGTTAAAAATAAAGCTGAAAAAAATTAAACTAGTCCACAGGAACTGAAATATGACTTTGAACCTGTCTCATTTGAATTTATGGGTCATCTAAAACAGATTTGAGGTGGTGAACTCTAATATTTGAAGACCAAAAGAACTGTGGGAGGATCATAAGGATATCATGCATGAAGACAGCAAAAAGTCATTACAAAGACAGAGGGGAAAAAAGCCAAAATGATGTCAGAATAAACAATGGAAATTGCACTAGAGTGTTGAGAAGCCAAAATAAAAGGAAAAGGTTTCAAAGTTAAATAGCTAAACATATTACAAAAGGCAGATTGAGAAGACAAAAAAAAGTTATAATGAAACATAAAAAAAGCTGAAGTCAAAGAGTAAAAATGGAAGAACTCACATGTTCAACATTTCTAAAGCTATAGAACTAAAAAGCAAATTCAAAAATTTAGTTGCATTAATGAGAGATGACATGGGCAAAACTTAAATAATCCAGGAGGCATAAAAAGAAGAGGGAAGGTATACACCAAGTCAATGAACAAACAGTAGTTTATTGAAAGATTTCAGTAAATACCACATGAATAAGAGCCAATGATAATGAAGGATTACGTTCAGCTGCATTGAAGATATCAATAAAAAATTGTTGTTCTTGTTAGATGCCATTGAGTATGACTCAGCAATCCAAGAACAAAAAATCTGAACCAACAGAATGACAGCAATAAAACACTACCTTTCAATAATTTCACTGAACGTGAAAGGTTTAAATGCACCAGTGAAGAGAAAAAGAGTAGCAGATTGGATAAAAAAACAAAATCCATCAATATGTTGCCCACAAGAGACACATC
>NW_006400108.1:1895389-1911701 GCF_000299155.1 Elephantulus edwardii | reverse complement strand
CTAATTGAGTCTTCTTCTCTTACAGTGACTCTCTACCCTTCTCAACATCATGTCCTTCTCCAATGAATAGCCCCTCCTAGCAACATGCTCAAAGTATGTGAGGTGAAGACTCATCATTCTTGCCTCTAAAGAGCACTCCACCTGCACACTCTCCAAGACATGTCTGCTTGTTCTCTTTGCCATCCATGGGATTCTCAGTACCCTTCTCTAACACTATAGCTCAAAGGCAACAATTCTTTTTCTGTCATCCTAAGACCTAAGAATTGATGAAATACCAATTGACACGTTACAAATAACAAATGAAACTTGGTATTTGCCCACTAGTTTATTCCTCGAAATTTGAAGGATAGCTGCCTGGCCCACTGACTGGGAAATAAATCCATATTTGTTCCTTTTCCTAAGAAAGATAACCTAACAGAATGTAGAAAGTATAGAACAATATCATTAATAGCACGTGGAAGCAAAATATTGCTGAAGATCCTTTAAAGTCAACTAGAACACTACATTTACAGGGAAATTCCAGAAGTTAGAGAGGTTTAGGAGAGGCTGTAACACTAGAAATATCATTACTGGTGGTCAGATGGATCCTGGCTTAAAGTAATGAACACCAGAAAAACATCTATTTTGTGTCTTATATGCAAAGGTGTTTGACTGTGTGGATCATAATAACTTATAGTTAACATTGAAAAGATTGGGAATCTCAGAACACTGAATTATGCTCATGTGAAATCTATACCTAGATTAATAACTGTGTCAGAACAGAGGAAGGAAACAACAGTGCATGGCTTAAAATCAGAAAATGTAACAGGGATGTATCCTTTCTCCATACATATTCAGTCTGCATGCTGGGCAAATAATCTGTGAAGCTAGACTCTGTGAAGAGGAATACAGCATTAGGATTAGAGGAAAACTAATGTCCGACGTGCATTAGGTAGATGACACAAACTTGCTTGCTGCAAGTGAGGAAGAATTGAATGCTTTTTGCAAAAGATCAGAAACTATGGTCTTCAGTATGGTTTACATCTCAGCATGAGAATAACCCCGAAAAACAAAAATGAAGGTCTTCACCACAGGATCAGTAGGCAACATCAAGATGGTTGGAGAAAGTATCGACGTTTTCAAGGATATTTGTTGGATCAACAATTAACACCCTTGCTACAAACAGAAAATCAAATGTATTGCATTGAGTAAGTTGTTAGGCACCTCTTCAAAATACTTAAGAGCAATGATGTTGGTTGGAAGACAAAAGTGCACCTGATTCAGGCCATAGTCTTCACAGTCACCTGCTACATATCAGAAAGCTGGACAATAAATAAGGATGATAGAAGAATTGATGCCTTTGAGTTGTGGTGCTGGAGAAGAGTGTTGAATATTCCATGGACTAGCAAAAGAACAAAGAAATATGTCTTAAGAAGATATAACCAGAGTTCTTCTTAGAGGCAAAGATGGAGAAGTTTTGACTCTCATAATTTGTTATTATGAGATATAATACTAATCTAAAATAAACATAAAACTAATATAAAACTAATCTCAAACTTGCATTAGGTAGATGACACAAACTGAAGCTTTTCCTTGGAAAGAGACATAATGCTTGGAAAGATGGGGAATCAGTGGAAACAGAGACTCACAATGAGATGGATTGCAGTGACTTCAAGCATTGTACTCAGAGATGATGAGGAAGGCCCAGAATAAGAAGGGTTTAGGTGTGTTGTTCATAGGGTCACTATGAGTCATACGCAACTCTATGGAGCCTAACAACAACAATCCCAATGTTCTCACAGTTCAATTTAATGAGGGCATAACTGAAAAAATAGAGAAGTTATACATGTTGGAGATGAGTAGATAAGTAAAATTACCCTGAGTAGTTGTTAGCTTATAGTTACTGCTTCTGATCAGAACACATACCTAAAATTGTTCTCACAGATGTTACCTTAAAATTGTTTTTCTTTTTTTCTATTCCTTGTCATTTATTTATTTATTTCTTCCTGCCATCTCTTCTTTCTTTTCCCTTCCCACTGTTCCCTCTATCTTTTTAAAGCTGTCTGCATTGAACATTACTCACTGAGGAGGGTTATGATTCTCCTCCACTTCTTGAGGCCATCTGTTAAGCACAGTGGATCTATTTGTAACTAGTTGATGAATAGGACTGTGCTCCTTCATTCTGTTGGCTGGGTGTATAAGAGTACCCAGTATCTTCTTTAGAGACTTTAGCGCCTTAACTAGAATTTTTCGGTCAGTTTTGCAACCCTGCTAGTTCTGACCCTTAGTGATGCCACATACAACAGACTGAAATATTGCCTGCTCTTGTGATGCTCATGAGTGTTTATGGATCATACGATTATGATTCATAGGGTTCTTACTGCCTGAGAAAGTCTGCTCTTAGGGACCTCTTCAAAGTACTGAAGAGCAATGGTGTCTTTCTGGAGACTAAAGTGTGTCTGATACAGGACATGGTCTTTGCAATCACTTGTTATGCATCAGAGAGTTGGACAATGACTAGGGAGGATAGAAGGAGAATTGATGCCTTTGAGCTGTAACGCTGGAGAAGAGTATTGAGTGTACCATGGACTGCTAAGAAAACAGATTTATCCTGGAGATGGTTAAACCGGGCTGTTCCTTGGAGGCAAGGATTCTGAGGCTTTGTCTGGCATATTTTGGATAGGTTGTAAGTAGGTACTGGTCCTTGGAGAGGGACATCATGCTTAGGAGGGTGGAGGGACGGTACAGGAGGGGAAGACCCTCTATGAGGTGGATTGATTCAGTGACTGGGGTACTCGGGATGGGTGTATTGGAGACAGTGCAATTGGCACCAGGCAGAGCAGAGTTTAGGGCTGTTGTAGAGTCGTAGGGTCCCTATAAGTTGTGAGCGACTCGACGACACATAACAGCAACAACAACAGATCATCAGGCCTTTTTCTCTAGTCTGCCTTAGTCTAGATGCACCACTCCAATCTGTTATGTTCTGTAACACAGCACCTTACACACCTGGTCAGAATATCTATTCATTTTCTTTGGCTGAGTTATCCACAGAGCATACTCTGAAAAACATTTGTAGAATGAGTTAGATGATAATATTCTTTCTATCAGAGATTCAGAACAGCCCCATGGGTAGTAGTTAAGTGACATTAATAAAGGGTCCAGGAGCTATGGTGTCTTGTAGGTAAGAAAATGTCTGCAATCTCAAAAGCATGCAGTTCTAATCTCTCAGCTGCTCTGTAGGAGGATGAGAAACTTCCTTTGATTCAATTACTGCCTTTGAAAACTCCTGGAGGGTCAATTATGGGTATATTCTTTCTCAATGACATATAACAATAGCAATAAAGAGTGGGAGGATTTATTCCTGTTGAGTTCAAGGTACCATCATTGAGACATTTAAAAAAGGGTTGTTGTTGTTGTTATGTGCTATCGAGTTGCTTGTGACTCATAGCAACAGCCCCAAACTCTGCTCTGTCCTGTGCCAATTGCACTGTCTCTGACACTCCCAATCCGATAACCCCAGTCACTGAATCAATCCACCTCATAGAGGGCCTTCCCCTCCTGCGCTGTCCCTCCACCCTCCCAAGCATGATGTCCTTCTCCAAGGACTGGTCTCTCCTTACAACATGTCCAAAGTATGTTAGACGGAGCCTCAGAATCCTTGCCTCCAAGGAGTCACCCGGTTTGACCCTCACCAGGATGAATCTGTTTGTTTTCCTAGCAGTCCTCAATACTCTTCTCCAGCACCACAGCTCAAAGGCATCAATTCTCCTTCTATCCTCCTTAGTCATTGTCCAACTCTCTGATGTATAACAAGTTATTGCAAAGACCATGGCCTGTATCAGATGCATCTTAGTCTCCAGAGAGACACCATTGCTCTTCAGTACTTTGGAGAGGTCCCTAACAGCAGACTTTCCCATGGCAATGCTCCTTTTAATTTCCTGGCTACTGGTGCCAAGAGTGTTGACTGTGGAGCCAAGCAAACTAAAGCTGTGAACAATCTCAATGGGATACACAGACTCAAGCTAAGTATAGATGAAACTAAACCTGTGGAGTCTGTACTTTGGGGGGGGAAAGCCCCCAGGCATACTGTATCTCCCAGAAGTAGCATTAGCCCATGCAAGCCAGCAGAGAAGAATTATGAGAGCAGAGGAATTGTGTCTATGTGATACCTCTAAGGGTACTTAAGGGACTGTTGAAAGAGTGAGTAAAAGTCACAATACTTCAGGGGTGTTGGGTTTCACTTTAATTAAAGAAACAGTGTCAAACTTGTGAATGATTGGCTGGAATTCAATAAAGAAAGCATAACAAATTTTTAAAAGAGCACTCAGGAAGCTTACCTCTTTCAAAAGGAGGTATTCGGTCCTTAGGGCAGGAAAACAGACCTATTCTGTGGCCCTGACAAACCATGGAAAAGTAGGCTAGGAAAGGACAGGACGGACACTCCTTTAGTCCAGGGACTTTACAGGATACTGTCAGCTTTTCTGAGGGGCTAAAATACCTATCCTTTTTGAGTTTTGTTTTTTTTTTGTTTCCCAATATGTTGAAGGGACAAGGTAGAAGGGGTACTGAACTTGTAATGTGGTGACTGATGGCTTGGAGAATTGGTTGGAGAAGCTCCTCCTTATGCATAAACTGTCTTGTAGGCAGAATTGCCACTTTTGAACGATGTGACCTCATCTATTTGTCTCCTGGGAAAGCCATTTACCTGCCTGCCTTTTACCTAGGGAGACTGGTATTTTCAATCTTTTCTGCAGATGTTTGTAGCAACATTCTTTGTCTACAACGGTCTAGTTATGTTACATTTCTTTCTATTCTTCATTACTTTTAATAATATTTGAGGCAAGTCGGTGAGTGATCTATTTTCTTCTCCTTGTGAAGCACAGGTAGTATACTGCTCCTCCGTATGGCCTCTTTGACTTGATTTTTTTAACCGGTTCCACTCTTCTACTGGAGCTGCATTTATCTCCACATCAGGTGGCATGCTTAAAGTTACTAGCACCTGAGGGGTTTGAGACTTGTATGCATGGGACAGGATTGGTCTGGATTTAAAGGAGGTAGAGTGGGGAGATAGTTAGATACAAATGAAGAAGATGGGACATGTGATACTCTATTATCATTCTGCCTCAACTGATGGCTTCCTTCCTTGGAGCATTTAAAGTTAAGTTAAAAAGAAAGTTAAAAAAATAAAAAGAAGTCTTCAGCATTCTAGTTCCACCTCATGGCAACCTATGTGTCATATAGTCCTTCGAAGTGTTTTTCAGTGTTCAATTTTTCAAAACGAACGTTCATTTTTCCCCAAGGCAACTCTTAGTAAACTTTAACTTCTGAGCTTTACTGAGATTGTTACTACTCAAGAACTTTGATTCAGTGCTTAATATATATCTAGTGAAGTTAGTTTAAGGTCAAATTTTGTTTCCTGTGGGTTTGACTTAATGTTCTTTAGCTTTAGTTTGAACTTGCATGTAAGTGGTTAATGACCTGTTCCACAATCAGCACCTGGCCTAGTTTTCACAGCTGATAAGGAGCTTCTCCAGTGATTCTTTCCACAGATGTAATCAATCTGTTTCCTGTGCGTACCATCAGGTGAAATCCATGTGTATAGTCAGCTTTATATTTCTTACAAAAAAGGTATTTGTAATGAATAACTTGATTGTACAAAATTCTATCATTCTGTCTCTAGTCTCATTGCTGTCACCAAGTCCATGTTTTCTGACAACTGACCCTTCTTTCCTGTTCCCAACTTTTGCATTTCAGTCACCCATTATTATTAAAGCATCTTGATTGCAGGTTCAATCAATTTCTGACTGCAAAAGTTTATAGAAATCTACTTCCTCCTTTTTGCATCTGGTTGTTGGTGCATATATTTGAATAATAGTGGCCTTCACTGGACTTCCTTGTATGTGTTTGTATATCATCCTATCATTCACAATATTGTATTTAAAGATGAATCTAGAAATTACTTTTTTAACAATGAAAGTAATTCAATTTTTCCTTTCCTTTCCATTTCCATGCATAGTAGATTGTCTGATTCAAGATGTCCCATGCCAATCCAGCTCATTTTGTCTATACCTAGTACACCAATATTTATGTATTCCATTAACAATGTTCCATTTTTCTACAGTCATACTTCTCACATTCCATGTTCTGATCATTAATGTCTGCTTACAACTGTTCCTCCTCCTTTATGTTTCCATATTTGAGGGTTCAGCCTCAGTTGCCATATCTGTTAGTCTACTCTAAGAGTGCTCTATTGTACTTAAGGTGTTCAAAGCCCTGTTATTTTGGAAGTAGATATCCAATCTTTCTTTCTCCTCTGTCTTAATTAGAATGTTCAGCTTTAGAAAAGTATCTGACAAACAAGCATTTTACGGAAAGAGCAGATGAAGAATATTTCCCAATTATAGAAGTAATTAGCCAAAAGATTAAATATTGCTGCTCAACACCAAGAAAACCAAAATTCTCACCACTAGGCCGATTAGCAGCATCATGACAGACATCAGGATTGATGGCACCATCAGGAGATAGAGATTGTTAACAGCTTCAGTTTGCTTGACTTCATAATCAACACACTTGGTACCAGCACCCAGGAAATCAATAAAAAGATTAATTGCATTGGGAAAATCTACTGTCAGGGACATCTCCAGAATACTGAAGAGCAACAATGTCAGTCTAGAGATGAAGGTGTGCCTGATCCAGGCCATCATCTTCACAACTTCTTATGCATCAGAAAGCTGGACAATGAATAAAGATGATGGAGGATTTATGTCTTTGAGTTGTAGTGCTGAAGAAGAGAATTGAATATACTATGAACCGCTAGGAGAACAAATAAGTTCATTCTGGAGAAAGTGAAACCAGGCTCTTCCGTGTGACATACCTTGGCATGTTGCAAGAAGGGACCAGTCCTTGGAGATGGACATCATGCATTGAGGGGTAAAGGGGCAGCACAAGAGAGGAAGATCCTGTATGAGATGAATTGACTAAGTCACTAGAGAAATGGAGGTGAGTGTAGGTTGGATCAGGATAGAGTAGGGTGCAGAGCTCAGTACATAGGGTCACTATGAGTCACAAATGATTTGATGGCACATAACAATAACAGTGAAGTTAGAAATGCCTTCAATATCCAAGGAGACATATTTTGGGTGGTGAGATGCTCTTGCCTCTAAAGGTAAGAGTAAGGCAAATGCTGAAGACAAGTTGTCAGTGTTGCGAGGTATTTCTTTGCTAGAAGCAGTAGTGGAAATAGAGCCAGCACCACATATTAGTCAATAGTCTATAACTGGGAGCAACCAGCCAGTGTGATCCCTGAGCCCAAATAAAGAACACAGAATGATGTGGTGCTGGCTTCAGCTAAATTCTCACTTCAGCACCAAGGCAGTCTTCTCGCTGTTGTGAGTTTTATGACTGTGATGTCATTGAGCACTCCTGACAACAGAGCTGTTATATCACAAATGAAAGGGCCTTAAAACCAACTGAGGGACCCCATTATGCTAAGACTGGAGATTGTAATAAAAATTATCAAGCATTGATGTCTCTAAACTTCTGACTTGTGCCTTGAGGAAAAAAGACTGTGAAAATTTGGGTTCAATTCATCTGTTTTGATCTGGAATTCTTTTTATGAGCAAAGAGAAAGAAATCAGCCATATGCAACTTTGTATTTCAAGGAAGTCAAATGATTTATAGAAGATAATTGAGCCTTTTGCCCAACAATTCCCCTTTTCTCTTCAATACCAGGGTTATTGACTGAGGCCCTGCTTGAGTGCATTTTACTAGAGTTTAGAGAATTTTAATAGTTGCATTGTTTCGCTGGTTATAATCTCAAAATTCATTGCAGAGTTCCTCAACTGAAATCACTCTGCCATTAATGTTAGATGGAGCTGAGGACCGACTCCAACATTCAAACTATACTACCAGAGAAACAGCAGCAAGGCACACTCTTCAGTGACAGTGGCCTATGTTCTTCCTTATTGCCATTGTCCATCCATTTGTTCACCTGGACAAATTCTCACTGACTTCTAACTGCTTGCCTGGCAATTGTATCAGACATTGGAGATACACTAGAACTCTGGGAAAAAACATTGTCCCTGCTCTTGCAGTGCTGTTTCCAAATGAAATTATTGCAATTCTAGAGTGCCCAATCATTTGGTGGCAATAATTATTATCCTGAAAAGTGGAGGATAAATAAAAGAAGCTGGCTTTGAATGAAAACCGAAATTATCACAGAATTCTACTTAAAAGTTTAAAGAAATACACAAAAATATAAAAGAATATATATATATAGTTGTTGTTGATTGCCATCAAGTCAAGCACATCTCACAGTGACCCTATGGAACCACTGATGGATTTAATCACCAAAGAACTTAGAATTAGCAGTATAATACCCCATAGACTATGCCGCCATAATGCCCTACACACACACCTGCATACACACATACACAAATTTCTTTGTTTGATTTTTTTGTTGTTGTTGTTTTTTTCATATTTCTTATTAATTGATGTTGAGTCAACTTTGATTCAGGGTGATCTTGTGTAGAGAAGAATGAATGATTGCCTGATCTTGCCTTGTGTTCATAATTGTTGGTATATTGTGGAGTCCATTGTTTTAGTTACTTAGTCAATCCATTTCAAGAAAGGTATCTAGGTTATCTAGTGCTGTTACAACAGAAACACTGTAAGTGGGCAGCTTTAATAAACTAGCATAGATTATTTTACTGTTCAGGATGCTAAAAGTCCAAATTCAGAGCACTGACTCTAAGGGAAGACTTTCTGTCTGGGCCTCTAGGAATTTCCCAGAGCAGGAACCTGGGTTCAAAACATGTTCAGTGCCCTGGATCTTTCTTTATTGGTGTGATTGAGATCCCCCACCTCACTTTTATCTCTTGTGAGATAAAATGTATTAAAGGCTACATGACAGGGTAACTCCCCTTAAATTAGATCAAGGCTATGATGAGATAGATGAAGGATATTATAGTCTGTCCTCAGTAATTTTACAACTGTTTAGCTTACCAAGGCATAGGAGTCTTTACAAAACTTCTGCATTACATTTAATTTTCATTTGCCATCAGCTTAATCAAACATGATATCCTTTTTGAGTCATTTATTTTTCCTGAAGGTGTGTCCAAAAAAACAATATAAAGTCTCACCATCCTCCCTTCCAAGGCACATTCAGGCTATTCTTCCTCCAAGAGAGATATTCATATTCTTCTGGTGGCCCATGATACAGTCACTCTTTGACAACACAATGATTCCAATTCATTAGTACTTCCATCTTCCATTTTCATTGTGTAGCTTTCACATGCATATGAAACTACTGAAAAAGGCCATGGTTTCGGTTACACATACAAATGCACAAACACAGTGCAACTACTTTCATCTTCACATAACGTATCTTGAATATAATGTGTATGTGACAATAAATTGTACATGCATATATTGTGGACTGCCAAGAAAACAAATTGGTCTGTCTTGGGCAGGAAAGCCTCGAAGTTTCTTCATGGAGGATAGGATTTTGAAGCTCTGCCTCACTCACTTTGGGCACACGACCAGGGGGGATTGGTCCTTAGAGAAGGACATCATGCTCTAAAGGGTGGACAGACAGTGCAGGAGAGGAAGACCTTGGATAAGATGGATTGATACAGTGACTGGGGCAATGGCAATTGATGTGTCAGAATTAGTGATACTGGCTCAGGACAAGGAAGGTTTCAGAGCTGCTGTACATAGGGTTGACTCAACCAATAACATTCTATGACAGGTTTGGAAGCAGGAGTGTCATCCAGTTCCTAAACAACGTGCCTCCAGAAACTCTATGAACTTTGATTAATGTAGATAGTTGTAGTAGGGCTTCAGGCCTTTTGTTCATAGAGTTGCTATGAGTCATGCTCAACTCGAAGAGAAGCAACAACAATAACACACATAACGCACGCAGGAAATTAATGCATATGGAAGGTGTTTGGTTTATTACTGAGTATATGTGTATATGGAGCTCTGGTAGCTTAGCATATTACTTGTTCTACTAATAAGTAGAAAGTCAGTGGTTTGAATTTACCCATCTCTTTAAAGGGTGTTTTGACGGCCTATTGGAAAGGAGCTGTGCTGCCAACATGAAGGCACACAGTTTTAATTTATCAGCTTCTCTACAGAAGATGAGCAATCTCCTCTTCTAAGTTTTACTATCTCTGAAGACCCAAAGGATAGCGAGCTATGGGTTGCATTCAACTTGACAGTATTCAAAACCAACTGCTCTAAGGTAGAAGGGTGGGTAATCTCCTTTCATAAAGATTTAAAGCCTGAAAAACATGATGACTGGTCCTTATGAATTGCAATCAACTTGATACAGTGGGCTATATAAAATTAGTCATGATTCTCTGGTTTGATATTTATTTGATAAGGTAATATGTTGTTGTTGTTGTTATGTGCCGTCGAGTCGCCTGCGAATATAGCAGTTCTATAATGACAGAGTTAGCCCTCATGATGAGATCTATTATGATAAGCCTTAATATTTGTTGTTATGTGCTGTCAAGTCATCTGTGACTTATAGTGATCTTATGTACAACAGCCCTAAACCCTATTCTATCCTGTACCAATTTCGCTGTCTCTGACACACCTACCCCCACTACCCTTGTCACTAAATCAATCCAC
Source organism: Elephantulus edwardii (assembly GCF_000299155.1). NCBI lineage: Eukaryota > Metazoa > Chordata > Mammalia > Macroscelidea > Macroscelididae > Elephantulus > Elephantulus edwardii. The sequence continues at coordinate 1,901,087 of NW_006400108.1, read as the reverse complement.
CTCATAGAGGGTCATTCTCTCCTGTGCTCTCCCTCCACCCTCCCAAGCATGACGTCCTTCTCCAAGGACTGGTTCTTCCTTGTAACATGTTCAAAGTATGTCAGAAGAAGCTTCAAAATCTTTGCCTCCAAGGAGCAGCCTGGTTTAACCCTCTCCAGGGTGAACTTGTTCATTTTCTTAGCAGTCCATGATATATTTAGATAAGAAATTATTAGGATACTATGAAAATATGCTTAATCCGTTTCCAGATCGGATGATCCAATGTAGGCAAAGTCTCTTCAGGAAAGTGGCATTTATTGAAAAAAAGAAAACTGCTTGTCATTTCAGTTCTTCAGACTGGAGCCAGTGGCCTGCCATATTACCTGCCACCCTTGGATTCATCAACCTTTGCATTCCGCTTCTTATCTGATTATCTTGTGTTTATTAGTCCCTGAGGCTACATTATTAAGCAGAAGTCTCTATGCTGATGTTTGACCTTATTGTATTGTTAGGTGTCATTGAGTTGAGCATGACTCATTACGACCCTCTGAACAAAAGATCTGAACCCTATTCTATCCTGCACCATCTTCATACTTCCTAACACACAAGAGCCCATTGCAGCAGTCACTGTGTCAATCCACCTGGTTAAGGGTCTTCCTCTCCTTTCTTGATCCTTCATGTCCTTCTTGAAGGAATAGCAACTCCTAGCAACATGTTCAAGGTATGTAAGTTTCATAATTCTTGCCCCCAAAGAGCACTCTGGCTGTACCATCTCCAAGACATATCTCTTTGTTCTTTTGGCCATCCATGAGATATTCAGTGCTCTTCTCTAACATACATCTCAAATGCACCAATTCATTTTCTGTCATCCTTACTCATTGTCCAGCTCTCAGATGCAAAGCAAGTAATCAGAAAGACTATGGCCTGAATCAGACACACTTTAGTCTTCAAACTGACATCACCACTGCTCAATAATTTGGAAATGTCCCTAACTGCAGATTTTCCCAGTGCAGTGTGTCTTCTTATTTCCTGACTGCTCATACCAAAGGTGTTAATTGAGGATTCAATCAAGATGAAGCTGTTGACAGTTTATATTTCCTCTCCATCCATCATGCCTGTCTAGTGGAAAGAATCTTTGTTTTTCTGACAACGAGATGCAATCCATACCAAAGGCTACATTCCTTGATCTTCTTCAACAAATGCTTCCAATCCTCCTTACTTTAAGTGAGCAAGATTGTGTCATCAGCATAATACAGGTTATTAATGAGTCTGCCTCCAATTTTGATGCCACACTCTTCCTCATAGAGTTCAGCTTCTTGGATAATTTGGTCAGCATATGGGTTGAATAGGTATGGAGAAAGAATACAACCCTCACTTACTTCCCTATTTTAAATCATGCAGTGCTTCCCTGCTTTGTTCACACAACAGCCTCCTGGTCCAAGTATAGTTTCTGTATGAGCACAATTAAGTGCTCTGGAATTCCCATTCTTTTCAATGTCATCCATAACTTGTCATGATCTATACAACCAAATGCCTTTTCACAGTCAACAAAGCACAAATAGATAAACTTTTGGTGTTTCATACTTTCAGCCAGGATCCATCTAACATCAACAATGATATACCTGGTACCATGGCCTCTTCTAAATCCTGCTTAAACTTCTGGCAGACATTTACCTATGTGCTGATTCAGCGATTTTTGAATAGTATTCAGCAGTATTTTGCTTGCATGTGATGTCAATGATACTGATCAATAATTTCTACATTCAGCTGGAGCTGGATCACCTTTCTTGGGAATGGGAACAAATATGGACCTCTTGCAACCTGTTGGCTAAACAGCTGTCCTCCAAATGTCCTGGCATAGACTGGTGAGTTCATCCAAGGCTGCATCTTTTAATCAAAACAAGTTAATTCTTCTTATCTCATCAATTCCTAGGGCCTTATTTTTTGCCAATTTCTACAATGCAGCTTCCTCTTTCATTACCATTGGCTCCTGTTCATATGGTACTTCCTGAAATTTTTCAGTGTCAATCGTGTTAATCAGTACTTTCTGGTGGAGTGATTCTGTGTATTCCCTCCATCTTCTTTTGGTGCTTTCTGGGTCATTCAATAAATTGCCCATAGTATCTTTCAATATTATGACAAAAGGTTTAAATTTGTTTTTTTGTTCTTTCAGCTTGAGAAATGTATACTGCATTCTTTTTATTCTCGAATTCCAGCTCTCTGTACATCCCATTATAATACTTTGTCCCCCCAAGCTGCCCTTTGAAGTAGTCTGTTCAGCTCTTTCACTTTGACATATTTCCTTGTCTTTTGGCTTCCTGATGCTCCAGTACAATCTTTATAGAGACTCTTCTGACATGAATCTTGATTTTTTATTTCTCCTCTCCTCTGTTTCTGTAATGACCTTTTTCATTCTTCATGGATGATATCAACTCATGTGGTCTTTAATCAATGGTGTTCAATGTCTCATCCCTGTTTTTAAGATGATCATGAAATTCAGATGGAATTGATTTAAGATCCTATCTTGATTCCTGTAACTTATTTTCATTTTCTTTAGCATCAATTTGAATTTGCATATGAGGAATGTTGATCTGACCCACAGCCAGCCCATGGGCTAGTTTTAATGACTTCTTCCATAAGTATAATCTGTCTGATTCTTATGCAATCCAATCACGTGAGATCCATGTGTAAAGTCATCATTTGTGTCTTGTGAAAAAGGTATTTGTGGGAGAAGAGGGGATTAATACAATTTGATGGGGGAGGAGTGAGGGAAATTGAAAGAATTTGGTCTGGAAAACAATGCATTTCAATTTTGTAAATAAACTAGTATAATGATTTAAAAAAAAAATAAAAATTTAAAGAAAAAGGTACTTATAATGTAGAAGTTACTGTAAATACAAAATCCAATCATTCTATATCCAGCTTCATTTCTATCACCAAGCCCATATTTTCCAACTACTGTTCCTTCTTCTCTATTTCCTATTTTTACATTCCATAGCCAATTATAATTAACTCATCCTGCTTGCATGTTTGGTCAATTTTGAACTGCAAAATTTGGTAAAAATTTTCAGTTTCTTCCTCTTTGGCTCTAGATGTAGAAGCATAATCATCATCATCATCATCATCATCATTTGAAGGGTCTTCCTTGTATGTGTATGGATATTATCCTATCACTCTCAACATTGTATTTCAGGATAGACCTTGAAATTGACTTTTTTACTCTGAATGTAACACCGTTCTTCCTCTGTTCATCATTCCCTACAAATTGTTGTTGTTGTTGTTGTTGTTGTGTGCCATCGAGTTGCCTGCAATTCATAATGACCCTATGTACAACAGCCCTAAACTCTGTCCTGTCCTGTGCCAATCTCACCATCTCCTACAAACCCACCCCCATTAACCCAGTCACTGAATCAATCCATCTCATCCGGGGTCTTTCTGTCCTGTGCTGTGCCTCTACCCTCCTAAGCATGATGTCCCTCTACAAGGACTGGTCCTTCCTTGCAACATGCCCAAAATATGTCAGGTGAAGCTTCAGAATCTTTGCCTCCAAGGAGCAGCCTGGCTTCACCTTCTCCAGGACAAACCTGTTTGTATTCTTAGCAGTCCGTAGTATATTCAATACTCTTCACCAACACCACAGCTCAAAGGCATCAATTCTCCTTCTATCATCCCTAGTCATTGTCCAGATCTCTGATATATAGCAAGGTATTGCAAAGACCATGGCATGTATCAGGCACACCTTAGCCTTCAGACTGATGTCATTGCTCTTCATTACTTTAGAGAAGTCTCTAACTGCAGACTTTCTCATCACAATCCATCTTTTAATTTCCTTTCTGCTGGTAAAAAGAGTGTCAACTGTGGAGCCAAGCAAACTAAAACTATGAACAATCTCAATCTCTTCACCACTCATCATGATGCTGTCAATTGGCACAGTGGTGAGAATCTTTATTTTCTTGACATTGAGTGTCAATCCATACTGAAGACTGCAGTCCCTGACCTTCTACAGCAAGTGCTTCAGGTCCTCCTCAGTTTCGGCAAGCAGGGTTGTGTCATCTGCATAACTCAGATTGTTGATGAGTCTTCCTCCAATCCTGATGATCCCTTTTAGAGCCTAACCTCCTGGGTAATCTGTTCTGCATAAAAATTGAAAAGGTATAGAGATAGGATACATCCATGGCATACACCCTTCCCAATTTGGAACCATGCAGTGTTTCCTTGCTCTGTTCTGACAACTGCCTCCTGGTCCAAGTATAGGTTTCACATTAGCACAATCAGGTGTTCTGGGATTCCCATTCTTCTCAAAGTTAAACACAGTTTGTTATGACCCACACAGTCAAATGCCTTTGTGTAATCAATGAAACAAAGTTAGACATTTAACTGGTACTCCTTGCTTTCAGTCAAGATCAATCTAACATTAGCTACAATATCCTTAGTACCATGACCCTGTCTAAACCCAATCTGCACTTCTAGTAGTTCTCTGTGTTTGGATAATCTCCAGGAGAATCTTGCTTGCATGTAATTTTAATGATATTGTTTGATAATTTGCATACTCTGTGGGCTCACCTTTCTTTGGAATGGGAACAAATATAGATCTCTTCCAGTCAGTTGGCTAAGTGGTTGTTCTCCAGATTTCTTGGCACAACTTGGTGAGCACATTTAGAGAAGCATCTGTTAGTTGAAATATGTCAATTGGTATACCATCATTTTGGGGGCCTTATTCTTAGCCAATTCTTTCAAACAGTATAAACTTCTTCCTTCATCACCATAGGCTCTTGCTCATATGTTGTTTCATTAAATTCTTCTGTGTCTGCCAATTCCTTTTGGTATAATGACGATGTATACTTTTCCCATCCTGTTTTAATACTTGCAGGATCATTATAATATTCTGCCCAAAGTGTCCTTAAGTATTGCAAGTCAAGGTTTGAATTTCTCATTCAGTTAGTTCCTTGAGCTTAAGAAATGCTGAGCAAGTTTGGCCCCTTTGATTTTCTGACTACTGCTACTTGCATATTCATTATTATACTTTGTCTTGTTGTGCATAGTAGATCATATGATTATCTGATTCAAAGCTGGCCCATCTCATATCACTAATACCTTGTATGTTAATATTCATGTGTTCCATTTAATTTTTAACAGTTTCCCATTCCCCAACATTCAAGCAACAGTTTTCCATTCCCCAAGATTCTTCCATGTTTCAATTGTTAAAATGATGTTTTTTAATTGTTTTTCCTCATTTCAATTGACTTCCATTCTGGTCTCTACTACACTACTATATCTATCCTTGTTCTTTAGTGTTCATAGGGTTATCAAAGGCCTATTATTTAAGAAGTAGATTGCCCATCCTACTCCCTACTGTATCTTAATCAGGGAGCGCCACCAAAACCTGTACAAGATGGGAAACCCTTATGGCATTTGACATGCTATTGACACAGATTTCAGTATCACAAAAACCCAAGTTATCTCAGTACAGCAAACTAATAGCCAAGTTCTCTACCACTTAGAACAACATTCTCTCCAAACAAAGTCAATACTCAGATTCTTAATGAAATCAGAGACAGCTAATCAAGTTTCACTTGATTGCTAACACATTCAGAAATGCACAAACAGTTTACATCCAGCTTTTAAGTAAATAAAAATTACTTACTCTTCAGGATCCAACTGCTCCAAGCTGGAGGCTCACTCTCAGGCAGAACCCAACTGACTTTTAAATACAAAGGCC
>NW_006400108.1:1892219-1894564 GCF_000299155.1 Elephantulus edwardii | reverse complement strand
TCACTCTAGACTCCTGTCATGACAAAAATACCTAAACACATATCCCTTTTAAACAGTTTTCTCCCTCATCTGTTCCAACGCAGTATATATTATTGAACCCATCTTTCTCAGTCTCTCCCCAACCCCAAGGTCAGTCCTGTTTTACAACAGTGGCACCACACAGTATTTGTGCTTTTGTAACTGAGATACTTCACTCAGCATAATGTCCTCCAGAGTCACCCATTTTTAATAATATTGCATGGGTTCCTTGTTTTTCAATGCAGCATAGTATTCCATTGTGTGAATATACCACAGCTTCTCTATCCATTCATTTATTGATGGGCACTTGTTTCCAACTCCTTGCTATTGTGAACAAAGCTGCAATAAACATGGGTGTGCATATATCTGCTTAGACGTCTGTTATGGTCTCTTTAGGGTATATTCCCAGTAGTGGAATTGCTGGGTCAAATGGTATCTCTATTTTAAACTTTTTGAGAATGTGCCATACCACCTTCCACAGTGGTTGAACCATTTTACAGTCCCACCAACAGTGAAGAAGGGTTCCAGTTTCTCCACAACCTCGCCAGCATTTGTTGCTTGCTGTTCTGTTAAATATTACTATTCTGACTGGGGTGAGATCATACCTCATAGTTGCTTTAATTTGCATCTCTCTTAGAGCTAAGGATTTTGAGCATTTCTTCATGTGCTTGTTAGCCATCTTAATGTCTTCTTTGGTAAAGTGTCTGTTCATATTCTGTGCCCATTTTTATATTGGGTTATTTACTTTTATCTTGTTGTGGTGCTCAAGTATTTCATAAATTCTGGATATAAGTCCCTTATCTGATATGTCATTACCAAATGCTTTTACCCAGTCAGTGGCTTCCCTTTTTATCCTGTTGGAGAAGTTATTGGATGTACATAGGGATTTGATTCCTAGAAGATCCAGTTCATCTACTTTATCTTCTCCTGGTTGTAGGTTTCTCAGGATACATGGAAGACTGTTTATGTTGTGGATTAGGACGTCTAATGTTGTTCCTAGCTTTTCTTTAATGAAGTTTTTAGTGTTTGGTTTTAGTCCTAGGTCCATGATCCACCTTGAGTTGGTTTTTGTACATGGAGTAAGGTGTGGATCTCGCTTGAGTCTTTTGCAGATACTTTTCCAATTTTGTCACCACCATTTCTTAAAAAGGCTGTAATTTCCTCACTTAATTGATTTCTTCTCCGTCTCAAAATTCAGTTTACCCTAGATAGATGGGCTGGCCTCTGGGTTCTCAATTCTATTCCATTGGTCCATGCTTTTGTCATTGTACCAGTACTATGCTGTCTTTACCACCACAGCAGTGTAGTAGGACTTGAAATCAGGGAGTGAGATACCTCCACCTTTCTTCTATTTTTAAGGAGTATTTTGCTTATTCAGGGCTTCTTTCCATTCCAAATGAAACTGGAGACTGCCTTTTCCATCTCGTTAAAGAATGGGATTGGTATTTGTATTGGGATTGCATTAAACGTGTAAATTGCTTTTGGTAGTATTTTCACAATATTGATTCCTCCTATCCATGAGCAGGGGATATTCTTCCACTTCTCAAGGTCTCTTTTTGTTTCTTGTATTAATGTTTTGTAATTTTCTTTGAATAGATCCTTTGTGCTTCTAGTTAAATTTACTCCCAATTATTTAATCTTATGAATTAGCTATTGTGAAGGGTATTGTTTTTCTTAGTTCTGACACTCTATTCTCTTTGTGACTGTAGAGAAATCCAACTGATTTTTGTATGTTGATCTTGTATCTTGCCACTTTGGCAAATTGGTCCACTGTGTCCAATAGTTTTCTTGCGGAATCTCTAGGGTTTTCTAAGTATACTATCATATCATCAACGTAGAGAGATAATTTTATCTCATCTTTGCCAATTTATATACCTTTTATTCCCTTCTCTTGTCTTATTATTATTGCTAAGACTTCCAAAATAATATTGAATGAGAGAGCTGATAGTGGGCATCCTTGCCTAGTTCCTGTTCTTAAACGGAATGCCTTCAACCTCTCTCCAATGAGAACAATGTTGGCTCTAAGGTTTCCATAAATACTTTTTACTGTGTTGAAAAAATTGCCCTCTAATTCTATTTTGTTGAGTGTTTTAATCAGGAAAGGGTGTTGGATATTGTCAAAGGCCTTTTCTGCATTCATTGGTAGGATCATGTGGCTCTTGTTCTTTGCCTTGTTAATGTGACGAATTACATTAATTGTTTTCCTTACGTTGAAACATCGTTGTATACCTGTTATGAATCCCACTTGGTCATGGTGAATTATTTCTTGGGCGGAAGGGAAGCCAGGAAGCTGCACACTGGGGAAAGTCACCTCGGATAATAGAAAA
>NW_006400108.1:1875039-1884648 GCF_000299155.1 Elephantulus edwardii | reverse complement strand
TTCCATCTTCTTCTATTTTCTGAAATAATTTATGTCGAATTGGTAACAGTTTTTCTCTGACTGTTTGATAAAATTCACTTGCAAAACCCTCCGGTCCAAGGGCTTTTTTTGGTCGGAAGTTGTTGTATGACCTGTTCAATTTCTTCTTTTTAATGGGTCTGTTCAGATGTTCAGTTTCGGTTTGTGTCAGTTTAGGTAGGTTGTGCATTTCTGAGTATTTGTCCATTTCATCTAGGTTTTCATATTTATTTTAGTTTTTCATAATACTCTAAAGTTAGCTTTTTTATTTTAGTTGGCTATATTGTGATGTTGCCTGATTCATCTCTTATTTGGATTATTTATGTCTTCTCCTTTTCTTTTGTGGATTTTGCTAGTGGTTTATCAATTTTATTGATATTTTTAAAAAACCATCTTCTAGTTTTGTGGACAGTTTCAATTGTTTTTCTGTTTTCTATTTCATTTATTTCTGCTCTAGTTTTTATAATTTCAGGTTTTTTAGAGGGTGTTGGGTTTCTTGATGTTGTTTTTCAATTTGCTGGAGATATTGGGTTAGAGAGGAAATGGTCTGTCTCTCCTGCCTTTTGATGTATTTGCTTATTGCTATAAATTGACCTGTGATTACTGCTTTGTCTGTTTCCCAGAGGTCTTTGGCAAGTGGTGTTTTTATTGTCATTTGTTTCAAGAAAATTGTTAATTTCATTTTTTATTTCTTCTACTACCTAGTCATGTTCAAGCAAGGTGTTGTTCAGCTTTCAAATGTATGGGTTTCTTTTTTTCTCATTTAGTATTATGGTCTGAAAAGATGTTTGTATTATTTCTATGTTTTTTAATTTATTAATGCTTGCCTTGTGACTTAGAATGTAATCTATTCTGGAGAATGTTCCATGCACATTGAAGAAGGAGGTATACTGTGCTTTTTGGGGGTGCATTAGCCTATGAGGTCAAGTTGGTTTATTGTGTGATTTAATTCTTCAGTATCTCTGTTGAGTTTTTTTCTGGTAGTTCTATCTTTTCTTGAGAGGGGTGTACTGAAGTCTCCAAGCACTATAGTAGTGATGTCTATTTCCTTTTTCAGTTTTGTTAATGTTTGCTTTATGTATTTTGCAGGCTTTTCATTTGGTTCATAGATATTTCTTGTTGTTAAGTCCTCTTGTTCTATTGATCCTTTCAGCATTATGTAGTGACCTTCCTTGTCCTTTGTGATGGTTTTTACATTGACATTTATTTTTATCAAAGATTAATATGGCTACTCCTGCTTTTTTCTGGTTGCCATTTGCTTGGTATGTTTATCCCCACCCTTTTATTCTTAGCCTGTCAGACTTTTAGACTCAGCAACTCTTTTCACTGAGACAAGAAAAAAGTCTAGCTATAGATCTAGTTGAGCACAAAATTCTACATTCTGAACAAAATATGCCTGACTCCTCTTCCTCCCTGTGATCCTCAAAATATGTACAGACAGCAGTGTTATTTATTTTAAACTTTTTCTTAGTCTGATGAAATGCTTATCTTAAATGCTCAAATAGTTCAGTATATGCCAGCATAGTCTTCCTCATTGGTCTTAATATTGATTCTAATGTTTGACATCCATACATAAATTTCTTTTCCCCACATTCCCTGTATATTCACAGAATGTATACAAGTGTGTGTGGTAGGAAAGGAAGAAATGGCAAGTGGAAGGGGAAGAGTAAGGGTAATCCACAAAGTAGCTGTGAAAGACTGTGAACTGCTCCTTCTAGGATTAGTACACTTGTTATTTCTCTGGCCAAAACAGAAGAAACTAAAATTCCTCTTTAGACAGTTGAGTTCATGATTAACTTTTCTTCCCTTTTTGCCTCTGTGATAGTAGTTCCCAGATAATTTAAACTTGCCTGCTTGTTGAGAGCAAGACCTACATTCAATGTCCACACCAATTCTATGGAATTCTATAGAATATGGATGTTATCTCATCATTAAGGGTGCTCTGGTCGCATAATCCAGAACAAATTATGCTACTAACCTAAAGCCATGACTCTTTAGTCATTTCAATCCACCAGTGACTTCACTGGAGAAAGATTAAAAGTCTCATTCTTTGATGATTTTCATCTTCATAAATCTGATGTAGGGTCTTTACTTGATAACAATGAGTTTGAGTTTTATCATCATTCACTGCTACTCTCTCTAATGTATTAATTTGCCAAGTCATAAATATCAGAGATATTTGAAAAAGACATCATTAACTAGAAGGCTTTCTAACATTATTTTTAAAAAGTCTATCTGAAAAAGACACTGAATCACAGGATCACACTTTGGTTTATGACCAGTTTATATTCTTAGCCAAAAAAATGAACACACAGAGAAACCCTACATTATTAGGGCTAACAAATATTGTAGTTGTTAAATTCTTTCTATGAGTCTGGATATGAATGCTTCTATCACTTGCCAGATACAGTTGCTACAGTGTAGGAAAAACACCTCTCTTCTCCAGTGCTGAGGAAGTCATCATTAGTATCAAAAGTTTCTGGTGGACAGCTGAAATAGGATTAGAAGAGTTCCAAATTGCCAAATCCCTCATACAGTGTTTTCCACTTTCTAGTTATCATTTGAATGAATGCATTTGAACTGTTTCATTTTAAAGAAGAACAAATACTAAATGTATCAATATGTGAGGTGTGCAGAGAAACAATAAAAGAAAAAAAATGAAGAATTTTAGAATTTTATGCAAAATCAATTCTCTTGTAGAAGATATTATAATATTAATGCACAAATGGAAAATATAAGGGATCTTGTTGATCTAATACCATTCTTTGGTTTTGGAGAATTCACAAAAGTCAGTCTTTACCAGGGGAGTGGTTTTTGTAATTTTATTTTTTAAATTATAAAATGAGATATATATTTGTGTTGATATTTTTATAATTCATAAACATTATTTCATACAAACATTGTTTTATATAATCTTTTATTCAGATTATCTTCCATTCACTTATAATGTAGTGAGGTTTCCCCATTTAACAATCATCTTCCAAATAATTGTTTCATAAAAGTATGTAAACCAGCTACTTTACATCTCATGCCCTAATACCCTTTTAAATAGTCAGTTACTGCTTTGCCCATCCCTATCAAACAAGAGTGTCCCTTTTGCTGAAAGATCCTGTGTTAAACTTTGAAACTTTGAGCATCTGAATCCACAAACAAAGTCCAGTCCAGAGCAAGCTATCTGGTTTCAGCAATTCACACTAGTTCACAGTATAGACAATCTTTTCTTCATCTTACTGGTTTCTATTTAACTCATCCTCAGCCATCCTTGGCTAGGTTCAAATGGTCATCAGCTGCATATTCAGAAACCAACATTTCTCCTCTGCATTCCAGACCTGTTGATCTCTTCACTAAGCCATAGCTCCCACATGAGGCCAGGCCAATAATCCTGGGGTCTTCATAGCTTCTTGCTGGAAACAGCAAGCTGTGCTCCACTCATCCACATATCTGTGCATGATAGGTGGTCAGCACTGAAGGAACACATCCAAGCTCATCTGGTTTCTTTACTGTCGTATTCCTCTCATTTTCACTCCTGTGGATGCAAGTGATCACTGTGACTGAGCGTATTACAACTCCAAGTCATGTAAAGGGGCTGTGATGGGCACCAACTTCACCCTGTTTCAGAAGCAAAACAGCTTGTTCCAGTTTTTAAAAGATAGTCTCTATCTTTCCACCGCCCCCAAACTTTCCTTTCTCCTTATCTGCTTACAGCAGTTTTTAAGGACCAACTCTTTGGTGTTTTACAGTAAGGTAATTGGCTAACACAAAAGAATTTCATGAAACAACATATGATCAAAAGCCTATAGTAATGAAGGAGGAAGTTCAAGTTGCTCTGAAGAAATTAACAGCATATCAATTGACATATTTCAAAAACCAGATGCTTCCCTGGACACACCAGGTTGCGCCAAGAAATTTGAAGGACAACCACCTGGCCAACTCACTGGAAGAGATCCATATTAATTCCCATTGTTGTTATGTGCCGTCGAGTCGTTTGCGACTCATAGTGACCCTATGAACAGCAGCCCTAAACCCTGCCCTATCCTGTGCCAATCTCATTACCTCTGACACACCCATCCCGAATACCCCAGTCACTGAATCAATCCACCACATAGAGGGTCTTCCCCTTCTGCACTGTCCCTCCACTCTGCCCAGCATGATGTCCCTCTCTAAAGACCTGTCTCTCTTTCCAACATGACCAAACTATGTTAGGCAAAGCCCCAGAATCCTTGCCTGCAAGGAGCAGCCTGGTTTAACCCTCTCTAGGATGAATCTGTTTGTTTTCTTGGCAGTCCCTGGTACATTCAATATTCTTCTCCAGCACCACAACTCAAAGGCATCAATTCTCCTTCTATCCTCCCTAGTCATTGTCCAACTCTCTGATGCATAACAAGTGATTGCAAAAACTATGGCCTGTATCAGGCGCACCTTAGTCTCCAGAGAGACACCGCTGCTCTTGAGTACTTTAGAGAGGTCCCTATCCGCAGACTTTCCCATCGCAATACATTTTTTTTGATTTCCTGACTACTGGTGCCAAGAGTGTGGACTGTGGAGCCGAGCAAACTTAAGCTGTGAACAATCTCAATCTCTTCACCATCCATCCTGATGCTACCGATTCATCCAGTGGTGAGAATTTTTGCCTTCTTGACATTGAGCCTCAGTCCATATTGAAGGCTGCAGTCCTTAACCCTCTGCAGTAAGTGCATGAGGTCCTCCTCAGTTTCAGCGAGCAGGATTGTGCCATCTGCATAACGGCAGATTGTTGATAGATCATCCACCAATCCTAACGCCACGCTTCTCCTCATAGAGCCCAGCCTCTCGGATAATCTGCTCTGCATACAGGCTGAAAAGGTATGGAGACAGGATGCATCCCTGGTATACACCCTTCCCAGTTTTGAACCATGCAGTGTTGCCCTGCTCTGTTCTGACGACTGCCTCTTGGTCCAAGTATAGGTTTCGCATTAGCACGATTAAATGTTCTGGGATTCCCATTCTTCTCAGAGTCAGCCACAGTTTGTTATGATCCACACAGTCAAATGCCTTTGCATAATCAATGAAACATAGATAGACATTCTTCTGGTATTCTCTGCTTTCAGCCACGATCCATCTAACATCAGCAACAATATCCCTAGTACCACAACCCCTTCGAAACCCAGCCTGGACTCCTGGCAGTTCTCTGCTGATGTGCTGTTCCAGTCGTTTTTGGATAATCTTCAGTAGAATCTTGCTTGCATGTGAAATCAATGATATTGTTCTGTAGTTTCCACACTCAGTTGGCTCGCCCTTCTTTGGGATGGGAACAAATATAGACCTCTTCCAGTCAGTTGGCCAAGTGGTTGTTCTCCAGATTTCTTGGCACAACTTGGTGAGTACATCCACGGCAGCATCTGTTAGCTGAAATATGTCAATTGGTATACAAAAGAAAAAAAATAGTGATCCAACACAGTCCAGAAATTATCAGGCAATATTAATACGACATGCAAGCAAGATCCTGCTGGAAATTATCCAAAAACGACTAAAATAGCATATCAACAGAGCACTGCCAAATGTGTAGGCTGGGTTAAGAAACGGTCATGTTATTAGGGACATTATAGCCAATGTTAGATGAATCTTTGCTGGAAATAGAATACCAGACAAATGTCTACCAGCATTTCCTTAACTATGCAAAGGAATTTGACTGTGTGGATCACAACAAACTGTGGCTAACTCTGAGAAGAATGGGAATTTCAGAATATTTAATTGTGCTTATGTAAAACCTATACTTTGACCTGAAGGCAGTCATCAGAATAGAGCAAGGAAAACCTCATGGTTCACAATCAGGAAATGTGTATGCCAGGGATGCATGCTTTCTCCAAACCTTTTCCATTTATAAGTGGAAGAAATCATCCAGGAGGTTGGGCTCTATGAGGAGGAATGTGGCATATGAACCAGAGAAAGATTCATGCATATGGACCAGAGAAAGATTCATCAACGGCTTGCATGTTATGCAGATGACACAGCCCTGCTTGAAAGACTGAAAATGACCTTAGACATTGCTACAGAAAGTCAAGGACTGGAGCTTTCAATGTAGATTGAAGCTTGACATCAAGAAAACAAAGATTCTCACCACTGAGCAGATTGGCGACATCATGATAGATGGTGAAGAGATTTTGATTATTAACAGCTTCAGTTCGCTTGGCTCCACAATCAACATTCTTTGTACCAGCAACCAAGAAAACAAAAGATGAATTGCATTGGGAAAATTTGCTATCAGGGACCACTCCAGAACACTAAAGAGAAATGATGTCAGTCTAAAGACTAAGGTGTGCCTGATTCAGGCCATGGTCTTCACAATTACTTGTTATAGATCAGAGAGCTGGACAATGACTAAAGATGATAGAAGAATTGATGACTTTGAGATGTGGTGTTGGGTAAAAGTATTACATATATCATGGACTAATAAGGGAATAAACAGATCCATCCCAGAGAGGGAGAGGGTGAAATCAGGTGGCTCCTTGAAAGCAAGTATTTTGAAACTCCATTTGATATACTATAGGCATGTTGCAGTCCTTGAAGAGAGCCTCATGCTTGGAAGGGTGGAAGGGCAGTACAAGAGAAGAAGACCCTGGATGAGGTGGATTGACTCAGTGATTGGGGTAATGTGATAGATGTGTCAGAGATGATCAAATTAGTTTAGCTACATGAGACTTAAAAGTTGTTGTATATAGGGTCACTATGAGATGCAGTTGACTCAATGGCACATAGCAACAACAGTAAGGTAATGAGGACCGAGAGTACTCTGCTCTCGTTGTCTACTACGAAATGAGTTGAGAGTCAAAAGGAGATCTAATCTTAAAAGATGTTTAGATCCACCCCTCTGCTTTCACCAGAACTAACATAAGAGTTTGGGGCTCTGTTCCTGTCCTACCACTACTCACTTTATTCATTATTTTATGCTTTTCCTCTAATTACTCTGGGCCTTACAGTTGTTAAATATTAAATAGGCATGGAGGAAGGATACAACCCTGATGTATACCTTTCCTGACTTTTTAAAACTATGCTGCATTCACTTGTTCCATATGGACAATAGCTGTTTCTTCTCCTTCTCTTCCTCCTCCTCCTCCTTCATTTGTTGCTGTTGTGGTGTATCATCTAATCAGATCTGACTGGCACAGGAGGAGATAGATTACCTCTCCTCCAGCTGAGCATCTGGTGGATGATGCTCACTATTACTAATGTAAACCATTAACAATAGTTTGGTTTTTCTAGTAAAGTGTGTGTAGATAACACTTACTTATGCTTGTATGAAATCTATACTTAGATCAAGAAGCTATTGTCCAGCAAGAAGCTGCATTGCAATCCCGAAGACATGCCATTCAAATCCACCAGATACATTGAAGTGCAATTTATATTTAAGGCTGTATTCTTTGATTTTCTGCAACAAGTGTTTACATTTTCTGCCTTTCAGCAAGCAAGATTGTGTCATCTACACAGTCTAGGTAATTAATGAGTCTTTCTGTAATCTATGAAGAAAGTTGAAAACATAAAAGGATATCTCATACTTCCTAGAATGACTAAAATAAAAACACTGGCTATGCCAAGTTTTTATGAATGTGGAATAACTTGAGTTTGAATTACGTTAAGGTAAACTTACATGGGTCAAGACTGTGTACATTCACATTATTTATTCAGTATGTATACTGATCAAATATTCAAGGAAGATGAATTATATAAAAAAGAACATGATATAAGGACTGAGGGGAGATTCATTAACAATTTGCAATATAGAGATGTTAAAACTATGTTTGCTGAAAACAAAGAAAACTTGAAGACTTGTTGACAAAACTCCACATCCTTTAGTATGGATTAAACTTTGTGGTCAAGAAAATAAAACTACATACAACTGCATAAATAAGCAAAATCATGATAAATGGAGACAAGATCAAAGTCAAGTAAATTTTTTTGTTCCATAATAAACATACATTAAAAGAAAAATCAAGGACTCAAACAGTGGCCATGCAAAAATGATAAATTATAAGGACAACACTTTGAGGCCTAAGCTGCTTTTTACTCCAACCACACTGTTTTCAATGGCCTTTTGTTTGGGTGTGAAGAAAGAAAGTAGAACTGATGTCTTTGCACTGCAGTACTGGCAAAGAATATCAGATACACAATGGACTGTTGTTGTTGTTACATGCTGTTGACTCATCTGTGACTCATAGCAACCCCATATACAACAGCTCTGAAGCAGTCTCTCACTGATTCTGACACACCTACTCCTATTGCCCCAGTTACTGTATCAATCCATCTCACCCAGGGTCATCTTCTATGCTGTCCAACCATCCACCTGAGCATGTCCTTCTCCAAAGATAGGTTCCTCCTGGGCACATTCTCAAAGTTTATGAGATGGAGCTTCAAAATCCTAGCGTCCAAGGAGAAACTTGGCTTCATTCTATCCAAGGCAGACCTATTTGTTTTCTTGGTTGTCCATGGTATGTTCAATACTCCTCCATAGCACCACAACTTAAAGGCACTGATTCATCTTCTGTCATCCTTAGTAATTTTCCAGCTCTCTGATGCATATAGCAAGTAACGGTGAAGACTGTTGCCTGGATCACATGCACCTTAGTCTCTAGACTGACATCTTTGCTTTTCAGTACTCTGGAAAGGTCTCTGACAACAGATTTCCCTAAGACAATTTGTATTTTGATTTCCTGGCTGCTGGTGTGAGGAGTGTTGTTTGTGGACCAGAGTAAGTTGTAATTAACAACCTCAATCTCTTCTCCACCTATCATGGTGCTGCCAGTTGGCCCAGTGGTGAGATTCTTTGTCTTCATGATGTTAAACTTCAAACCTTATGTAAGACTACAGTCCTCGACTTTCTGCAGCAAGTGCTTCATTCAGGACTTCCTCAGTTTCAGCAAGCAAGGTTGTGTCATAAACATATTACCAAAAGAATGAATACATATATTTTGGAAGAAGTATACTGAAAGCGCTTCTGAAAAGAGAGAACATTTTGAACATATCATTAGAAGGGGCCAGTCTTTGTAGAAACGCATTATACTTGGTAAAGCAGAGTATCACCAAAAAAGGGAAGGGCAGTAAAGGAGATGGATTTACACAGTGGATGCAGTAATGGAACATTGCAGAGACTGTAAAATCAGACAGGTTTTCATTCTAGTGCACATAGAGTTGCTATGAGTCAGAGCCAATTCAAGAGCATCTAACAGCTGCAATAACTGAAAACAATTATGCAATTTCTAATAAACATTTACTTACTGTATGACTGACCATGCACAATACTCAGTGTCTAAATGAAAGAAATTTAAAAAAATTGTGTTTACACACAATCCTTCAGTATTAAATTCCTATTGCTGCTACAACAAATTGCCACAAGCTTGCTTACTTACTTAATACAACAAAGATTTATTCTATTACAGTTCTAGTGGTGGTGGTGGTTGTTGCTATATGCTATTGAGTTGTTTGTGACTCATAGCGACCCTTTGTACAATAGCCCTAAACTCTGCTCTGTCCTCTGCCAATCTCACTGTCTCTGACACTTCCATCCCAATTGTCCCAGTCACTGAATCAATCCACCTCATAGAGGGCCTTCCCCTCCTG
>NW_006400108.1:1873519-1874355 GCF_000299155.1 Elephantulus edwardii | reverse complement strand
CAGATTGTTGATAAATCGTCCACCAATCTTGACCCTACTTTTCTCCTCATAGAGCCCAGCCTCCCGGATAATCTGTTCTGCATATAGGATGCATCCCTGGCATATGCCACCAGAGCTCCCTGTTCTAGTGGTAATAAATCCAAATTGCATTAACATAACTTCTCTTGAAAATTCCAAAGGAGAATCTATTTTCTGAAGTCCAACTTCAAGACACTGCCCATATCACCTGGCTCATGATTGTACATCAACAAACCTTCTGCTTCTATTGTCACATCTTCTCTCACTGTAACAGTCCTACCTATCTCTTTTATGAACACTTATAGTTATTTTGAGCTCATTTGTATAAATCAGGATAATCTCCTCTTGTCTTTATTTTCATTATATCTTTGTCTAATCATATTTTTAAAGTCAGTAAATACCATATGTCAAACAGTCAATGGTGTTGAGAGAAGAAATTCAAACTATATTGAGGGAACTGGGGGGGAAAAAAGTAAAGCCCCTGACCCTAGAGGACATTATGTTAAATGAAATACTTCAGTCACAAAAGGACAAATACTGCATAGCACCACTATTATAAAATGGGACTAGTATGGGCGTGAGAGGGAGAACTGAGAAAATAGAGGATAAATAAGGAATACTGGAATACTGCTTTGGAACAGATGAAGGATAGAACTGTTTAAGAGGAATATATGATTAGATATTATTTGTATAACAACAGGCCAGAATAAGAAGTGCATAGCATACTTTTCCATAATTTTTGGATTCATGTACTTATAACTTGTTAGTCAAATTTGTGTCTTCTAGGTTGCAACACCCCCATGATACATCTTCAAGGA
>NW_006400108.1:1868358-1872954 GCF_000299155.1 Elephantulus edwardii | reverse complement strand
CATCATTTTTCTTAAAAAACTTTATTGATTTTAATGAACATTTGCAGAGATTTTTGATTTCCATTCATTCGTTGTTGCACTTTTTTCTCTGGGCCCCTCCAGTTCGCTCCTCTCTTTGAAAAGCAGAGGATAGGGTTCTTCATTGTTATACAATCGCCCCACCCCTGCCCTGAATGCTCTCCACTATGCAACCTTAATCCTGGATTCCTGTGATAACCATAATGCCCTATCATGTATCGCTTTTAAAAAATGCAACATCATTGATTAAAGAAAAAAATCTGATCACAAAAAGAAAAAAAAAAGAAGTGCATAGCAAAATGGACTGGAGAGGGGGAGAAGAGAAGAAATTATGCAGCAATGAATGTATATTATTTTAAAGAAACTAGGTGGAGTAGGGAGGAAAATGTGCAACAATGAATGAATGAATGTTCAACTTTTCTAAAAACTTTAATTAAAATCACAATTTTTTATTTTAAATAAACACCCAGGAATCAACTGGATACAAATTTACTTGTTTCTTTCTTTTTTTAGAAAATATATACTGTATTTGGTATTAACAGGTTTGAACACATTCTTTTTTTTTTTTAATTTCCATTCGTTCTTTGTTAAACATTTTCCTCCCCATCCCCTCTCCCTCCCTTCACCCAGTTTGCTTCTTTCTTTGGTAAAAAAGTTCTTTCATTGTTAAACAATCCTTTTCCCCACCCCAACATGTTTCTACTAACAGATGTAGCCCTGGATGTGCTCAACAGTCTGTGCCACAAATTTGGAAGACAGCTACTTTAACAACTAACTGGAAAAGATCCATATTTGTTCCCATACCCAAGAAAGGAAATAAAAAAGGTTGTGGCAATTATCGAACAATATAGTGAATATCACATGCAAGCAAAATGTTGCTGAAGATCATCCCCAAACATATTAAAATAGTACCTTGACAGGAACCTGTTAGAAATTACTCCTGAGGTTTTTAAAGGCAGTAAATAGCACAGGAGGACATAGCTTATCTTTCAACTGAGGCTCACTTGGTGGATTCAAACCACCTGGCTTTCAGTTAGCAGTGCAATTCCTTATCAGTAGGCCAGAATTACCCACAAAAGCATAGATATGATGTGGAAATTACTGTAAAGGCATAAAACAATTGCTGTTTGGAGGTGATAAAAATGTTCTATATCCTGACTATGTAGGTGGTTTTATGAATGTGAATGCCTGTTACAATTTATAAAACTATTTGTCTTAGAGAGCGTGAAGCCAAAATGCTCCTTGGAGACAAGGTTTTGAGACTCTGTGTCACATATTTTGGTCATGTAGCCAGGAGGGACCAGCCTTTGGAGAAGGATATCATGTTTGGAAGGGTAGAGGGACAGAGCAGGAGAGGAAGACCCTAGAAGAGATGGAATGAAACAACAATTGGGGTATGAGGGTAGGAGCATAAGAGATAGTAAAATTGGCTCAGAATAGAGTAGGTTTTGTGAATTTGATTGCTGATTTGTGATTTGTCCTAGCTGACTTGACAACACATAACAACAATAGAATGAAATAAAAGAAAATCGTTAATTTTTCTGTATGATGATTAAAAATCAATAAAATTTTAAAAATTAAGTAATATTAATCCTAATAATATGTCTCATTTACTTCTACATAGTCAAAAGAGAATCGTTCAACATGTAATTATAAAATATTAAATATTTGGGTTTCTGTTTTTAGATAAAGTGTTTGCTTTATTTATGTTATTTTTTTTTCTTTTGAAATCTGTTATTTTTATTGGTTTAATATAATAATTCCATTCCATTATGTGTCATTCATGCACATTTTCATTTATACACTTTCATTTCTATTGTATTTCATGCAAACATTCATATACAATCTACTTTACATTTCTTTTTACATTGATTTGTTTGTTGTGTTGTTATGTGCCATTGAATCTCCTGAAACTCACAGTGACCCTTTATACAACAGCCCTAAATCCTGCTCTATCACTTGCCAATCTTATTGTCTCCATTATCCCAGTGACTGAATCAACTAATCTCATCGAGGGTCTTCTTCTCCTGCACTGTCCCTCTACCCTCGTAAGCATGATTGACCCCACCTTGCAACATGTCCAAATTATGTCAGACTACGCTTCAGAATCCTTGCCTCCAAGGAGCAGCCTGGCTTCACCCTCTCCAGGATGAACGTATTTGTTCTACTAGCAGTCCATGGTATATTCAATACTCTTCTCCAGCACCAAAGTAAAAAGGCATAAACTCTCCTATCATCCCTAGTCACTGTCCAGCTCTCTATGCATAGCAAGTAATTGCAAACACCATGGCCTGTATCAAGTACACTTTAGTCTCCAGACTGACATCATTGCTCTTCAGTACTTTGGAAAGGTCTCTGACAGCTGACTTTCCCAATGCTTTTTTTCCCCCATCTCTTGATTTCCTGGCTACAGGTACCAAAAGTGTTGATTGTAGAGCCAAGAGAACTGAACTTGTTAACAATCTCATTCTCTTCACCATCCATCATGATGCTGCCAGTCGGCCCAGTGGTGAGAATCTTTGTTTTCTTGACGTTGAGCTTCAATCCATATTGAATACTGCAGTCCTTGACCTTGTGCAGCCAAGTGCTTCAGGTTCTCCTCAGTTTCAGCAAGCAGGGCTGTGTCATCTGCATAAAGCAGATTGTTGATGGGTCTACCTCCAATCCTGATGCCACACTTCTCCTCATAGAGACCACCTTCCTGGATAATCTGTTCTGCATATTGATTGAAAAAAATATGGGGATAGGACACATCCTTGATGCACACTCTGTTCTGATAACTGCCTCCTGGTCCAAGTATAGGTTTCAAAGTTTAAATATATTGTGTTTCACACTATTCTTTATTCACATTGTGTTTCATACAATCATTCTCATGCATTGTTATTGTTGTTGTTGTTGTTAAGTGACAGAGTCATAGATGACTCATAGCTACCCTATGAACAAATGACCTGAACACTTCTATAACTTTCATCATTTCTCCAAATTCATAGAATTTCTGGAGGCGAGCTGTTTTGGAAGTGGATGCCACTCCTACTTCCAAGCTTGTTTTAATCAGGGAGTTTCACCATGGGTAACCATTATCGCATTTGACACATCAGTGTCACAATGTTTAGCATCACAGCATCCATGAAGTACCTCTGCACAGGACATGAACTGACCAGTGCTATACGGCTTAGAAGAATGTTTGACCCAAAACAATTAAAACCTGATCTGAGGACTGCAGATTCAAATCACCCACCTTTGGTTTGGTAGCATCACTTTCTGTCCACTAGGCCAACAGAGCTCTGTCTATGTTGTTGTTGTTTACTGTCGTGAGTTGTAGACGACTCATAGTGACCCTATGAATGAAATACCTGAACACTTCTATAACTTTCATCATTTCTCCGAGTTCATAAAGTTTCTGGAGTATAAGTCAGTAGATGAGTATAAATTAATTACACCAAAGGACCAATGAGGGAGTTTTTCCTTTGCTTTTCGAGGAGAGGAGCAAATGGGGGGGGAGGGGGGAGGGGTTTGTGCGGGGAGAAGGGTGCAACAATGAATGAATGGAATCCCAAAATCTCTGTAGATGTTCATTGAAATGAAAAATAAACAACCTAAATTAAAAAAAAAGAAAAGGTTATAGATTATACCAGAAAAAAAAAAAGAAAAAAAAGGAGAGTGAGAAAAGCAGCAGAGGAATTCCCAGACAGCTAAGGTACCATAGAACGCCTTTAAGAGGAGGGATGTTTACACTGAGACCAAGTGGAAAGGAGACAAACATGTGGCAATCCAAACCAGTATTTTGGATAGAGGAAGAAACTTGAGGTGTGAGTGAGCAAGGGCCTCAATATGTTTAGGATGGCCACGAAACGGAGGCAAATGGGGTTGCAGAACAGATGAGACATTAGAATTTTACTCTAAAGGCTTTGGGGAGTGACATGTAGCATTCAGTTGAAGAATGTTATTGTTAGTTACTGTTGAAATTAACTCCAATTTATGGTGACTGCATGCTCAACAGAATTTAATGTTGTGTGGCCCTGCTCCATCCTGCTATGAGCTACATGGTTTTCTTTCATCTTCTGACTTCTAGAAGTTGAGCATTTGTTTATAATGCATCTTAGCCTGAAAGCTCCAATGAAACATGCTCAATACCACACAAATCTCCACTGGCAGATGAATGACAGCTTTGGAATAGGTATACTGGCTAGGAACCCAATTTGGGTCTCCCATACAAGAGGTGAGAAGCACACCATCATGGAAGATAAAATTTAACAGAGCAGCAAACAACAAATGTTGGCGAGGTTGCAGAGAAACTGGAACACTTATTCACTGATGGTGGGAGTGTAAAATGGTGGAACCACTATGGAAGGCTGTATGGTGCTTTCTCAAAAAGCTGCAAATAGAAATGCTATTTGACCCAACAATTCCTCTACTGGGAATA
Source organism: Elephantulus edwardii (assembly GCF_000299155.1). Classification (NCBI taxonomy): domain Eukaryota; kingdom Metazoa; phylum Chordata; class Mammalia; order Macroscelidea; family Macroscelididae; genus Elephantulus; species Elephantulus edwardii. The sequence continues at coordinate 1,868,513 of NW_006400108.1, read as the reverse complement.
TACCCTAAAGAAACCATAACTGTCACCCAGGCAGATATATGCACATCCACGTTTATTGTGGCTTTGTTCACAATAGCAAAGAGTTGGAAATAACCTAAGTGCCCATTAACAAATGAATGGATAGATAAGCTGTGGTATAGTCATTGTTGTTGTTG
>NW_006400108.1:1857638-1867085 GCF_000299155.1 Elephantulus edwardii | reverse complement strand
TTTTTGGATAATCTTCAGTAGAATCTTGCTTCTATGTGAAATCAATGATATTGTTCTGTAGTTTCCACACTCTGTTGGGTCACTCTTCTTTGGAATGGGAACAAATATAGGTCTCTTGAGTCAGTTGGCCAAGTGGTTGTTCATTAAAATTAATAAAATTTTAAAAAGATTCAAATGCCAAAGTTATTTTACAAAATTAAAATTCCTCAGCTTATTAAAATGTCTGTATTTATACTATCGTCAATTAAATTACTCTGAAAGTTAAAAAAAAATAAAAATCAATGTCGTCATTAAGGCAGCCAGTGTGAATGTTGAACCTTCCTGGCCTGATCTGTTTGCAAAGACCCTGGCATATGTCAACACTGGGAGGCTTATCTGCAATGAGTCTGCTGGTGGACCTGCCCCAGCAGACGGAGCAGCACTGGCTGGAGGACCTGCCCCCTCCACTGCTGCCGCTCAGTAGAGATGAAAGTGGAAGCAAAGAAAGAAGAGTCTTATGATGACATGGGATTTGACCTTTTTGACTAAACCTCTTTTGTAACATGTCCAATAAAAAAAAGAAAGAAATGCTGAACTATTAAACAAAGCCTATCTACCACAGAACAAAATCAAACTAAAATTTTCAATTTTAGTATCTTTCTAGTGCTGACTGGAGTGCAGAAGAACCAAAGAGATCTATAGACCTACAAGTGATATAAATAACAGCATCAGCAGACTGGAGTGGTAACATTGAAGAAACCAAGCTGCTTTTTGGAGGCACAAATTCTATAGCTCTCTCTGACACACTCTGGGCGTGTTTCAAGGGGTGACCAGTCCTTGATAAAAGACATTATGCTTGGGAGGGTGGAGGAAAGGACCCTTAATGAGATGAATTGGCTCAATGACTGGGGTAATTGGGTTGTGTGTGTCAGAGACAGTAAGGTTGGCTCTGCATGGATCAGGGTTCAGAGCTGTTGTGGTTAGATCAGGATGGTGCAGGGTTCAGAGCTGTTATGCATAGAATCTCTATGAGATGCAGACAACTTAATGTCACATAACCACAGCAATAGCAACAACTGGCAAAACTGGACTTCTACTTGGGGAAAACCAAATTAGGACCCACATCTCACATTGTACACAAAAACCAACTCAAATGGATTAGAAACCTAGAAGAAAACCCCCAAACCATAAGGATTGTTAGAGACAAGATAGCAACAAATTCAGAAGCCTTAGTTACAACAAAAGTAAATTTGCTAACATAATAAAAAATGTAGAACTGGAAGAGGATAAATTAACCAATGAGACCTTTGAAAAATCAAACTTTTTATAATCAAAAACCTTTTCCATAGGGTAAAAATAAAGCCCACAGACTTGGGGAGGAAAAAGCAATGACAATTCAGACAAGGGCATCAAAACTAAAGTTTACAGATTATTACAGGACCTCCACAAGAAAAAGACTAATAACTTAAATCACAAATAATAATAAAAAGAATAAGGTGTACCCTGTTCGTGCCATAATATTTTTGACTACTTCATATTTATATAAAAAGTTGAACAATGTTTAAGGAAGACCAAAGAATCAATGCGACTGAAATACCATTATGGACTCGCAAGAGAAGACACAAATGTGTCTTGGAGGAAATAAAAATCATTGTTCTCCTTTAAAACAAGGAAGGTGAATTGTCACCTTACATTATGTTGAGAATCTGTTTGTTTTCACTCTTAGGATCTACTAGTTTTCAGGAAGGGCAAGTCCTTATAGAAAGGTATGATACTGGTAAAATATACTGAGTCAGCTATTAAGAGGAAAACCCTCTATGAGATGGATTCACACAGTGACCATGTGCTTGGTCAGCAATGTGCTTGACCATGAGGAGATCTTGCAGATGTCACAGGAAAGTGCAAGGTTCCTATCTTTCAGAGGATGGTGTTGAGTCATAGTTAACTTGACATCACCTAACTACAATAACATACATTGCCCTTTGGTAGAAACTTTGATCTCAAACTTCCCACTATTACCACCAGTTCTGAAACTTTGCTTGAGACAAATGTATTTTTCAATTGTTCCTCAAGAAACTGCACCTAAAAAAAAAAGAAAGAAACTGCACCTAACATCAAACTGTACAGTCAGATGAGTTTCTCCAATACCATTCAATTTATATGCACAGGTGTTCTTACCTGGATCCTGTCTGCCTCTGTCTCAATGTATGAAGCATCTTATCTCAGTAAATATATAAGTTCTCATATCTGAATATGGAACATGGAAAATTGGGCAATATCACAGAATATGATGAACCAATTCTTCAACTGTGCATCTCAAGAGAACAAATTATTTCAGAGAGCTATCTCTAGTATTGAATATACCATGGACAGCCAAGAGAATAATCAGGTTTGTCTGAGAGAGGGTGAAAACAGGCTGCTCTGTGGAGGTAAGGATTCTGAGGCTTCATCTGACATACTTTGGGCATGTTGCAAGGAGGGACCTATTTTTGGAGAGGGACATCTTCTTTGCAAGGGTGACAAGGGGACAGCACAGGAGAGAAAGATCATTGATGAGATGGATTGATTCAGTGACTCTGTGTGACAGACAATAAGGTTGGTGCAGAATAAAGCAGGTTTTAGGAAAATTGTACACAAGGTCATTATGAGTCACAAAAGACTCACTGGCCTATAACAACAACAACATCTCAAGTATTTGGTAGAACTTATATAGCAAAATGTTTGGCACCCAGTAATCAATCAAACATTTACTGAAGATATGTTGTTGTTCTTGTTATGTGCCGTCAAGTCGCCTGCGACTCATAGCGACCCTATGTAAAACAGCCCTAAACTCCGCTCTGTCCTGTGCCAATCGCACTGTCTCTGACACTCCCATCCCAATTGTCCCAGTCACTGAATCAATCCACCTCATAGAGGGACTTCCCCTCCTGTGCTGTCCCTCCACCCTCCCAAGCATGATGCCCCTCTCTAAGGACCAGTCTCTCCTCACAACATGTCCAAAGTATATTAGACGGAGCCTCAGAATCCTTGCCTCCAAGGAGCCACCCGGTTTAACCCTTTCCAGGACAAATCTGTTTGTTTTCCTAGCAGTCCATGGTATTCTCAATACTCTTCTCCAGCACCACAGCTCAAAGGCATCAATTCTCCTACGATCCTCCTTGGTCATTGTCCAACTCTATGATGCATAACAGGTGATTGCGAAGACCATGACCTGTATCAGACGCACCTTAGTCTCCAAAGAGATACCATTGCTCTTCAGCACTTTGGAGAGGTCCCCAACAGCAGACTTTCCCATGGCAATGCGCCTTTTAATTTCCTGGCTGCTGGTGCCAAGACTGTTGACTATGGAGCCAAGCAAACTAAAGCTGTGTACAATCTCAATCTCTTCACCATCCATCCTGATGCTGCCGATTGGTCCAGTGGTGAGAATCTTTGTCTTCTTGACATTGAGCCTCAATCCATATTGTAGGCTGAAGTCCTTGACACTCTGCAGCAGGCGCTTCAGGTCCTCCTCAGTTTCAGCAAGCAGGGTTGTGTCATCTGCATAACGCAGATTGTTGATAAATCATCCACCAATCTTGACCCCACATTTCTCCTCATAGAGCCCAGCCTCCCGCATAATCTGTTCTGCATATAGGTTGAAAAGGTATGGAGATAGGATGCATCCCTGGCGTACGCCCTTCCCAATTTTGAACCATGCAGTGTTCCCTTGCTCTGTCCTGACGACTGCCTCCTGGTCCAAGTATAAGTTTCACATTAGAACGATCAAGTGTTCTGGATTCCCATTCTTCTCAGGTGGGAAAATAGAATGCAACAAAAGAGAAAAGAAGAAAGGGAAGAGGGAAAAATACTTCTTTCATTCCTTACTAGGTTATTGAAGGAGTGAATGATTGATGCTATTCAAGTGTTTTTGCTGATTAGGACATGGACTGCCTAAATCTTAAGTTATTTTATTGTCACTATGGATGGAATAACCAGCTATTTCCCTAGGGCTCTGATGCATTTTTAGAGATGTCATGTTTTTTCTACAACAATTGGTAGTTATCTATTAAGATTTATAAACTGGGGGGGGAAATGCAAAAAAAAATCTAATAAGAAGGAAGCTCAGCACAAGCAGGAGAATGATTAGACAAAAAGGGACAGAAATAAAGATATGGAATATCCACTCTAAGAGGTCTCTGCAGGCGCACCTCAGGAGGAGTACAGGCAGGCTAGCAAGACCTGGGGAGCAGCTCACTCATTAATCATTTCCTCTTGCTGCAGGAGATGAAAGTGAGAGAATTTCTTTTTGTCAGGCGTGCAATGGGGATGAGTCACTCTCAGAATATGAAACTCTCTGGCTGCTACAGGTGAGTTTGCGTCCTCGTCATGTGAGACAGAAAGGCCTGTAGGGAATGTTGGGCCATGCCTCCTCTTGCCTTCCAGAATCATTGCTTCAGTTTCTAGGCTTACTCAGTAACTTGTAAAATCTGAGTATTCAGTTTGTTTCCCTGTTTCCCCCACTTAAGCATAATTAACCAAATCATAGGTACTTGTTTCTTAGGGTTCACATTACATTAATCCCATCAGATAATGGATAGTCATCTGTACTGAGTGAATTTTATTCCTCTCAAAATATGTGTTGTTAGTTCTAACCCCTATACTTGTGAATATAATCTCCATTAAGGGATAGATTTTTCTTTGTTATATTAATGAGATCATCTTAGTGTAGGAAATTCTGTTGGTATAATTGGTAGGGAGATGCACTATCAATCCAAAGGTGGTGTCTCTCTGTTAGTTTAAATTCACCAACAATTGCTCTTGAGGTAGATGGGCAATCTCTTCTTGTGTCTCTAAAACCCACTGGACAGTCAACTATGAGTCAGAACAGCAGTGTGTTGTTGTTCATTGCCATGCACTGGGAACTGATTCATAGTTTACCTTCAAGAAGCTTTCAGAAGCAGTAAATCACACGAGGAGACTACCCAGGTTTCTCCTGTAAAGCAGCTAGTGGAATCAGGCCTTTGAGTTGTCAGCACAGCTCCTTATCTGTAGGCCACCAGAGTGTAGAGGGTGTTTTAAAACAGATTTGAGAAATAAAAAGAAGAATAGGCACAGACAGAAAAGAAGATCTTTGCCACATGAAGATTATCAAGGAATTCAAGAACAGAAGTTTTGGTTTTCTCCAAAAAGAGAGAGAAAATCTTCCTTTGGAACCAGAGCTTTGTATTTGAACTTCTAACTACCTCAATTATGAGAAAATAAATTTATATTCATTAAGAAACTATTTCAATCTCAGTACCCCCTGGCTCCTTCCAGAGCCAGCACTTGAGCTGCAGACTCTGACTAGCCTAGCTGAGCAGGCTACTAATTCACAGGCCATCTCTACAGGTGACACCATTTCCTTCCTGAATTTCACATGGTACTCCTGGTTCCATCCAGAACCAGTACTTGAGTTGCAGACTCTTTGGACCCCATCTAGCTGTGGCAATTGTCTATCTGAGAGAGCTTCTCATTCACAGATCATTTTTACAGGTGATGCCATCTCCTTCTTAAACACCATGTCTTCATCCCTGGCTTCAAATATAGTCAACAATTAATTTGTGGACCCTTCTGGACCCTGGCCTGTGGCTCTCAGATCAAGAGGAGGTAATATGTAACATTCAGAACCCAGGCAAGGCATTGCTTTTATCTGGGACATTATTCTGGTGTGCCGGGTGTACATCCTTATTCAAAGACTCCAGTCACCAGCACCTACCAGAATATGGCTATGGAGTAGAAGGTTCAGAGACCAAATCCTTCCATCAGAATGGTGAAGAAATTCAGGGAGTCTAGCTGCACCACTGCACAGATCAAGGAGGACAACAAGTGTCAGGAGAGAGGGCTACAACCAGAAAACAACAAGCCACTCACAGCAGAGAAATTATCTACAGTACCAGAAAGAAAGGAACAGAAGCAGCTCATTCCCCAGTCACAGCTAATTTTTCCACAGTAAAGGAAGAAAATAAATAGGAAGAATTAAAGGCAATGTTTCCTACTGGTGTATTGGACTCTCCAACTGAACCAAATCTTGCCTTGAGAAAAAGGATCAGAAAGAAATTCAGGCAGGATGAGCTTTCCATCCTTCCTATGGAGCAGTGAGTTCCTGAATAAAGATTACCAGACCAAGGGTTTCCTAAGGGCCAAGGTATAAACTCTAACACAGCAATGACACAAAAGAAACAAACTACCTCACACCCTACATAAAACTGAAGCAAGATATCACTGCCCCAAAATAATCAAAACACAGAATCAGTGGATTTTCTGAAGCCAAAAGTTCTGATGGGACTTTCTGACACAGAATTCAAAAGAACAATGTTTGGAATGTCAGTGGGTAAAAGACAAACTCAAAGAATTACAGGACTCTACAAGCAAAAGCCAAGATGAACTTAAGAAAACAACCCAAGACAATCCAGATAAAACTAACGAGACGTTAAAGTCTCTGGAAAAACAAGAACCTGAAATCCTGTACAGCCAAGCACAATCAATAAGAGTGCATCTGAATTCCAAAATCAATCTCCATAATAGTCTATGTGTTTCCTACTGCCAAAGGGGCCCTTTAGAGTAGTGAGAGAAGATCTTCACCCTGAAACCCACAGCGTCCCTTTTCAGCAGGAAGTAGCTAAGAGAATACGCCGTCCCCTTTTCCTTATGACTCAGGGTGAAGTCTCTCTCAGGGAGGAGTGATAGGGAATGGCAAAGGATACACTGACAAAGAAGATTAATCAGAACTGGCTTTGACAAGCACTGTGGCATTTGGACAAGAACAAACTGGGAGGAGGGTAGAGAGAATAGTGCAACAATGAATGAGTGGAAGCCCAAAATCTCTGTAAATGTTTATGAAAATTAATAAAATATAATTATAGAAAAAAAAAGAACCTGAAATCCAGAATATGAGGACCAATATGTTTCAGATGCTATTAGCATGTTTGAGGGATATATGAGTAGAGTTGAAAAGATTGGCAAAATAGAAGATAGAAACCTACAGCACTGATCTGCTAAAACAAAACGGAAGGGAAAAGAAGAACACCTAAAAATAATGTGGGACACTATCAAGAGGAATCACATACACATAATTAGAATCCCAGAACAGGAAGAAGAAAGTAAAGGTACTGAGAAAGCTGTGAAAGAATTACTAGAAGAAAAATTTCCAGGCATAATGAAGAATGAGAGAATATATATGCAAGAAGCTGAGCGAAATCCATCTTTAATAGACCCTAAAGAAAAACACCAAGGCATGCCATAATCAAATTTTCCAGAACCAATGACAAGGAGAAAATTCTGAAAGCAGCTACAAAGAAATGAAATGTGGCCTATAAGGGAAAGAAAGTAGGATTAAGCGCTGATTTCTCAGCAGAAACCATGCAAGCAAGAAAAGAGTGGAATGGCATATATCAAACACTCAAATAATACAACTGTCAGCCAACAATACTGTACCCAGCAAGACTGCCAATCAAATATAATAGAGAGATGAAGATATTTTCATAAGAGCAGAACCTAAAGGAGTTTGTGAATACAAGACCAGCATAGCTGGAAATACTAATGAAAGCCTTTCTTAGAAAGATCCCACAGGAAGTAAGACGGACCAAAGTAACAAACAACAAGACTGAAAAAACCTCAACAAAATGATAGCAATAAAACCTTGCATTTCAATAATTACACTGAATGTGAATGGTTTAAATGCACCACTGAAGAGAAAAAAGAGTAACAAATGTAATAAAAACAAAATCCATCAATATGCTTCTATAAGAAACATACTTGAAAAGTGAAAACAAAAAGACTGAAAATAAAAGTGTAGGGAGAGATGTATATTGCATTGAAACAGATGAGGGAGAGAACTGTTTAAAAGGGATATATGAATGGGTATTCTTGTTATTACAGAAGTTCACAGTGAAGGCTGCATAGTGGAGTAGACTTGGGGGGGATTGCACACAATTAAAGAGTTTTAATTTCTTTTCAAGGAGAAGAGTGAATTGGGGGAAGGAGGTACATAGGGAGAAAAGTGCAACAATGAATGACTGGAAACCCTAAGTCTCTGTCAACTTTCATTAAAATTAATTTTTAAAAAAGCAGGAGTATCAATAATTATTTCTGTTAAAATAGATTTATGCGGGAATGCTGCGCCAGCCTGAATGCCGTGCCAGCCAAGAAGAGACCCGGGAAGAGCAACAGTCAGCCAGCCACTGCGGAACTCCAGAGGAGTGAACACCGTATGACCCCAGAGGGGTGATGACTAACCGCCACTATGTGACCCCCCTGCAGCCCATGCCTGCGTGACCCCCAACACACAGGGTACCGCTGCATAAATCCCCAGCAGCCCCATGCCCCGCCTCCTACCTCTTGGTGGCAGTGTCCAAGCCCTGTACTCCTTTGCCCCCCTAATCCCTTTCTTCCCCCCTTTCCCAGCCCCCCCCCCCTTGAAGCTCCACAACCACTCACCTCAGCCCCTACCACAGCCTTGTGATGTCAGGGCACCACCGCAGAACCAGCCATCACCCAGAGCTATCAGCCGAGCTGCTGTGGAACTGATCTTGCAGGATAAAGGCCTGGTAGGATCCTGGCTGGGTTTACTGGGGCATTTCTGATTACCTGGGAGAGCACTTAAGGACGGATGTGCCCACTGGTGGGGAATTTGGCTGAGCACTCTTGGGCTACACCAACTTCCCAAAATGAGCCAGCCAGCTGGCTTCTGTGGACTCTGCAGACCAGCCAGAGGCTAGTGGGTCAGTGGGAATTTGACTTTGACTTTTCGGATCTTGTCAGATCCAGGACTCTGCTGGAACAGGGGCTGTTGTGTGAGGGCACCTGTGTAAGTGCCACCAGGCAGGGAACACTGAGAAAACCACTGGGTAGGAAACAGAGGGCAGGAATTTGAGTAGGGACACCAATCGTGAGCACACTGAGACAGCAGAGGTGTGAGCAAGGTCCCCCAAGTGTTCAACTTGCCCTTGCGATCACCCCAAACCTTTGCCTGCCTCACCCCATTTGGCTCCACACCAGTGCCTACACGTCTGGGCAATCAACTTGCCTTTGTTCAGGAGCACCTTGACCTGTCTTACCAACAAGAGATTGCCCTAGCAGGCTCTGAACTGACATTTCTCTGAAGTCAGAAATGCAGAGAAATGCACAAGTTTGGTAGCTACCAAATGGATCTCAAGAGCATTGTCTTCAGATCAAGAACATATCAATGTTTCGAAGAAAGCAAACTATGCCACACAATACACAAGAGCAAAGCAAGATGTCATTCACAAAGGACGACATAGTATCAGTGGATTCCCTGAGGCCAGAAAGTCTCATGGAACTTTCTGACACAGAATTTAAAAGAGTGACTGAATATATCCAGTGGATGAAACACAAACTTGATGAATTACAGGATACTACAAACAAAGACCAGGAGGAGCTCAAAAAAACAATGCAGAACACTGCAGAGAAAACAAATCAGGCATTAGC
>NW_006400108.1:1850624-1854142 GCF_000299155.1 Elephantulus edwardii | reverse complement strand
GATACATCAAAGAAATAATTCACCATGACCAAGTGGGATTCATAACAGGTATACAACAATGCTTCAATGTAAGGGAAACAATTAATGTAATTTGTCACATTCCTGGAATTCAGATTATTTATTAACTTAACAAGGAAATAGAAGTAAGATCTCCAGGAACTTTTCATTTTTAAAATTTTATTTCTGGCTACACACGTGAATTCCATTTACAAAAATCCATTGCATTATATTTGTGATTTGTGCTGTATTCTGTATGTATGTAAATGTTAATCAACTTAAGAAGTTGAGTATAAGACACGCTCACAAAGAAAGAAACATAAAGAAGAAGAAAGAAAAAATGAGAGGGAAAGAAAGAGAAAGAGAGGGAGAAGAAGAGGGAGAGGGAGAGGACAGATAGGAAAAGAGAGAGAAGAGAGGAAAGGAGGGAGGGAGGGAGGAAGGAAGGCAGGAAGGCAAGAAGGAAGGAAAAATTTGTTCAAGGTCACAAAGCAAGTGGTAAAATTGAGAACTGGATGCAAAAATTCTCTAGAGTATTCTTTCAGTCATGACATCAAGGTATGATGTGGTTTGATTTGTTCATATTAATGTGCAAGGATATTCAAGATATATTGTAATACATACTACAGAGAAGAATGTAAATATAGTTCTATCCCAGTTATAAGATACAGATCTAAATCCATAGTTGCTTAGAAAATTCCTGGACTGCAATTTAAGTTATAACATTAGATTATTCTGAGCAGTAGATTTTGGAAATTGATATTTCTCAGCAGTTTGAACTTATCAAGAGCATGTATTAATTTAAAATAAAAATTATTTGAGATTTTATTAAGGTTATGAACAGCTTCTTATTTATTATCTGATTATTAAGTCATTAGTAGTTGAAATTCAGAAAGATTATCTTTTCAAGCATATATGTGTGTGTGGAAAGATTTCCTAATTCAATGTTGAAAATCCTCAAAAGAATGTCTAGAATATCAATATTTAATGCCGGTAACATAATATTCCCATAACTATTTCTCACTTACTATGCCATATCTCTTATTTAGTCCTTTTCTTGATCTGAGTATTAATGCATTAGTGTGGGGTTTTTCTAAATTTTTATACTTGTTGATTAGACACACACCAGATATTGCTGCTGATGTTAGATGGATCTTGGCTGAAATAGAATAGAAGAAGAATGCCTTTTTGTGTTTTATAGACTATGTAAAGATGCTTGATGATGTGCATCATAACAAACTATGGCTACCCTTGAGAAGACTGGGAATTTCAGAACGCTTAATTATGTTTATACAAAATCTGTACCTAGACAAAGAATCTGTTGTCTGAACAGAGCAAAGGAACACTGCATGGTTTAAAATCAGGAAAGATTGTATTAAAAGACCCTTGTGAGGCTCAATTGTCAAGATTTAAATAAAAATGTCTCAGATTAAATGTGAAATATAGATATCAGCTTTAAAACTCTTTTGGCAGTGAGTTACCAAACATCATATTAAAAAAAAATATAAATATAATACTGTGATGGTCAAGGTTGTATGTCAGCATGGCTATCTATGAATCTCTGATTTGGAACTTATGATGTAGACATTCTTCTGATAAGATCTGCTGTAATATTTGACATGATGAGATCTGATAAAATGTCATCATCTCAGGAGAAATCTGTGGTGAGCAGCCAATCCCCTGAAATGGAGTTTTGTCATGAATGAAGCTTGTATTGAATGTATATGTATGTGTGGTGAATATGTCTTGAGTATTCCTAAATATATATCCTCTATTTAGACTGGCACATCTGACTGTCAGTGCTTTGCACTTGAACTGGTGACATGCCACATTGCCTGCTATTTTTTTAATTTGTCAGTCTTAGAAGCCAAGTAACCTGTTATTTGGTCACTGTTTTACTGAGCCTATGGCTTTGTAAGTTAGAAGAAGACTTAGCCTGACATCTTACCGGTAAACATGTATTTGACAGCCTCTACAAGTGTATGTACAATGTCAAGAAAACAAAGATTTTTTACCACTATACCAATAAGGAACATCATGATAGATGGAGAGGAGATTAAAACTGTCAACAGCTTCATCTTGCTTGGACCCAAAATTAATCCCTTGGTTTCAGCAGTCATGAAATAAGGAGACACATTGCATTGTTAAAATCTGCAGTTAGGAGATCTGCAAGGACAGCAGAGGCATTTCCAGGCCAGGGCTTGCGACCCAACATTCATGTCTGCTACCACTGCAGGTACCAACTACATTTTCCAGAGGTCTGTGGGGAAATGCCTTCTTTGTAAACTTGGACTTTGCTGGGAGATCTGCAAGGACAGCAGAGGCAGTTCCAGGCCTGGGTTTGTGACCCAGACACCACACACCCATTTGGGCCCTCCAGGAAGACAATCATATTTGCCACATCTATAAGATTTATCAACCTCCTCTAAAATACTCATGTAAAGTTGAGGATTAAGTTACATGAGGAACCAAACTGGTTTCTGGCCTGAGTACGTAGGGGCCACTAACTCAAACAACAGGGAGATCCTGAGCATCTCCAAAGAGTGGGGAAGCTATTCCAGAAAGGGAAAAAGAGACTTCCTCCTTCATTATTTAGGTTCTCCTGAGCCCCTCCACCACCACGTGTATCAGTGTGTGCTTCCTCCCTCCCCACTCATGTGAGCGTTGGAGTGTGCACGTACCCTCTACGCATTTACTCTTGTTTCTGCCCAACCTTCTTCTGGAGCAGTGACGTCAAATCAAAAACCAGCTACCACCTCAGACATGAAGAACTCTGCCACACCAATGGCCCGTAGAAAGCAAAGTGCTTCACTTGCCCCACCAGCCCAAAGCAAGATATCAACCCCCAAAGAAGACACAGTAGCAACGGATTTCCTGGAGCCAGAAAGCCTGATGGATCTTTCTGATAGTGATTTTAAAAGAAAATGATTGAATATTTTCAATGGATAAAAAAAAAAACTGGATGAAATACAGAATAGTGCTAGCAAAGATAAGAAGAAGCTTAAAAAAACAATCCAAAACAACGGAGAGAAAACAAATGAAGCATTACAGGCATTGGAAAAACAAAAAATGGTGATCCAGAATTTGAAATCTAAGGTTTCTGATGCTGTCAACATGATGGAGGGACATACGAATAGAGGAGAAGAGATAGAGAACAGAATCAGTGAAATAGAAAATAGAATTGGTGACGCAGCACGAGGGCGATGCAGTGTGAGGGAGAAGCCGCCAGCCGGGGGAATGCCGCCGCCAGACCAGGGAACGCACGCCGCCACCAGCCGGGGGAACGCCGCCGCCGCCCGCCAGACCGGGGAACGCCGCCGCCAGACGAGGGAACGCCATGAGAGGGACCCAGAAGAGACCTGGGAAGAACAATAGCCAGCCACCTACCGCGGAACTCCAGAGGAGTGAAGACTGTGAGACCCCAGAGGAACGAAGACTACCGGACACTGTGGGACCCCCCTGCAACCCACACATGTGTGACCCTTAACACACAGGGTGCTGCTGCATAAACCCCCAGCAGC
>NW_006400108.1:1833307-1843482 GCF_000299155.1 Elephantulus edwardii | reverse complement strand
GAGGGTTGCAACAATGAATGAATGGAATTCCAAAATCTCTGTAGATGTTCACTGAAATGAAAAAGAAAGAAATTTTTAAAAAATATAAAATCAACAAACCTACACTTTCCTTGAAAAAATATCTGCAGTTAGGGACCTCTCCACATAATTGAGGAGTAGTGATGTCAATTTGAGGACTAAGGTGTGTCTGATTCAAGCTATAGTCTTTCTAATTACTTGCTATGAATCTGAGAGCTGGACAATAAATAAGGATGACAGAAAAAGAATTGATGCCTTTAAGCTGTAGTGTCAGAGAAGAGCACTGAACATCCCATGGACAACCAAGAAGATAAAGAGATATGTCTTGGAGATGGTGCCTTCAGAGTACTCTTTGTAAGCAAGGATAATGGGGCTTCACCTCATATACTTTGGGTACGTTTCTAGGATGGGCTATTCCTTTTAGAAGGACATGATGCTGAGAAGGGTGGAGGGTTGGCAAAAAAAGCAAGAACCTCAACCTGGTGGACTGATATGGTGGGTGCTGCAATGGGCTCTTGCGTGTCAGGAAGTGTAAGGACGGCACAAGATAGAATCGGGTTCAGATCTTTTGTTCATAAGGTCACTATAAGTCATACTCGACTCAACTGCACCTAACAACAAGTGTATGTGTCAGTTCCTTGAAGAGTGTGCGCGCGTGTGTGTGTGTGTGTGTGTGTGTGTGTGTTTATGTGTATTAAAGTGAATATTCTTGTCACTGGGCCAATAGATAAACAGATAAAAGATCGAAGTTGATAATGACTTCATCTTGCTCAGATCCACAATCAACATCCTTGGCACTAGTAGTCAGGAAATCAAAAGACAACTTGCAATGGAAAAAACCTGCCTTCAAATCTCTCTCCGGAGTGTTAAAGAGCAATGACATTAAAGAGTAACGTGCACCTTATCCAAATCACAGTCTTCTCAATTGTTTGCTATGCATCTAAGAGTTGGGCAATAACGAAGGATGACAGAAGAAAAACAATGTCTTTCATTTGTGGTGCTGGAGAAGAATATTGAGTATACAATGAACTACCAAAAGAATAAACAGGTCTGTCCTGGAGAAAGTGAAACCAAAGTGCATCTTAGAGGCAAAGATTTTGAATATCCATCTCACATACTTTGTTCATGCTGTCAGGAGGGAACAGTCTTTGTAAAAGAACATGGTTCTTAGAAGAGTAGAAGGTCAGGGCAAGAGAAGAAGTCCCTGGATAAGATTGACTGACACTGTGATTATCGCAATCTGGTCATATGTGTCAGGGATGGTGACAATGGTTCAGGACAAGACAAAGTTAAGAACCATTGTTCATAGGGTTACTAAGAGTCATCATCAATTCAATGGTACATAAAAATAGCAGTATGTAGATTAAGAGCTAATAGTAAAAACCAAGGAATAACCTCTGAAAATCTCAGTTCATAGGAATGGAATCAATATTGTAGAAACTTAGAAAAAACAAGAGTTGTGGAAATAAACTCTGAAGTTTTGGCTACTGTAAACTATGGAGTTTAGATGCCATGTGGACCTTGAGATTCATCCCAGGGAAAACTTTTACTCTACAGTTCTCAGAAGGAACAGCCATTATCTCAGTTCTTTAAATTAAGTACATTAAATTACAGAAAGATTGCCTAGCAAAAAATTATATAATGTATCATCACGGTTTCAAAAAGAGGAGTTGCTCAGATTTTTTTTTAACCTACCATTTCTTTAAAGTAAAAAATAGGAATACATTGAAAAATAAAACTATGGAAAAAGGTCAGATGCTAATTTTTAAAAAAATCAAAGAATTAATATGTTTAACTGAAATTAGTCTTACTTTTAAATGGGTATGATGCACATTTCAGAACCTCAAGGTAATAGAAAAATTCCACAGTCACATACTTTCAATTAAAGTTTCCAACTTCTCATAGATTATTTAAGTAATCTGAGAAAAGCCTGAGTGATGAATGCAGTTTCTATGCTTTTATAGAAAGTAGATGCTAGAGTGGGTGTAGTGGCCCATTTTCCCACCACAAGGCCCTTCCAGTGGCCTAGCCTCATGTAATTTTCTCAATTTACTTAGAAGGAGAAACATATTTACCACCTGGTTGAAATAAATTTCTCTTTCATAGCTTTGAACAAATTATGTTATAGAAATGGATATTCAAATTGCAGTGGTTGAAACCACAATTATTTATTTTTTTATTATTTATATATATTTAAAGATAATATCTTACTGTATGTTCACTGGCCAATCACACAGAAAGTTATTTTTCCACGTAAAAAGTGCTACATATAATGTTTATACAACTTCTCGGCCAGTTTGTCATACTAAGGTAATGTGGGTTTTGCTGTAATGCTAAAGGTTATGTCATTGGTATGTTATGTACCAGCAGAGTTATCATGGTGGACAGGTGTAAGCAGAACTTCCAGACTAAGAGACTGGGAAGAAGCTTCTTGAGACCTATTTCTAAAATACTAGTCCATAAAAGTTCTTTAAATTGTAAGAGAATATTGTTTGATAAATTTCCAGAGTATCAGTCCAAGTGCAGAACAAATCACCATTGGATCATGCCCGTCATTACCCTGTCTCATGAGGACAAATATTACATAATACCACAATTATAAAAATAGATGGATAACTAGTAAAATATGTATGGGGACCTAAAAGTGGAAGGAGTGGGAGCTGAGGGGTGAGGACGGGTAGGGGTGAAACCACAGGGGTACACAGCATGGTAATAAGAGGTAGGGGTTGAAGGAAATGGGAAGGACCCAATGGGGACCTGAAATGACTGAGTAATGCTGGGCAAGGTCCAATGGTGACTGATTTTATAACACATGAAGCATGGGAATGGTGTATAAAACACAATAAGAATGAAGAGTAGAGGGAAACACAATGTATACAAACTTTGTGAGCAAACTATTATAAAATAATTTTTAAGAGAGAGAGAGAGAGATGCACAGAGTCCTCTCCCACCCAGTCTCAGGAGAAGACACAAGTACACCATGATTACAACTATTCAGACATTGGAGGGCAAGAGTCTCCTGATTGGGGCATTCCCAGAAAGTTCCCTGTTCCTCTCAGAGACAATATAGATCAAGAAAGAAGTGTCCCCTTCCACCAAGTCTCAAGCAAGGACAACAGGTACTCCGTGTGCAGATACCAAATAGACTTGGGGAGGGAAGGATCCAGGGAAGCATTCATAGGAAGTTCACAGCTCCCCACAGGGGCTTTGTCTCCTTGGGAACAGCCTCTCTTTCCCATCCACTTCACAGACTAACCACGAAACAGCAGGCAGAATAAAACTTTATGAAGAAACAAAAGAAGACTTCTGTTAAAAAAAGTAGACCAGACACTTGAAAGAGATTGGATAGCACTATGCTGAGTGAACTAACTAAGTCTTATAAGGACAGATATTGCAAAAGAACATTATTAAAAAATTAGAAGAATAACTAATAAATATGTACAGGGACCCAAGAAAGGAAGGAGTGGGAGCAGAAGGGTAAGGATGGGTAGGGACGAAACCACAGGGTTGTACAATTTGATGTGTGGAGGGAGGGAGTGAAGGAAATGGGAAGGATCTGGCAGGGATCTAAAAAGGCAGGATAATGATGGGCAAGGTCCATCCAGTGGTGATTAATTTTACAAAACTAATTATGGGAATGATTGTATGAAACACAATGTGAATTATAAATGGTGTGAAACACAATATATACAAACATTGTAAGCAAACATGATATATAATATAATGTTGTTGTTGTTGTTGTTGTCAGGTGTCATCGCATCATAGACGACTCATAGCGAACCTATAAATGAAAGGCCTGAGCACTATTCAAAGTTTCCCAAGGCAGCCAATTTGGAAGTGAATTCCATTCCTGCTTCCAAGCTTGTTTTAATTGGGAAGCTCCAGCAAACACTGTCCGCTATGGGTAAACATTATCACATTTGGCACATCAGTATCATAGTGCTCAGCATCACAGCAACCATGGGTTACCTCTATACAGCAATGCACAGACCAGTGCTATACTACCTAGAAGAATGTTTGACAGAAAAACAGCAACCACGGGTTACCTCTATACAGCAATGCACAGACCAGTGCTATACTACCTAGAAGAATGTTTGACAGAAAAACAATTTTAATCAGTACTGAGGCCCGCAGATTAAAATCACCCACCTTGGGCTTGGTAGCATAACTTTCTGTCCACTACACCAATGTAGCTCTCTCTATGTTGTCGCTGTTATTGTTGTTAGGTGTTGTTGAGTCGTAGACGACTCTAAGTGACCCTATGAATGAAAGGCCTGAATATTGTTCATAGAGTTTCCAGAGGCAAGCCAGAAATATTTTATGGATTATAGATTTTATATTTTAGATATGATATGATATTATACAAATTTTTGAAAAAGTAGACCAGAACAAGGACCCAATGAATACTACAGGGCTAGGAAAGCTGAAGAAATATACCGATGTGGAGCCCCAAAAAACTAGTACTAAAGAAGTTACAAACATTGGAAGAAAGACTTGAAGATATAAGTAAAGAGCAACAAGGAAGAGAAAAATCATGAGAAGATAGAAAGGATACAACCAAAGCAGTACTAGAAACAACAGAAAAACATGGAAATGGAATCCAGAATATCAAGAATAAGGTGATGGAGGTACAAAAAAAGCAAAAGACAACAGATGGAACGGACAATCAGCAAGATAGAATAAAATAAATTTAGTGAGAAATTAAAAGAGAAAAATAGTGAGAAGACAGAAGGAAAATGAAAATATTAGAACCATGTGGGATGACATAAAACAAACTAATATACACATGTTTAAAATTCCAAAACAAGAGGGAACAAAGACGGTACAAAGTAAATTGTGGAAGATATACTAAAGAAAACTATAGAAGTATTATTAACAAAAAGGAAACATGCATTCTAGAAACGCAGCAAACTCTAACCAGACTAGACTCCAAAAGAAATACAAGACATGTTGTTGTTGTTGTGTTCCGTGGAGTCTCCTGTAACTCACAGAGACCCTATGTACAACAACCCTAAACTCGAATCTATCCTGTGCCAATCTTACTGTCTCTGACACACCTACCCCTATTATCCCGGTCACTGAATCAATTCATTTCATCAAGGGTCTTCCTCTGTCCCTCCACCCTCCCAACCATGACATCCCTCTCTAAGGACTGGTCCCGCCTTATAACATGTCCGAAGTATGTCAGATGAAGTTTCAGAATCCTTGCCTCCAAAAGAGCAGACTGGTTTCAATCTCTCTAGAATGAACTTGTTTGTTTTCTTAGTAGTCCATGGTATATTCAATACATAGCAGAGGCAAATTCTCTAAAATGAAGGACAAAGCTAGAATACTAAAACTCACTTGACAAAAAATGGTCACCTACAGAAGAGAACTAATTAGATTAAGCTCTGATTTCTCAGCAGAAATCAGGCTAGAAATAAGACATTGGGATAGTGTATACACAAAACTGAAAGAAAGCAATTTCTAGTCATGGATTTTATACTAAGCAAAGATTTTCATCAGATACAAATGAGAAACTAGATCATTTGCAGAAAAGCAGGAACTTAAGGAATTCATAAAAACAAAAACAGCTCACAGGAAAGTGGATGGACCAAAGCATATTTATTAACCACAGAAAAAGGAACGAAGCCCAATGCAACAATTAAAAGAAAAAGAGTAGCAGAATAGATTAAAAACAAACAAACAAAAAACCCAAAGCTTGTCAATATGTTGCCTGTAAGAGCACATCTGAGAAACAAGAAGATAGACAAAAATCAAAGGATGAGAGAAAAGATATCAAGCCAATGACGTCCATATGAAAGCTGGAGTAGTAACTCTACTTTCTGAGAACATAGACTTCAGGATTAATATCACTATAAGAGATAAAGAAGAACATTACATAATGATTAAAGGAACAATAGAGAAATAGGACCTATACTTAGTCAACACCTCCGTATCTAATGAAACACCTCAAAATAAAGCAACACTTAATAGACTTGAAGAATTAAATAAAAAACATTACAGTAGTAGTAAGAGATTTCAACACATCTTTCTAAAGGACAGATCAACTAAAAAAAAATTCAACTATGCAATGGGCCAACTCAAACTCATACACATTCAGGTTACTTCATCCCCAAAACATTCAATTTATTTTGTTCTCAAGTGTAGCCCTTGATGTGTTCACCAGTATGTTGTTGATGACACCAAGTCCATAGAGTTTCCACAGGCTTGGTATTTAGGAAGTGGATGCCACTCCTGCTTCCAAACCTGTTTTAATCTGGGAGATTCACCAAACACTGTCCACCATGGGTAACATTTATAGCATTTGACACACCAATGGTACAGGGTTCATCATCACAGAAATCCCAGGTTACTTTTGTGCAGCAAATTGACAGACCAGTGTTGTACCACTTAGAAGAATGTTCCTCCAAAGTATAATAACACCAGGCATGAGGGAAGCTGGCCCTTGGGCCCAACTAATTTTAAATACAAAGGCCCTCCAACAGGTCCTGTTGATTGTAAACAAGAAGTTTAAATAAAAATAATCAACCAGAAATACCTAGTCACATATCTCTTTTAAACAGTTTTCTCCCTCCTCTGTTTCAGTGCAATATACATTATTGAACCCATCTTACTCAGTCTCTCCCCAACCCCGAGGTTAGTCCCATTCTACAACAGTGGAATCATGTAATATTTGTCCTTTTGTGACTGGGATATTTCACTCAGCATAATGTTCCCCAAAGTCAACCATTTTGTATAATATTGCATGAGTTCCTTGTTTTTCAATGCAGCATAGTATTCCATTGTGCGAATATGCCACAGCTTCTCTAGCCATTCGTTTGTTGATGGGCACTTAGGTTGTTTCCAACTCCTTGCTATTGTGAACAAAGCTGCAATAAACATGGGTGTGCATATATCTGCTTGGATGTCAGCTATGGTCTCTTCAGGGTATATTCCTAGTAGTGGAATTGCTGGGTCAAATGGTATCTCTATTTGCAACTTTTTGAGAAAGCGCCATACTGCTTTCCACAGGGGTTGCACCATTTTACACTCCCACCAACAGTGAATCAGGGTTCCAGTTTCTCCACAACCTCACCAGCATTTGTTGCTTGCTGTTCTGTTAAATTTTGCTATTTTGACTGGGGTGAGATGATATCTCATAGTTGTTTTAATTTACATCTCTCTTAGGGCTAGGGATTTTGAGCATTTCTTCATGTGCAGAATCTTTTCTTTTACTTTTCCATAATTTTTGACTCATGTACTTATAACTTGTTAGTTAAATTTGTGTCTTCTAGGTTGCAACACCCCCATGATACATCTTCAAGGATATGAACATGTACGGCTAAGCACAATTAATAACAGTGCATCTAAATTCCAAAATCAATCTCCATAATAATCTATGTGTTTCCTACTGCCAAAGGGGCCCTTTAGAGTAGTGAGAGAAGATCTTCACCCTGAAACCCACAGCGTCCCTTTTCAGCAGGAAGTAGCTAAGAGAATACGCCATCCCCTTTTCCTTATGAATCAGGGTGAAGTCTCTCTCAGGGAGGAGTGATAGGGAATGGCAAAGGACACACTGACAAAGGAGATCAATCAGAACTGACTTTGACAAGCACTGTGGCAATTGGACAATTAAAACAGACATTTGGATGGCGGGGGAAGAAGAACAAACTGGGAAGGAGGGTAGAGAGAGTGGTGCAGCAATGAAGGAATGAAAACCCAAAATCCCTGTAAATGTTCATTAAAACTAATAAAATTTAATAATTAAAAAATGTACCTAGGGGTAAAATCCAAATTCATAAGAGACAGAATTAAAACAAACTTAGAAGCTCTCCATACAGTATAATTAGGCTTGCAAACAGAACTTAAATACACAACTTGGAGAGAATGAAGTTGATGAACTGGACCTTCTTAAAGTCTAATTCCTTTGTACATCAAAAACTCTCACAACAAGGTGAAAGAAATTCCCAGATTTGGTTAAAAAAATGTATCAATGACATTACCTGATCTGGGACATGGTCTTTATAATTACTTGCTATGCATCAGAGAATTAGACAATGACCAAGGATGACAAAATAATAGTTCATGCCTTTGTGTTGTGGTGCTGGGAAAACATATTGAATATACCATAGGGTTCAGAGCTATTGTGCACAGGCTATGAGTCATAGTCAACTCTACAGCACATAGCAACAACAACCCTGACATTTCAGACAAGGGTATCATAACTAAAGTTTACAGAATACTACAGGGCCCCCCCAAAACAAAAAAAAATAAAGATTAAAAACTGAATTGCAAATGGTCAAAAGACATGAAAAGACTCCTTACAAAAGAGGACATTGGGATGGCCAAGAAATAAATGATATATTCAAAATCACTAGCAATCATAAATATTCAAATCTAAACAACAATGAGATGCCATCTCTTTCCAGCAGCATTGGCAAAGTTTATCAATACACCAAACAATAAATGTTGGAGAGGATGCAAAGAGATTGAGCTCCTATGCACTTTGTTAGAATTGTGAAATGATACAACTGCTATGGAAGACAAGTTGACATTTCCTCAAAAATTAGAAAACAGGACTATCATATGACACAACTATTCTACTACTAGAAATATATCCAAAAGAAATCAGAACTGAGACACAGATGGTCATATTATACCTATGTTCACAGCAGTGTTATCCACAGTAAGTCAGACAAGCAAAGTTTTGCTGAAAATAATTAAAAACAAATGAAGCTGCCAAGAATCAGCAGGCAACTGCCAAGAATTCAAACCAAATTCACAAGAAGATATGACCTACCTGAAAGCAGAGAATGCCTGAAAGACGTTTACCTGCTTTTTTATTATACAAAAGCATATAGTTGGGTGAATCATAACACTTTACTGTTAACATTGCAAAGAATTAGAATTTCAGAACATTGTACTGTGCTCAAAAAGAAAACTGTTCATAGGCAAAGAAGCAGGTTTTTTTGCTTTTCTTTTTAAATAAAAAAGAACAGTGGAATTACTGAATGACTTAAAATATAGAAACGTGTGTTAGGGTTCTTTCTTTCTATCATGCTTATAGTCTGTATGTGGAGCAAACAATTAAGGAAGTTGTACTAGAGCTTCTTTATTTAAAAAATAGCATAACATGATTGGAGAAAGACTGATCTACTATGTAAAGATGCTTGCTCGAAGTGAAAAGCGCTAGAAGTTCTTACTGATGAAGATAAAAAGTGGATTATACAACATTATAAGGAAAATAAAAGTTCTCCCAACTGGATTAATAAACCATATCATGATAAATATTAAAATAGCTATAAATGTCACTTTATTTGGTTCCACAATGAATTCTCATCAAAATTGTAGTCAAGAAATCAAAAGATTGATTGGGTAAATCTATTTAAAAGAATTATTTAAAATTTCAAAAGCTAAGATGTCACTTTGAGGACTAAATTGTACCTGATTAAAGTCAATAGCATATGGTTGTTGTTGATCACATTCAAGTCGAGCACTGCTCACAGAGACTCTATGAAAAAAAGGCTTGAAGCCTTTCTACAACTATCGGCAAATGAATAAAAAATTCTGAAGAGGAATTGTATTCAGGTATTTGAATTATAATCTTGCTGATAAATATTGAATATATGAAAGACTGTCAGAAGAATGAACAAATCTGTCTTGGAAGAAGTATATGCAAAATGCTCCATAGAAATAAGGATGATGTAACTTCATCTCACATATTTTGGACATGGTATCAGACAGAGCCAGACACTACAGGGAGAGGGCCTAATTCTTGGTTAAGTACAAAAAACCCTAATGGGAAAAAACCCCACTGCCATATAGTAAATGCAGACACATGGTAATTTCCATTGGATTTCAAAGGCTATAAACGTTAATGGGAGGAGACATTTTCCTGTGGAGTGACCGATGATTCAAGCCATTAGCCTTCAGGTTTGCATTGTCACATGTAAGATGAAAGTAGAGGGTTATCATAAAAAGGAAGATTTTTAGTCAGAGTAATTGACATGCTGTTGTTGTTGTTGTTGTTCTTATGTGCCAGTGAGTCGTTTGCGACTCATAGCGACCATATGTACAAAAGCCCTAAAACCTGCTCTATCCTGTGCCAATCTCATTGCCTCTGACACACCAATCCCGATTACCCCAGTCACTGAATCAATCCACCTCATAGAGGG
>NW_006400108.1:1827679-1831592 GCF_000299155.1 Elephantulus edwardii | reverse complement strand
TCTTCTGACATCCATTTTGGTCTTTTCTTCTTCTTCTGTTTTTGTAATGACTGTCTCCACTCTTCCTGGATGATACATTTAACATCCTCCCACAACTCATCTGGTCTTCGCTCATCTGTGACTTTAATTTCATACCACCTGAATTTCAGAATCATCTCAGGAACAGGTTTGAGGCCTTAAACACTAATGAGTGAAGACCAGATGAGTTGTAATTGACATAGTGGTTACAAAAATGAATACTAATATGGCAACAATTGTGAACATGGGATAGAACCAAAGAATTTTCTTCTTTTGAGCAGTCCTTTCACACAATAATTAAGTCTATAACACCTAACAACACACGTTATTCATAGACTTGGTTACATTATAATACATGTAATTGTAAATGTAATTTCAGTCCTGTAGTGCAGTACATGAATATTGCATTACAGCACCAAGAAGCCAAAGCAACTTGTCTTTTATTTGTTGACTGCTATTGCAAAGAGTGTTGATTGCAGACCCATGCAAGATGAAATTATTAACAACCTCAGTCATCTTCTCCAGCTGTTAACTGGGCCTGTGGTGATCATCTTTGTTTTCTTGATGTTCAAATGCAATCAATATTGAAAGCTGTTGTCCTTGACCTTCTTCAGCAAATACTTCAGGCTATCTTCAATTTTAGCTTGCAAAATTGTGCCATCTGCAGAACATGGGTTACTGATGAGTCTTCCACCAATTCTGATATCATATTCTTCATAAAGTCCAGCCTCCTGAATGATCTGTTTCTTATCTAGATTGAAAAGGCATGGAGAAAGGACACATCCCTGAAGCACTCTTTTCCTGATTTTGGTAATATACAATCTATTTTTTATCTGTTTAGACAACTATTTCTTGACTAAGAGATTTCACATGAGCACAAGTGTTCTGGGATTCCCATTCTACTCAGTGTTGGCCACAATTTGTTGTATTCACACAGTCAAATGCCTTTTCATAGTCAAGATAACACAAACAGGCATTAGTCTGGTACTTTCTGCTTACAGCCAATATCCACCTGACATTGGCAGAGATATCTCTAGTGCCATAGCCTCTTCTAAACCCAGTTTGTATTTCTGGCAGTTCTCTATCTGTTTACGGTTTCAGTCATTTTCTTATAATCTTTAGCAAGATTATGCTACTGTGTAACATTAATGATACTGTTCAATAATTTCCACACTCTATTGGATCTCCTTTTTTTGGGAATTGGTATAAATGTTAATATAGTCCAGTCAATCGGCAGGATATCCTCCAGATTTCTTGGCAAAGTGCAGAGAATGTCTAGGATTGCTTCTGTTTCTTTAAATATTTATCAATTGTAGAGCAGCTGGTGAGTTTCAACCATTCATCTTTGAGTTGACAGTGAAACTTCTTCCACTAAGCCACCTGAGCTTCTTACAAATGCATGCACACATGCATATATATGCACATATATGCTATTGTTTTTATGTTGTTGTGTGCCATCAAGTCAACCCTGACTCATAGCGATCCTATGCACAATAGCTCTGAACCCTGCTCTATCCTGGGGAAATCTCACTGTCTCTAACACACCTAACTTCAATAGCCTAGTTACTGTATCAGTCCATCTTTTCTGGGGCCTTCTTCTCCTGTGCGATGGCTCCAGCCTTCCAAGCATGTTGTCCTTCTCCAAGGACTGGTCTCACCTGGCCACATGCCCACAGGTGCCCAAAGAAGTGCGACATAGCTTCAAAATCCTTGCCTCCAAGGAACAGTTTGGATCCACCCTCTCTGGGACAGACCTGTTAGTTCTCTTGGCAGTCCATGAGTATGTTCAATATGCTCTCCAGCATGACAACCCCAAAGCATCAATTCTTCTCCTGTACTCTTTGGTCATTGTCCAGTTCTCTGATGTATAATTGGTAATTGTGAAGACCACGGCCTGGATCAGGTGCACATCACTTTCAAAACTGACTTTGTTGCTCCTTAGCACTCTGGAGATATCCCTGAGAGCAAACTTCCCCAGTGCAATTTTTATTTTAATATCCTGACTGTTGGTGTTGATTGTGGATCCAATCAAGATGAAATTATTAAATATTTCAGTATCTTCTCCATCTACCACGACGCTGCCAATTACCCCAGAGGTAAGAATATTTGTTTTCTTGATACTGAGCTTCATTCTATATTACAAACTACAGTCCTTGACCCTCTGCAGTAAATGCTTCAGGCTTTCCTCAGTTTCATCAAGCAACATTGTATTATCTGCATCGTACAGGTTGTAGATGAATCTTCCTCCAATCCTGATGCCTCGTTTTTCCTCATAAAGTTCAGCATCCTGAATGATATGCTTCTCATAAATATTAAAGAAATATGGAGACAGGATGCATCCCTGATGCACTCTTTTCCTGATTTTGAACCATGCAGTGTTCCCTTGCTCTGTTCTAATGACTGCCTTTTGGTCCAAGTATAGGCTTCATATAAGTACAATAAGGTGTCCTGGAATTCCGATTCTTCACAAGGCAAGCCAAGATAGTTTTGATCCACACAATCAAATGCTTTTGGATAGTCAATGAAATATAGATAAGTATTGCTCTGATACTCTACTTTCAGCCAAGAGTCATCAGCAATAATGTCTCTAGTGTCACAACCTCTTCTAAACCTAGCTAGTATCTCTGATAGATCTCTGTCAATAGACTGTTCTAATAATTTTTGGGCAATCTTCTGTAAGATTTTGCTCACGTGTGATATTTGTCCAATAATTTTCTCACTCTGTTGGGTCATCCTTTTTTTTTTAGGGAATAAGAATAAATATGAATGTCTTCCAATCAATTGGCAAGGTAATTTTCCTCAAGATTTCTTGGTACAACCTATGAGTACATTCAGACTAGTATCTGTTTGTTGAAATATGTCAATTGGTATTTCATCAGTTCCTGGAGCTTTATTTTTTGCCAAGTCCTTCAGAGAAGTCTGAACTTCCTCTTTCATCACCATTGCCTCTTGATCATATGTTGGTTTTTTAAATTCTTCTGTACCAGCCAAATTTTTGGTACAATGACTCTGTATACTCCTTTCGTCTTTTTTTTTTCTATTCTTCTACTAGTTTATTTTCTCTGCTTCATTTACTATGCAAAGGCTTTTGACTGTGTGGATCACAACAAGCTGTGGCTGACTCTGAGAAGATGGGAATCCCAGAACATTTGATTGTGCTAATGCAAAACCTATACTTGGACCAAGAGGCAGTTGTCAGCACAGAGCAAGAAGGCACTACATGGTTCAAAATCAAGAAGGGGGTCCATCAGGGATGTATTCTGTCTCCATACCTTTTCAGTCTGTATGCAGAACAAATCATCTGAGACACTGGGCTATGCAAGGAGGAATGTAGCATCAGCATTGGTCTAAGAGTCAACAACCTGCATTATGCAGATGACACAAACATGCTTCTGAAACTGAGGAGGACCTGAAGCACTTGCTGCAGAAGGTCAAGGACTGCAGCCTCCTATATGGATTGAAGCTCAACATCACGAAAACAAAGATTCTCACCACTGTACCAATTGGCAGCCTCAATATGGATGGTGAAGAGATTGAGATAGCTAACAGTTTAAGTTTACTTGGTTCCACAGTCAACACTCTGGGTAACAGCAACCAGTAAACCAAGAAATGAATTGCGTTGGGAAAGTCAGCCATAAGGGACCTCTCAACCCCAGTCAAAACAGCAAGCAACAAATGCTGGCAAGGTTGTGGAGAAACTGGAACACTTATTCACTGTTGGTGGGAGTGTAAAATGGTGCAACCCCTGTGGAAAGCAGTATGGCACTTTCTCGAAAACTTGCAAATAGAGATACCATTTGACCCAGCAATTGCGCTACTGGGAATAAACCCCGAAGAGACCATAACTGTCATCCAAGCAGATATATGCACACCCATGTTTACTGCAGCTTTGTTC
>NW_006400108.1:1824837-1825449 GCF_000299155.1 Elephantulus edwardii | reverse complement strand
TCTAACATACTTTGGGCATGTTTCAAGGAGCTACTACTGGTCCTTGGAGAGGGACATCATGTTTGGCAGAGTGGAGGGGTGGTGAAGGAGAGGAAGACCTTCGATGAAATGGATCGATTCTGTGACTGGAGTGGTAGGAATGAGTGAGTTTAAGATGGCTAGATTGGCACAGGATAGAATGGCATTTAGGGTCACTATGAGTCGCAAGCAACTCAATGGTGCATAACAAAAACAACTAGTTTATTTACAAAATTCGAGTACACAGTTTTAAAGAACAAATTCTTTCCATTTCTCTCACCTCCCCACCTATCAAATTGTACAATCCCATGATAAATCACCCCCACCCCCTGCACATCCTCATCTCTCTGCTTCTGGCCTCTCCCACCCCTCCTGGATCATTATAATCATACTACAATAATGGTTTTATACAATATTTATCCTTGTGGGACTGAGTTATTTTACTCATCATGATGCTTTGCAGTCCCTCCTAAGTTAGTTAATACTGTGCAGCACGCAGAGGCAAACTATTATCTTCCATCTTCTTTTAATTTTTCCTGGATAATTCATTCTATTAGTTGCCCTGGATGTGCTCACCAAGTTGTGCCAAGAAAT
>NW_006400108.1:1821241-1823761 GCF_000299155.1 Elephantulus edwardii | reverse complement strand
CTCCTTGGAGGCAAGGATTCTGGGGCTTCGTCTGACATCCTTTGGACATGTTGCCAGGAGGGACGGGTCCTTGGAGAGGGACATCATGTTTGGGAGGGTGGAGGGATAGAGCAGGAGGGGAAGACCCTCTATGAGATGGATTGATTCGGTGACTGGGGCAATCGGGATGGGTGGGTCAGAGGCAGTGCGGTTGGCGTAGGATAGAGCAGGGTTTAGGGCTGTTGTGCATAGGATCGCAATGAGTCGAAAACTACTCGACGGCACATAACAACAACAACAACAATCTTCTCTAATAAATTCTATTGAGCTTGTACAACAGGAGGGACTTTCCTGTTGTTTGGGTGTTTGGTATGTCAGTTACACTACTTCTAATATCATAGCAATAGCCAACCCACTACAGTATGACAAACTGATATATAGATAGTGGATATTTCTGTATTTTTGTAAATTAAATAACTCACTCATATGAAAAAATGTTAGAATTGTCTTCATTGTTGTTGTTTTGTTTCATTGAGTCATTCGTGGCTCATAACAGCCCTATGTACAATAGTTTTTGAACCCTTCTCTATCTTGAGCCAGTCTCACCGTTTCTGTCACACCTAGCCTCATTATTCCAGTTATTTTGTCAATTCATCTCCTCTGGGGTCTTCTTCTCCAGTGCTGCCCTTTTACACTTCTAAGTATGATATCCTTGTCTAAAGTCTGATCCCTCCTGGCTCCATGATTAAAGTATGTGAAATGGAATCTCAAAATTCTTGCCTCCAAGAAGCAGCTAGTTTCATTGACCTGTTAGTTCTCTTGACAGTCCATGTTATATTCAAAACTCTTCTCCAGCAGCACAACTCAAAGTCATCATTTCTTCTTCTGTCATCTTTGGTCATTGTCCAGCTCTATGATGCATGGTAAGTAAATGCCAAGACCGTGTCCTGGATCAGGCATTCCTTAGTCTTGCTCTCTAACACTCCGCAGAGGTCTCTGACAGCAGAATTCTGTAATGCAATTTGTCTTTTGATTTCTTGACTGCTGATTACAAAAGTGTTGATCGTGGAATCAAGCAAGCTGAAATTGTTAACAATCTCAATCTCTTCTCCATCTGTTATGATGCTGCCAGTTGGACCCGTGGTGAGAATCTTTGTTTTATTGATGTTGAGCTCCACCCTCTATTGAAATCATAGTCTTTGACCTTCTGCAGCAAATGCTTCAGGCTGTCCTCAATTTCAACAAGTATCATCTGCAAAATGCTGATTGTTGATGAGCCTTCCTTGAATCCTGTTGCCACATTCCTCCTCATAAATTTAATCTCTCTAATGATCTGTTCTGCATACAAATTGAAAAGGTTTGAAGACAGGACACATCCCTGTTACACTCCTTTTGTACTACAATAAAGCAGAAAAATTACTAATTTTAAACTGAATTCTCTCTGTGAACTCACAAATATGACTCAGCTTTCTGGTCAGGAAAAAAAAAAAGAAACATTTCCAGAAAATAACTGTAATACTACTACAAATTCAGTAAATATTTTTAATTTCTTTAAAGTAAGGATTTAAAACTGCACAAATACTAATTTTAATATCAGCTGAAAATCATATTTAAAACTAAATTTAATCTCTAACCTAGTAACCATGTGAAGGCTTCTAGAAAATGTTTTGAATTGTATTGTTTCTAATTCTTAGTTTAAATTATATTACCAGAAATGCTACCAAGCAAAGGTGGGTGACTTTTAATCCGCGGCCCTTGGGCCTGTCTTTCATTGTTTTTGTTCAGACATTCCTCTAGGTCGTATAGCCCTGGTGTACAAGTTGCCATACCATGGTCACTTGTGATTGCTATGAGGCTGAACACTGTGACACTGATGTGTCAAATGTGTTAATGGTTGGCTACCCAATGCAGACGGAGAGTGGGCTGGAGCTCCCTGATTAAAACAAGCTTGGAAGGAGGAGTGGCATCCACTTCCGTAATAGCTTGCCTCCGGAAACCCTATGAACCTGGAGAGAGGATGAAAGACACCCTAGCTTTGAGAACTCTTCTTCATAGGGTCGCTATGAGTCGCCTGCGACTTGACGGCACTTAACAACAACAACAACAACAAACCATAAATAGCTGAGAGGCTCTATAATCAAATACTTTTGCAAGGAAAAACTACACTAAATGTAATAATTACAGAAATTTTACGTTTAGAAATCAAAGTTTTTTATATTTAGATGTTCTTGAAAATATTATTTTGTGGTGAGATATTTCTCTCCCATATTTGCTGCCAATAAAAGCCTTTCAACGTTTATAACATTGTCGTGTTGATTGACAAATTGTGGCTGACTGTGGCTGACTCTGAGAAGAAAGGGAATCCCAGAATACTTGATCGTGTTAATGGAAAACCTATACTTGGACCAAGAGGCAGTCATCAGAACAGAGCAAGGAAACACTGTATCGTTCAAAATTGGGAAGAGTGTATGCCAGGGATGTGTCCTGTCTCCATACCTTTTCAACCTGTATGCAGAACAGATTATCCGGGAGGCTGGGCTC
>NW_006400108.1:1816986-1820800 GCF_000299155.1 Elephantulus edwardii | reverse complement strand
TGTGGTGCTGGAGAAGAGTATTGAGGGTACCATGGACTGCTAGGAAAACAAACAGATTCAACCTGGAAAAGGTTAAATTGGGCAGCTCTCTGGATGCAAGGATTCTAAGGCTCCATCTAACATACTTTAGACATGTTGTAAGGAGGGACCAGTCCTTAGAGAGGGACATCAAGCTTGGTAGGGTGGAGGGACAGCACAGGAGGGGAAGGGCCTCTATGAAGTGAATTGATTCAGTGACTGGGGTAATAAGGATGGGTGTATCGGAGACAGTGCGATTGGCCCAGGACAGAGCAGAGTTTAGGGCTGTTGTACATAGGATCGCTATGAGTCACAAGCGATTCAACGGCATATAACAACAACAATATGTGGATTGAATCATGTCCCTCTCACATTTACAAATGTGGTGATTTCATAATGTGGGAGAGCTATGCAATGGTTACTATGTTCTGATAAATCAAATAATTGAAGGAGAATTAAGAATGGAATGGAGCACTCTATAATCCCATTATAGCCCTAATCAGTTATAAAGGAAAGTTCTATGTAGTGTGGCCTGTAATACTTTTTCTCTTACTAGGGATAAAAGGAGAAGAAATCAAGGCAAAAGAAAGATAGAGAATGGGAGTGGGACTTTAAACATCTCCAGAGAAAAATTTTGAACAGTAGACTGCGTTCTTTTGTGTCCTCTCTATTTGAGGAAGCTCTTTGATACTGAGAAAGACCTGCATACCTGGGGATCTTCTTGTCTATAGATGCTGAAGAAAACAAGGTCTTTCTAATTCACAACCCAGAGAGAGACCCTGCAGGCTTTTCTCTAGATTTGGCACCTTGAATTTGGAC
This sequence comes from Elephantulus edwardii, assembly GCF_000299155.1. Classification (NCBI taxonomy): domain Eukaryota; kingdom Metazoa; phylum Chordata; class Mammalia; order Macroscelidea; family Macroscelididae; genus Elephantulus; species Elephantulus edwardii. The sequence continues at coordinate 1,819,963 of NW_006400108.1, read as the reverse complement.
TTCTAGTGGAAAAGAGAGGGGACTCTGGGGGGAGTAATTATTCTGGCAACTCAAAAACATAGGCTCAAAACCATCAGCTTCTTCACAGAAGGATGGGCAGTCTCTTCCCCTACAATTCACTGCTTCTGAAAACCCATTGTAGAGTCAGCTATAAGTTGGTTCTGACTTGATGCCACATAACAACAACTGATGCAAAGAGGGAGTTTTGGTTGCCTACTGATAAGGAGCTTCACAGCCTACTCTAAGGCTAGCAGTTTGAATCTACTAACAGTTTTGCAGCAGGAAGATGGGACAACCACTCCTATGTGATTTACTGCTTTTGAAAACCTCCTGATGAGTCCGCTATTGTTCTGTTCCAATTTAACGATACATAACAACAACAAATAGATAAGTGGTTGTGCTGTCAACTCGGAGGCAAGTGGTTCAAATCCACTAACTAATCTTTGGGACAAAAATGGATAATTTTCTCTGATGAGATTTACACCTTATAAAAACCCCATAGAAGATGAGCTATGAGATAATTCCTGTCCAATGGAAATGGGTTTTAATTCAATCCCCCTAAACCGTAAGAGAATAAATTTCTGTTGCTGAGATATCCATGTGCATTAGTTATTATATATAACAGCATTGTTGTTAGGTACTGTTGATTAGAAACAGACCAATAGCTGATCCTCCAGTAAGTTTTAAGAGCAGTAAATCACAAAGAAGATTGTCAAAGAGTGTTCATCTTTCTTCTGTGAAGCAGCTGATGGATTACAATTGTGTACCTTTGCATTGATAACTAATTTCCTTACCACTAAGCCACAAGAGCTCCCTAAATTACACCATTTCCACATGTCTCTTCTTACATATACGAACCTTATCCTTCCTGTATTTCCTCCTCCTTTCCTTTACCTTCCTCACCATCACCATCTAAAATAACCTATTACGTTAAAGTTTGGAATTTATTTTGCAATGGAGAATAATTTTTTATTCAAAATTGAAAAATAAAGAAAATGAATGGTTAATAGTATGTGTTACACTTGTGTGTCTCAATTTCAATTAATAAGCAATAACTAACCCATCATTTAGTATAAATGACGACTAGAGTATTTCCTGTTTTTATAGGTCTTGTGGATAGAAAAGAATAAAGTAAACGAAGGGAATGGGCAAGAAGTACCATCCAAAAATGGAAGAGATAGAGGAAAAACGGTCCTGTACTTCCACCATCTGATAGTTTTACTTAAGACAAATAGAAGCATTACCCTGAAGTATCTGGGCATTGCAGCTGTAAGACCAAGGCAGCTTATTATGATTTATGAAAGGACTTACATGATTTATGAAGACTTTAAAAAAGTCAGCACACAGCTGACTTTCTATAAAGGAGCTTCTTTCCCCAGGGATTCAAAAAACTTGGAATTTAACAAGGGAAACCCAATCTACAAGGAGAGATGATAAGGAAATAGGATTGTTTCTCACACAGACATACCAGACTTTATATACCCTGATACTTTGGCCTTCCTAGGCCTCAGTCAAGCCCAGCTATTCCTGTTCCCAAAACACTCATTAGAATTCTTCCATTCTGCTCTTTGCCCAACACTCTTTCTCAAAAATAGAGCCTGGGATGCTTTTCTCAGAACCTTCTGATGGCCTAGATGCCTGGGGTGCTTGCTGCCTTCCCCTCCCTTCCCTGAGCCAATTGAAATCCTAAACATCTTTCAAGTTGGAATGTAAATGTCACGTAGGAACTCTTCTCTCTAAACTCTAATACACTCTATGTCTCAATATAGCACATAATTTATTTTACTAATTGCGATTGGTAAGCTTTATTATTTAGGTGTGCTTTCTTTTAAAAGGTGAAAACAACAAATAAAAAATATTAAGAGTTAATATAGGGTTGGTGTCACCCATTACAGTGACTTACAACATCACACTCCATCTGTCCCTTCAGTTATGGACCCTCTCTGGTACCATATAGGATCCTAAGTAATGTTTAATATAAATTTTAATCATTGGATAATTTATGATAAATACAGTTTTAAGTTATGGAAAATGTGATATTGTTTAATTAAAAATGTAAAAATTCATTTGCAAAGTATTTTATGTTGAATTATGTTATTGTTATGTGCCATTGAGTCAAAATTGATTCATCCCTGAGCCTCCAGAGTTTTCAGAGGCAGTAAATTACATGGGAAGAGATTACTCATCTTTCTTTCTTGGAGCATCTGGTGGATAGAAGATGATACACAACAAGAATTTGGTGTGTAGTTGTGCTTCCAACCCAAAGGCAGGCGATTCAAATCCACTATTTTCTGGAATAAAAATGGATAATCTTCTCTGATGAGATTTACAGCCTCTGAAAACCCCATAGAAGGTCAGATATAATTCCACTTCAATGGCAAAGAGTTAAAGTTCAATCCTCTAAACTGCAAAAGACTCAGAACAATAAAATTGCCAATCTTCCAATAAGTCAACTACTGAAAATTCTAGGGATTTCTATTATGATACATAGTGGACACTCTCATGACCTGGAGATGACTCAATAGATACTTGTGATTTTGGTTTTTGTTGTATGGCACTTAAAACCAAGGATTTTTGCTAACTTGATATTATTTAAAAAGAATGATCTTAAAAATCTAAGTAGATATAACTAATTTTAAAAATAAAAAATGTAATCACTTGATGAGTAAAGCAACACTAACAGAATATCCTGCTTTCAAAGAAAAAAATTTGTTCAAAGAAAAATGTTTGTCACAATACAAATAACTGTTGTGAATATTCATTGCAGAACTTTGAGGGGAGAAAGAGCTACTCCAGCACATGTAGTTATAAATAAAAGAAAAATCTTCAAAAAAAGAAGAAACATAGATATATGCATGTTGTTGTTGTTGTTGTTGTTGTTGTTGTTACAGGCCGTCGAGTCATTTCTGACTCATAGCGACCCTATGCACAAGAGCCCTAAACCCTGCTCTATCCTGCGCCAACCACACCGCCTCTG
>NW_006400108.1:1808500-1811821 GCF_000299155.1 Elephantulus edwardii | reverse complement strand
AGAATATAGCTGGGGAGAATTTGGACCACCAAGACAGAGGTGTGTAAGCAGTTATGTACAATTAAAAATTAGTAGAGATTATAGAAAGAAAAAAAAACAACCCAAGGATACTTCTTCCACGTTTCCCTTCTTCTCTGAAGCTTTAGTGATCAAGTCCCTAAAGTAAGGATTACAGCAGTTATTATTCCCTGCTTGGGAAGTGAAAAAAAAAATATTGCATTACTGTCTTGGTAACAAGTAATAGCCTAATTTTGCAAGTTCAGACCAGAGAGCATACATTGATTCCGGGAAAAAATTCTGTGTCAAATCATATTTATTTGTCAGAAATAAGAATATTAGGTTAACTTCAGATTCTTTATTGGAAGAATTCTTAAAGAAGAACTCAGTGAAATATTTGAGTGTATCTGGTAAATATGTATATAGACAAGATAGGTAATAGGTCTCCTTCGGATGATCTTGCAGACAAGACAAATTTGTAGATGGTTGAACTGTAGTAACTGCCTTACAATGATAATTGTGTTAATATGATCTAGTGAATGACTAGTGGCACATTACTTAATCTTTAATCCTGTTCTAGTCTGTCCTTTTATAATTTTAAAACATATAAAATATTCTTAACATTTGTGAAAAAGAATGAGATATATTCAACAACAGAATTAAAATCTATACTCAAATTTGGCAACATTTTCTGTAAATAACCACTCAGTGACCATTTCAGTCTTTATAGATCAAGAAGCTAACTCAAGGATATTAACTATATAATTTTATAAAATTTTTCACACGTTCCCCATCATTTATATAATGTATTCTTAGCAGATAATGAACCTATTGTTTGAGAAGAAACTTTGTTGTTGCTGTTGTTGTTGTTGCTAAGTGCCTTCGAGTCATAGACAACTCATAGTAACCCTATGAATGAAAGACCTGAACACTTGTATAAGTTTGGTCTTTTCTCCATGTTCATAGAGTTTCCAGAGGCAAGCCACTTCTGAAGTAGTTGCCACTCCTACTTCCAAGCTTATTTTAATTGGGAAGCTCAACCAAATACTGTCCACCATGAGTAACCATTATCACATTTGGCACATCAGTGTCACACTGTTTAGCATCACAGCAACCATGAATTACTTCTGTTATAAAGACTATAGGTTGCTAAAATGAAGTAATATAATGGAAATTACCCTAGATTAAAAACAACATGCTGACTGCAGGTTTCCCGAATCTGCTTATTAAACACAAATGAGACAATAATCACTTTAAATAACAGCTAATGTCAAGTGGATTCCATTTCAAGGCATCCTCATGTGTATTGTTGCTGTTGTTATGCACCATCAAGTCATCTGAGACTCAAAGTGACCCTATATATAATATCTCTGAATCCTGTTCTATCCTGAGCCAATTTCACTGTCTCTGACACACCTTCCCCTATTTCCCCCCTCATTGGGTCAATCCATTTAATCCAAGGTCTTCCTCTCCTATGTTGTCTCTCCACTTTTCCAAGCATAATATCCTTCTCCAAGGATTGATCCCTGCTGGCAAATACCCAAAGTATGTGTGATACAGCTTCCTTGCCTCCAGAGAGCAACTTGGTTTCACCCACTCCAAGACAGACCTCTCTGTTCTCTTCGTAGTTCATGGTTTGTTCAACGCTCTTCTCCAGCACCACAGTTCAAAGGCATCATTTCTTCTTCTGCCATGCTTATTCCCTGTCCAGTTCTTTGAGACATAGCAAATATAGACCTCTTCCAGTCAGCTGGCTAAGTAGCTATCCTTCTGATTTCTTGGCAAAACTCAGTGAGCACATCCATGGCAGCATCTATTTGCTGAAATATGTCAATTGGTATTTCATCAATTTCTGAGGCCTTGTTGGTTTGTTTTTTTGTTTTTGTTTGTTTGTTTGTTGTTGGTTCTTTTGGGTTGTTTTTTATCAATTCCTTTAGAGCAGCTTCAACTTCCTCCTTTATCACCATTGCTTCTTAGTTACATGCTGTTTCTTGAAATTCTTCTGTGTCCCCCAATTCTTTTTGATACAGTGACTCTATGTATTCCTTCTATCTTCTTTTGATGCAACCTGGATTATTCAATACTCTGCCCACAACAACTTTAAATATTATAACTCAAGGCTTGAATTTGTTCTTCAGTTCTTTCAGCTCTTTAAGTTCCCTCAGTTCGAAGAGCTACTGAATGAGTTCTTCCCTTTTGATTCTCTGACCCCAGTTCTTTGCACATTTTATTATTCATTGCAAATATCTTTTATAAGAATCAGAAACAATAACTGTACACGTGAACCTCACTTGATAATCTACACAGGAATCAGATTGATTACATCTGTGGAAAGAATTGTTGGAGCAGCTCAATATCAGCTGTGAAAACTAGGCCAGGTGCTGGTTATGGAACAGACCAGCAATATCTCATACAAGTTCAAACTTAAGCTAAAGAAAATTAAATCAAACCCACAAGAACCTAACTTGGTAGAGACTGGAGAATATTATGCTAAGTTAACTAATTCAATCCTTAAGAAGAAACACTGTATGAGACCATACTGTATGACACATAGCAACCCTGTGAACAAAGGATCTGAACCTTGTTCTGTCCTGTACCCTCCTCACACTTTCTGACACACAAGACCCCACTGGGACACCATGTCAATCTACCTGAATGAGGGTCTTCCTCTCCTTTGCCAACCCTCCACCCTTCTTAGCACCATCTCCCTCTCCAAAGAATAGCCCCTCCTAGCAACATGGCCAAAGTATTTGAGGTGAAGCCTCATTATTCTTGCCTCCAAAGAGCATCCTGGCTGCATCCTCTCCAAGAAATATTTGGTTATTCTCTTAGCTACCCATGGGATGTTCGGTGCTTTTTTCCAACATCATAGCTTAAAAGCATCAGTTCTCTTTCTGTCATCCTTATTCATTGCCCAGCTCTCAAATACATAGAAAATAATCAGAAAGATTGAAGCAGACACTCCTTAGTCCACAGACTGACATCATTACTCCTCAAGAATTTGGAATGGTCCCTAACCGCAGATTTTCCCAGTGTAATGTATCTCCTTATTTCCTGACTGCTGGTACCAAGGATGTAAATTGTGGATCCAAGCAAGATGAAGTTGTTGACAGTTTCAATCTCCTTTCCGTGCATCATGATGTTGTCAATCAGTCCAATGATAAGAATCTTTGTTTTCTTGACATTAAGATGAAATCCATATTGAAGGCTGCATTCGTTGGCCTCCTTGCTTTCAGCAAGCAAGGTTGTGTCATCCACATAACAGGGTTTTTTTCCTATAATTATATTTTATTAATTTTCATAAACATTTACAGAGATTTTGGG
>NW_006400108.1:1803442-1807030 GCF_000299155.1 Elephantulus edwardii | reverse complement strand
TTTTCCAGGATACTGGGAAGACTGTTTATGTTGTGGATTAGGACTTCTAGTGTTGTTCCTAGCTTTTCACATAACAGGTTTTTGATGTGTCTCCCTCCAACCCTGATGTCACACTCCTCTTGAAAGAATCCAGCTTTTCAGATAATTTGCTCAGGACACAGACTTAATAGGTATAAAGAGAGAATACAACCCTGACTCACTATCTTCTCAGTTGTAAATCATGCAGTGTCCCCCTGTTCTGTTCACATTACAGCCTCCTAGTTCAGGTATAGATTCTGCTTTAGCACAACTAAATGTTGTAGGACTCCTATTCTTCTTTATTCTAAGTCACAACTTATTATGATCCATACAGTCAAATGGCTTTGCATAGTCAATAAAACACAAATAGGCATTCTTCTGAAATTCCTTTCTTTCAGATAGGCCATCTGACATCAGCATTGATGCCACTGCTGCCACAGCATCTTCTAAATTCTGCTTGAACTTCTGGCAATTTCCTATCTAAGTGCCGTGTTGGCCATTTTTAATGATCTTCAGCAGTATTTTGCTGGCATGTGATATTAATGATATTGTTCAAGGGTTTCCACATTCAATTGGATCTTTTTCTTGAGAAAAATTATGATCCAAAGAATTTTCAATGATTGAAAATTTTGAAAACAGAATAGTCGGCAGGCTTTCTTCTGAGGTTCCTCTGAGTGACCTGGAACCATCAACATTTTATTTAGCAGCTAACCATGTTAACTATTCATATTTCCCAGGAATTCCCCAAACAACCTTACTCATCATGATAGAGTAGGAATAAACACATAATTTTCCTTCCTTTGGTTTTGGTTTTCTGAGTTTGTAAATTGTACAGATAGATATTGCCCATTTTTTTTTCTCCAGCGGAGTCCCTCATGGATCTAGACTTCCAGAGAGATTCTGCCCTTTAATTAACAGTTCATCTTCCTGCAAATTAAGCCATCAGAGCTCAAAACAACATTAAATGACATTAAATGTTCCTCCATAGACCATATTCCAAAGAAGTAGGTGAAGACACAGAAGACCAAGTACGTGGTGAGTGAGTGAGAGAGTGAGTGATGGTTTTGGGGTAGTGAATTAACTACTTTTGTGAAAAGAAATGAAAATGTTGGACTCACCATCTGCCAAGGAAACATACCCAGCAAAAACATGAAGAAAATCCAGTTTTCTGTGATAATTGGCCTAGAATATCTTTTAATCCCTCTTTGACCTTGAAGTGAGAGATTATTTTTTCTAATAATTAGATAACACTATTTCCACTATAAATATTTCTCGAATATTTACTAGTAAATGAACATACTAGAATTTGGAAATTGCTTTGTTGCATAAAACAAGGAAGAATAAATTTCAAGCAGAAAGAGGTGGTCTCTTGGGTGGGGGTCTCTGTGGTTGTGAACTATTTAGGAGTTCCTGGATTCAGCACAAGTTTGGCTCCAGTTCTTTTTAACCTTGACCTTGAACAGCTGTCAACCCTGGGGACTTTTGTACCATCCTTAAACTGCATTACTTGAATGCTTTAAAAACCAAGATAGACAAGCTCCTCTGATTTTTAGGCCAAGATAATCCCAGATGCCCTCAAACATTCACCCACACATTTTATATTACAGGGTGGGAATCTTCCCCACAAAGACGGCATTTTTCAGCTTGGCTCATAAACAGGCAACACATAAGCCATCAGAAAAACCCATTTAACGAGTTGTTGTCCAGGATTTATAAGTTGGCTGCAGAAATAGAAAGTGAGCTCAGTAAAGCACCTAGCAGTCTTGTAGCTTCTGGAAACTAAGTGCAGAGGCAGGCTCTGGGGATCTTTCAGTGAAAGCAATTTACAGAGCTCAAGTTCAAGACCCCAGTTTCTCCATAAGCATTTAGAAAGGGTACTATTAGGACGAAGAATTAACATCCAGCTGCCTCTGCTGGAGTTAGTCCCAAGAGGGAGGAGGTCAGTAGAAGGTCACTCAGCATCCTGCTGAGTTCCAGGCAGCCCAGGGCCCAGCCCTTGTGGTGGCTTAGTCTGCAAGGAGGCTCAAGGCCCCTCAAGTTCTCACACTCAGGAGCAGACAGTGTTCTCAGGACAAGTTCCATCAAGAGGGCCAGGCCTGGGTGCCAAGGTAAATCATTTATTTCCAAGACGAAAAAACTTCATGGCTAGCTGCATCTGAGTGGGGCCAGAGAACTGACGACTGGAACAAGCAGGCTTGTCTCCTAAGCTCTCAAACAAAAGAAGTATAAATGTGTCTTCCTTTCTACTCAGCAAGTACCGCAATCTTTAAACAGATTCCAAAAAGTTTGTTGTTTTAACAAACTTTAAGAGACAAGCCCCACCTGCTGCTTCTACTCCCAAGAAGCCCATCAGTTTCTACTACAACCCAGGCATTTCCCATGTGAGTAGCATCTGGCAAACAGACTTGGCTTCTATTTGCCCTGTCCAATCCCTGACAGGCCAGGGCCAGTGGAAAGGGTGAGTCAGGAACACATTATGAAGTGAAAAACACGTGAAACTGTTCACTACAGGTTAGTAAATAAGCACAAGTAAGCTAGTGATATCCTTGCTTATTGAGAAGTCAGTTCCTGGCCAGAAGACAGAGTGGGCAACCATTTGCAAGTAGGACTCAGGGGAAAAAAAATAAAAATGGTAATCTTCTTCATTCCATATCCTGGAACCCAGTCAATCAATAAAGACTTCCAGTTCCAGGCTCTGGGTAAGTCTCAGAATCCCTGAGGAGAGCTGACTCTGTATACACAGATTTCCAAAGGAAACAGTATATTCTCGCCCTTCAGTCTTGAGCCAGTTCCAAGCATCACTAACTAAAGTCTCTTCTTCTGTCCTAAAAACAGTTTTGTTGTTGTTGTTAGATACCATTGAGGTAACTATTAATCATGGTGATCATATGAACCTTGCCCTACCCTGTGCCACCCCCACAAGCATGGTCAAGGCCATTGTTGCAGTCACTGTGTCAACTCATCTCTTGGAGGGCCATCCTTTTTTTTCATCACAAGTAGCAAAAGTGGAAGGACTAATAGCAAAAAAACTCAATGAAGTAGGATTCTTTGTTAACTTATGGGGCACATGGGACAATGTGTACACAAGCAATATGATAGTAGGTCTGGAAAAAACAAAGCACATGTCTGAATTCCTTAGTTGCTAGAGTCCCTAAGGAAAGGGCTTATTGATTATCTGGGCTCCTCACCTCCACCAACCTCAGAGAATGAAGTTCGTCTCAACCCAGTGGCTCTAACTTATAGTGTGATCCCATTCCAGTCTTATAAATGTGTCACACTTCCATATCTGCTTGAGTCTCCCAAAACACACACACACACACACACACACACACACACACACACACACATCCCACCTAACATCCACTCATCCTGTAGAAATCATCACTGATGTCATCTCCCTTGAGAAGATTTCCTTAATCCCCCTAGAGTGTGATAATTGTCCTTCCTAAAGGTTTATACTTAACTGTAGCTCAATTATCATACCATTATGTCTGTATCACTCACTGTGTAGGAAATCCTATGAAGACTGGGACCTTCCCTTCCCCCACCCCTATACATTTTCAAGCACCT
>NW_006400108.1:1797617-1800425 GCF_000299155.1 Elephantulus edwardii | reverse complement strand
AACCAGAGCCAAAGAAGAAGAAATAGATGATTTCTACCAACTTTTACAGTCGGAGATAGATCGAACATGCAATCAAGATTCATTGATAATAATGGGGGACTGGAATGCAAAAGTTGGGAATAGTGAAGAAGAAGAATATTATATATAAAGATATATATATTTATATATCTTTATATCTATCTACATCTACATCTACATCTACATCATCTATATCTATATCTATATCATCTATATCTATATTATCTCTCTATCTTTTTGTAAGCTCACAGACTGTCTAGGAATTAGTAAGAGTGAATACTCATTTATTAAATAAATTAAAATCCTTCCTCATTGCTTTTTTCCACTGGTTTACTGGGATTACATCACAACTCTAGATCCAATTTATATGCATACTCATAGCTGTTCTACTTCATCTATGGCAACTATGTGAAACCGACCTGCGGGTTCACATGTGTTCTAGAGAGGGATTGATGGGGATTGAGAGAGGGACAGGGACAGGAGAGACTGAGGCAAGTCAAAGTTCTCTGATCAAGCCTCAGAGTTTATTCAAGGAATTCTGCAATAAATAGGCGCTGAGGAGGCCAGGCTGCCAGGGAACCCAGCCCTAGGCTATCAGTTTACAATAGAGAGGGAGGGGCATGCCCCAAGGTGTTGATTTACAGGTAAAGAGGTAGGCTGTAATCAGAGACAGGGTAGGGCTTCATGCCAGAAGTGTTATCTGTGGCAGAGTTAAGATCTACTCAGGATGGCTTCCTACAACTATGCTGGATTATTCTCACTTTGTCAACCTCAAGTTCAATAGAGAATTTTTTTGCCAGGTCTTGACTTCTTCTGTTGATTGTTGGGTTGTCATTTACTGAGCCTTTCTATGTACTTCACATAGCTCCATAAACTGGAGCTGATAAAGACAACTCAGCAACAGTATGGCAAGAAGCATCTTCACTATTGTGGTTAAAGAAACACTCTATATGAGTGTGCACATATGTTTGTCAAAAGGCTGGTGTGCAAGCAAATTACATTGATAATGATGACACAATGACCTTTTCTATGTGCTCATGATACCAAACCTGTAGAGTCAAACTCAATTCAGGGTATAGCGAAACAGAAAATTGTAAAGGTAAAATATTTTGGTGGAGAAATGTGGCATGTAAAGGAAAAACTTGGGCCAAGCTTGACATAGAGAGGAGTGAGGAAGTAATATATAAGAACCATCTTCAAGTATTCAAAAAGTATATTAGCACTGCAAGGGCCATAGATGTGCTTTGTTGAGAGGGGACTGGATCATGAGCTCTTCCCCCGCTTTTTTTGTTTTATTAATTTTAATGAAAATGTACAGACTTTGGATTTCCATTCATTCATTGTTGCACTTTTCTCCCTGCCCACCCCTCCCCGCAACTGAAAAGTAAAAGAAAAATTCTTTCATTGTTATACAATCCCTCCCCCCAAATCCACTCCACTAAGCTGCCTTCACCAAGAGCTCTTTTAACTGCAAGCAACATCTGGAAAGTATGAATGTTATTTTGTTTTCTGGGAAGGAAGTCCTAGGCTTTATTCTCTTTCTCAAAGAGATCCCTGAAATATTAAAAATCAAAAGATTGTTGAAACTATAGAAGTTGTTGTCAAGATCACTAATGTTAAGCCTCCAATGGCATTAGAAATAGGTTAGAAGCTGGATGAAGTAAGAAGTAAAGATGTCCAGTTTTAGGAACATATAAAAGGACAGAATCCATAGGAAGCCTCTGTATTGGTTATGGCAAGTGTTTCTAAGGAACTCCGAAAGATGAAATTTCCAGATGCAACTTCTCTTGCTGATTTGCCAAAGACTGACTGCTCCTGTAGTTCAGCTCTGTGATTTGTGTTATTTGGTTTTAGCAGTGTGATTTCTCCAGAACCTAACATCTTTACGATGAGGTAAAACCATAGGAAGATTATATGGGTGTTGGGTTGTTTTTTTTTTCCTAGTCGATCTTTAGCAGTGTAGTTATTGGACAATGCTGTGGAATAATTAGTCCTAGAAATAGTCATAGACAGCTCCAGGGTACCATCTACATAAAGGGTGTTCTCCAAATGTTGTTATGTACTGTCAAGTCAAAACTGACTCTAAGCTGACCCTCCAGTGAGTTTACAGAGACAATAAACTGCACGAGAAGAGATTATCTTTTTCTCCTGAGGAGAAGCTGGTGGATTTGAACTGAGACCTTTTGGTTGGCAGTGCAACTTCTCACTACCAATACATAAGAACACCCTAGTCATCCAGAGTCATCACTCCTTCCTGTAACCCCAAAAGCAGCCAGCACGGACACATGATCACACAGGAGTAAGTGTGAAAGGACCTAACCATTTTGGCAGGTCAGAAAAAGGTATCAGTAATGATCAGGGTGAAGGTCTCACTCTCATTGCTCAAGCTCCAATGAAGATCCTCCTTCAAGAAGCTTGACAGAGTAGATTATTAATTATTTGGTGAATTTCATGCTAAATAAAACCACAGATGTCTTTCAGCTGTGATTTGGAAACATTTCCACCACAGAAATTATCTGTAAAAATTGGATGAGATTACATCACCTTGCTGCTGGTTTATGCATGTTCAAATTTCATGTCAACAAGAAAGAAAAGGTGCTTCTGTGGGCCTCTCTGAAAGGCTTCTGTGGAAAGACTAACATTGAGTAAGGCAGGGGCAGGCTGAGCTTAGCCTGCATAACAGGAGAGTGAAACTGGCCAGTTAAGGAGCCTGAAGTTGACCATGGACATAATAGGTAATTAATTTGTTTAAAACAAAACAAAAACAAAATCCTGCATCTGGTGGTAGCA
>NW_006400108.1:1785969-1797077 GCF_000299155.1 Elephantulus edwardii | reverse complement strand
CTTCCAGTGAGAATAATAAAAAAGATAATTATTAGCTTATAGATTTGGATAGGGAGGCAGGGAGAAGGGGGAAATATCTTGTTATGAAACTCAAGTCCTCAATTTTCTGGTCTACATGATTGATGCATGGTAGATCTTTGATAAAATGAGGTAGAGATTACAGGCAAAGGGTATGGGAGAGAATGGTGAGTTACATTTGGACCCCTTCTAAGAGGCATCTATGTGGCAGTGAAATGTACCAATTCCAGAGGACAAGTAATTATGTCATTCAAATGTTCATGAGAAGTTAAGGCAGAAAGGCCAATTTGGAACTGATTTTCCCCTAAGAAGGCAATGAACCAGAAGCTTAAATGACTACCACTCTGGCAGTAGTTAATGAAGAATACTGCAAGCCAAAATAGAAATTCCCAGAACTGCAAAGATCCCATAAAGGAATTGAGAAGATAAAGGTATGTCCAGAATTAAGAAAGGTACATCAGATGTAAGTAATGAGGGAGAGATGACCTATAAGGTAGCAATTGTAAGAAACCAGACATAGGTAGAGTTTCAAGAAGTGAAATAGTGAAATACATAAAGATATACACTGCTTCTAAGATTATAACTTTCTCCATGCCTTTGAATTGAAAACAAATGATTGGTGATTTGTTTTTAATTTCTAGAGAAGTTTTCACGGTGTATATGAAAACATAACTTTGTGGCTATAAAAGCTAGAGTTTTAGTATTTGTGATGATACTGAAGAATAAGAAAGTGCACTGCAGAAAGGGAAAAGGGAAGAATATGTCAACAGCAAAAAGAAGACTTTTAAAGGAACAGTTTAAATTTTGTGTGTGAGTGTGTGTCAATATATTTTGATAAGGAAGGTGGCTTGATCATCTTTATAAACCAAACAAACTGAATCAACAGAGAAAAGAAGATTGAATTCAAGACAAATTCAACAACACTGATAAGATTGGACCTGGAGGGGAAGGAAGTAGAAGAAAGGCAAATTTGGTGAATAACTGGATCATGAATAAAGGAAAGAACATTATGAGAATGTGTGATGTCTAAAAGCTGAGGAATTATTAAAGGCTTCTCAATAGATAATGAATTTCTAAGAAAGTAAATAAGTGTGCCTTGGAGGAAGTGCACCCAGAATGCTTTTTGGAAGCAATAATGGTAAGATTTTTCTCTCCCATTCTTTGGGCATGTTATCAAGTAGAACCAGTTAGAACCAATTGCTGAAAAAGAATATCATACTTGGTAAAATATAGAGTCAAATAAAAAAAAGAAGACCTTCAACAAAATGACTGATCCAATGCCAAGAACAATGAGGTCAAGCATAATAGTGATTGTGAAGAAATCCTTCTTTTCTGTTGCTATGAGTTGGAACTAACTTGTTGACATCTAATAATAACAATGCTCCCCGCCCACCACACAGGTAAAGAAGAAGACCCCAAGGCAACGCAGAAATACTTCACGGGACGCATAAAGGGGGCAAAAAGAAATCAGCACAGCTGCAGAACCAGGACAGCACAGAGGGCCTTGGAAATCCCAGCCCACACCACAGATAAAGGAGAAGACACTAAGGTCTACACACCAATTCTACAGGATACTTCACCATTGCTTGGGAAACATTACCACTAAACTTAAGAGACACTGGTCACAGCATAAAAAATTGTCCACGGCTGACGTGTTTGGAATCACAGAAGCCAAAAAAGCTTCAGATATAAGCTATCAGATCAAGGGCTGGAAAATGGGAGATGGATGTTGAAGGGAGTGGGTAGAATTGGATGGGTATCCTGGTGGATGGTGGAGCAGAGAAATAAATGAGTCAAGGCACTTGTGCCAACGGCAAGGACAACACTCTAACTAATGCTTAATTCCACAATAAAGGATATTATTTTTCTGTAAAATGTTGTCTGTATGATAGTTCTCTAAATTTGAACAGTCAGATTAAGACAGACGAGGAAGAAGGATTGGTCATTCACTTCCAAAATAGCAGGCCTCTGAAAACCCTATATACAACAGAACACACATAGACTAACAGAAAGGTTAACTGAGGTGGAGCTTTCAAGTATGGAAATACAGAAGAAAAGGAACAGTTGTAAGCAGACACTAGTGACTGGAACGTGAAATGTGAGAACCATGAATGTAGGAAAATTTGATATTGTTAAGGAAGAAATGGAATGCATAAATATTGACATACTAGACAATGGTGAGATGAGATGGACTGGCATGGGGAATTTTGATTCAGATGATCATATGATATATTACTCCGGAGATGAAAAGGTGAGGAAAATGGGCTTGCTTTCATAATTAAAAAAGTAATCTCTGGATCCGTCTTGAAGCACAATATTGTGAGTGACAGGATAATATCCATATGCATACAAGGAAGTCCAGTGACTACCACTATCATTCAGCTATATGCGCCAACACCCAGAGCCAAAGAAGAGGAAATAGAAGATTTCTACCAACTTTCACAGTCAGAGGTCGATCAAACATGCAATCACAATCAAGATGTATTGATAATAATGGGTGATTGGAATGCAAAAATTGGGAACAGAGAAGAATCAGTAGTTTGAAAACATGGACTTGGTGACAGAAATAATGCTGGAGATAGAATGACTGAATTTTGTAGAGTCAATGACTTATTAATTGCAAATACGTTTTATAAGAAACATAAATGAGGTTATACACATGGATTTCACCTGATGGTATGCATAGGAATCAAATCTATCACATCTGCAGAAAGAACTGCTAGAGAAGCTCAATACCAACTATGAAAACAAGGCCAGGAGCTGAATGTGGAAAAGACCACCAACTACTTATATGCAAGTTCAAGATGAAGCTGAGGAAAATTAGACAGAATCCACGGGAAACAAAATATGACTTTGAGTCTATACCACCTGCATTTCAGAACCTCTCAGGAACAGGTTTGAGGCTTTGAACACTAATGAGCAAAGAACAGATGAGTTATGGGTGGATATCAAGGGTATCATCCAAGAAGAGTGCAAACGGTCATTGCAAAGACATAAGAGGAAGAGAAGACCAAAATGGATGTCAGAAGAGACTTTGAAAATTGCACTGGAGTGCAGAGAGGCCAAAGCAGAAGGAAAAACTCAAGATACTAAAGAGCTGAACAGAAGATTTCAAAAGGCAGCGCAGGATGACAAAGTAAAATAGTACAATGAAACGTGCAAGGAGCTTGAATCAGAAAATCAAAAGAGCCAAGCTCGCTCAGCATTTCTTAAGCTCAAGGAACTGAAGAACAAATTCAAACCTCGAGTTGCTATAATCAAGGATGCTTTAGGCAGAATATTAAATGATCCAGGAAGTATTAAAAGAAGATGGGAGGAATATATTGAGTCACTTTTTCTAAAGGAATTGGCAGAAACAGAAAAATTTAATGAAACAACATATAAGCAAGAGCCTATATTGATGAAGGAAGAAATTCAGGCTGCTTTGAAGGAAATAGCAAAAAAAAAAATAAGATCTCAGGAATAGATGGTATAACAATTGACATATTTCAGCTAACAGATGCTGCCATGGACATGCTCACCAAGTTGTGCCAAGAAATCTGGAGAACAACCATTTAGCCAACTGACTGGAAGATATCTTAAGTTTGTTCCCATTCCAAAGAAGGGTGACCCAATAGAGTGTGGAAACTATAGAACAATATCATTAATTTCACATGCAAGCAAGATTCTACTGAAGACTATCCCAAAACGACTGGAACAGCACATCAGCAGAGAACTGCCAGAAGTCCAAACTGGTTTAGAAGGGATAGTGGTACTAGGGATATTGTAGCTAATGTTAGACGGATCTTAGCTGAAAGCAGGGAATAGTGGAGGAATGCCTACCTGTGTTTCATGGATTGGCAAAGGCATTTGACTGTATGGATCATAACAAACTGTGGCTGAGTGAGAAGAATGAGAATTCCAGAACACTTGATTGTGCTAATGAGAAACCTATACTTGGACCAAGAGGTAGTTGTCAGAACAGAGCAAGAAAACACTGCATTGTTCAAAATTGGAAAGGGTGTATGCCAGGGTTGTGTCCTGTCTCCCTACCTTTTCAACCTCTATGCTGAACAGATTATCCTTGAAGCTAGGCTCTATAAGGAGAAATGCGGCATCAGGATTGGTGGAAGATCTATCAACAATCTGTGTTATGCAGATGACACAACTCTGCTTGCTGAAACAGAGGAGGACCTGAAGCACTTGCTGCAGAGGGTCAAGGACTGCAGCCTTCAATATGGATTGAGGCTCCATGTCAAGAAGACAAAAATTCTCACCACCGGACCAATTGGCAGCATCAGGATGGATGGTGAAGAGATTCTAATTGTTCACAGCTCTAATTTGCTTGGCTCCACAGTCAACACTCTTGGCACCAGCAGCCAGGAAATTAAAAAACGTATTGCAAAAAGAATGTCTGCTGTTAGGGACCTCTCCAAAGTACTGAAGAGCAATGGTGTATCTCTGGAGACTGATGTGCGTCTGATACAGGCCATGGTCTTTGCAATCACTTGCTATTCATCAGAGAGTTGGACAATGACTAGGGAGGATAGAAGGAGAATTGATGCCTTTGAGCTGTAATGCTGGAGAAGAGTATTGAGTGTACCATGGACTGCTAAGAAAACAGATTCATCCTGGAGAGGGTTAAACCGGTCTGCTCCTTGGAGGCAAGGATTCTGAGGCTTCATCTGACATATTTTAGACATGTTGTAAGGAGGGACTGGTCCTTGGAGAGGGACATCATGCTTGGGCGGGTGGAGGGACAGTGCAAGAGGGAAAGACCCTCTATGAGGTGGATTGATTCAGTGACTGGGGTAATCTGGATGGGTGTATCGGAGACAGTGCAATTGGCACAGGACAGATCAGAGTTTAGGACTGTTGTACATAGGGTCGCTATGAGTCGCAAGCGACTTGACGGCACATAACAACAACAACCAATAATAAAAAAACCACAACAACATGCAAAATCATGAGTGCTTTTATCTTGAAGGAATTTAAATAATTGAATACTTCTAAATCCTTAATCATTGCTTAATAAATGAAAAGAAGCTAATAAAAATCTATCAAAGACATTGCTAAGAAACATTATGAGGAGACCAGAAAATTATCATTGCAATAATGCCTAGAATTTTCCTACTAGCCCTCAACTATTCAAGCGTAGTATTTAGCAAGGGTCTTTGACTTTAGTATGATAGTGAAATTGTCCACAGGAATATTGAATTTACCTGTGAAGAAAGCAGGATGTAAAGTGAAGAGGGAAACTGAACCTTCTGCTCAGTCTTTTAGTCACAGTGAAGGAGAGATATGTTAAGGATTGTAGGATTTCAAATAAAATGTAACTGTATTGTGCAAATCTTGTTTGCTGAAAGTGAGGAGGATCTGAAGCGCCTGCTGCAGAAGATCAAGGAATGTGGCTTTCAAGATAGATTATATTTCAATGTCAAGAAAATTAAAGTCTTTATCAGTGACTCAAGAGGAAACATCATAATAGACGGATAAAAGATTGAAATTGTCAAACATTTTGGTACTAACTGTCAAAATATCAGGAGGTATATAGCATAGATATATAGCATTTGGAAAGTCTGCTGTCAAAGACCTCTCCAAAGCCCTGAAGATCAGTGATGTCAAAGACTAAGGTGTGCCTGATGCTAGCAAATCTTTCCAATCACTTGCTATGCATCTGAAAGCTGGACAATAAATAAGGATGAGAGGAGAAGAATGGATGGATTTGAATTGTAGTGTTGGAGAAAAGTTCTGAACATCCCACGAACCGTCAAGCAAACAGATTATATCTTGTAGAAAGTGTAATCAGAATATTTTCTGGAGGCTAAGATGGTAGAGCTTCATCTCATATATTTCAGACATGATGTTTGGAAAGGCTATTCATTAGAAAAGGACTTCTTTCTTACAGTGGTGGAGGGTCAGAGAAGATCCTAACAACATGTATTGATACCGTGTCTATGGCAATGAACTGAAATATGTAAAGGTTGATAAGGATGGCACAAAATAGGACACAGCTAAGATCTGTTGCTCTGAGAGTTAATGGGGTCACAATGAGTCGTACTTGACTCTACTGCACTTAACAACAACAATAACTGTATTTGAGTCTTAGCTCAGTATGTATAAGACTTTAGTAATGGCTTAGTGGCTTCTTGTATTTTTTTTAAATCTATCATTTGTTAGTACAATGGATGGCCAGAATACTTCTTGAATCATTATTAGAGATTGGGTAGGGTGAATAACTATCACCATTCACTGATGTCTAACCAGAGACAGCAGTCAGTGTCCTAGATGAGTGGGTTGCACTTACCTGGGAAAGCTTGAAGCAAAAGTGCAGCTTATTTCTGGTTGTCTTTCTGTAGTCAGTGGTGGCCATACTTGGGGTGCATTGGCCAGGATCTGAACCCATTCTACTATTGAACTACTGCTTCCCCTATTAATAAGGATTATACATTCTTAGAAAGATAATTTGGTGTGTGGTAGGAAGGGGTAAAGGAAATGAGAAAGATCCAATGGGGACCTGAAAAGACAGGGTAATGATGAGGATAGTCCAATGGTGATTAATTTTATAAAGCATAACGTATGGCACTAAGGATATTATAGCTAATGTCAGATGGATCTTGGCTGAAAGCAGAGAGTACCAGAGGAATGTCTATCTGTGTTTCATTTACTATGCAAAGGCATTTAACTGTATGGATCACAACAAAATGTGGCTGACTTTGAGAAGAATGGGAATCCCAGAACACTTGATTGTGCTTATGCAAAACCTATACTTGGACCAGGAAGTAGTCATCAGAACAGAGCAAGGAAACACCGCATGGTTCAAAATTGGGAAGGCTGTGCATCAAGGATATATCCTATCTCCATATCTTTTCAATCTATATGCAGAACAGATCATCTGAGATGTTGGGCTCTGTGAGGAGAAACGTGACATCAGGATTGGAGGTAGACTCATCAACAATCTATGTTATGCAGAGGACACAATCCCACTTGCTGAAACGGAGGAGGACCTGAAACACTTGCTGCAGCTGGTCAAAGAGTACAGCCTTCAATAAGGATTGAAACCCAACATCAACAAAACAAAGATTCTAACCACTGGACCAACTGGCAGCATCATGATGGATGGTGAAGAGATTGAGATTGTTGACAGCTTTAGACTGCTTGGCACTACAATGAACACTGGTACGATGTACCAGCAGCCAGGAAATTAAAAGACGAATTGATGAATTAAAAGTATGATGTCAGAGACCTCTCCAAAGTACTGAAGAACAATGATGTCAGTCTTGAGACTAAGGTGAGCCTGATAGAGGCCCTGGTCTTTGTAATTACTTCCTATGCATCAGAAAGCTGGACAATGACTGGGGATGATAACTGGAAAATTGATACCATTGAGCTGTGGTACTAGAGAAGATTATGGAATATACCATGGACTTCTAGGAGAAGAAACAAGTTTGTCCTGGAAAGGGTGAAGCCAGCTGCTCCTTGAAGGCAAGGATTTTGACTCTCCGTCTGACATACTTTGGACATGTTGCAAGGCGGGATTTGTCCTTGGAGAGGAATGTCATACTTGGGAGGGAGGAGGGACAGTGCAGGAGAGGAAGACCCTCAATAAAATGGATTGATTCAGTCATTGAGGTAATGGGGATAGGTGTGTCAGAGACAATAAAATTGGTAAGGGATAGAGCACAGTTTAGAGCTGTTGTAAAGAGCATTGCTATGAGTCCCAGGTGACTTGACAATGCATAACAACAACACAAACAATGCATGGGAATGATTTTATGAAACACAGTGTGAATGAAGAATAGTGTGAAACACGATGTATGAGAAATTTGTAAGCAAACCACTATAATTTATTTTTAAGAAGAAAGTGAAAAGCCAAGACAAAAGCAAAAAGAGTTCCAGGACAATAGGTATAAAAAAGGACTCTTTCAAGCAAACTGAAATGGACAGTCCCTTGATGAAAGGATGAACATCAACCATTAGAGAATGAGCAGTTAAAGCCACATACTTAGGAAAAGGCTTTAGATACAGGTGGGAAGAGATTGTGGGTCCCTACCAGATCTGACACCAAGCAGCTGTCTCAAAACCTGTTTCTTGCTGGACCAATAAATCTCCACCTTCAGACAACAACAGATGCAGGGATGTCCAGATACTTATTAGTCTGGGCAGAAGAACAGGATGAAGAATGGGAGACGAGCACTTGGCTGTCTTCCCAATTTGTAAGTTCTGTTGTAGTTACTTTTGCTTTTGGTAGTGAAAGCAACTCAGAAAAATTTTTATTTTTTCTGTTGTGAAGATAGGCTTTCATCTTTGAAATGTGGCTTCTTGTTTGGAGGCCCCAGTGATAAGGAGGCTAAAGCTTTCTCATTGCATAGTATAGACAGAATTTCCCAGGATGTCTTCTCACTCTAACTGTATAACTGCAATAACTGTAGAGCAATGTTCACCCAATGTAATGCAAAAGGCTCATCCACAAATCTCCTCCAACATTCTATCCAAAACGACTCTTTGTGATAACTTTTCCCTTACCATCATCCATATAAAATTCAAGAGACCCTGGAAATATAGTTATTCCCATTTTCCTATGTTAAATTGTTAATTAATTTAACATATTCATTTTCTTCCCTACTGAAAAAGCCAACAGATAAAAGTTGGGATTGAATGAGTTTGGGGTGAGAGTAACAGACCAAAAGGAAAAGGAGGCACAGCAGGTCTATGTGTAAGAAGGGATGAAGGCTGAATATGGACAATGAACATGGGCAATTTATTTTTTCAGGAGCAGAATTTTTGGAAGAATCAGCCTGAGTGAGCACTTCTTTGGTTTTACTGTTTGAATTTTGGTTTTTTAAGCACTTTAGTTGAAATTAATTGACAGAGTCTATATTTGCTGTCCCTGTATTTGGTCTGAATTTGGCAGCAGAAGTAGAGAGACTAGGGTATTTGAGAAATTATTTTCTTCCCCAGCCAATCTGGAAATATTTAATGTCTGAAATATTTGGATAGTTAGGATTTACAACTTTAATGGATCAGCAAAGAGTAATGGATACTATCTAACTACTAACTGATCTTTCAAAGTTGTGTTTTCATTTCTTTTAAAGAAATGCTAATAAAGCATGCACAGAGAAGAATGTGCAAAATGTAGTATATAAAATTAATAAAGTAGAAAATTAGCAAACTATTTTTACAAGCAACCCAAAAAAGCCATATTCATTGCTGTAGAGTCTGCTCTGACTCACAGTGATTCTCTGTTGAGTTTCTGAGCCTGTAAATCTTTAGGAGAGGAGACTGCTCATTTTTATCCCATGGAGCAACTGATGGATTTATTCTGCTAAATTTTTGGTTAACAACTCAACGCAAAACACACTATGCCACCAGAGCTCTTTTTATTGAAACAGCATGACTAAATTTTACAAGTTTTATATAAAAGCAACAAAAGAGAGTATATATTGTTTAATTCTATTTGTACAAAGTTCTATAGTAGTCAAAACTGATCAAAAGTGTTATAAATATGAATACAGTGTTTTAGTTACTCAATGTTGCTATAACATAAACACCACAAGTAGGAGGTTTTAGAGAATAAAAATGTATTTTATCAAAGTGTCCAAATTAAAGTCTATCTTGGCTCATCACTTTCTTGGTGGTGTCTCTGGATACTTCTTGTTTTCTTGGGAAAAAGTACATGTCATCTATCTTCCCCTATTTATACGTGCTCTTATGTCTGTCTAATTTACTCTTTTTAAAAACTAGAAGTGATTAAGTTTTAGATATACCCTATTCTAATATGTCCTCATTAACATAGCAAAGAAAACTATTCTCAAATGGAATTACATTCACAGTTAGGAAGGTAAGGGGAATTTTTGGGGAAAATACAATTTTGGGGAAAAACATATTTTGGGAAAAATACAATTCAATCTCTACTAACTGGTTATTCTTGAAAGACTATAGATTTTTGTAAGTAGTTTCACCTTATGATTGACATTAGTGGTTGATGTATAAATTTTAATAATAGCCATATTAACTGATCTTCTTGTGAAAATCACTTGTTTAACTCTTCAATTTGTCATTAATACATCATGTAATTACCTGGTAGAAAATGTCCAAAATAGCCCATTTTAGCCAGTGAATGTCTATGATATTAGTCATTATGTATTCCATTTTGTGTTTGACAAATTCCAATTTTCCTAGGTTCATCTTCTGTACTTTCCACTGATCCAACGGATATTTGCAGCTGTTTTATTTCATTATGAGTCATGTCATAACAGCAAACGAAGATCTTGAAAACATTACTTCACCCATGCCTTGAAAATAAGTCTATTCTGCTTTCCGCCAGTTGTATTTTGAACATCTTAAAACCTGAAGGGCTCATTTTCCAGCCCTAGTGGTTTAGTGAATAGGCAATTGCACTGCCAACCTAAAGGCAGTAAGTTTGAATACACCAACTACTCTGAGGGTAAAAGATGGACAGTCTCCTCCCCTGCAATTTACAGCCTCTGAAAATCCACTTGAAGGTCACCTATGAGTTGATTCTGACTAAACGGCAATGAGTTAGTCATTCCATTGGATCAGACATTGAACATCGAAATAATGTCTCTCTGTTATTCATGAAGTTTTCATTCATAATTTTTTTGTTATTGCTAAAAGTAGCTATCAACACTTTTCTTCTAAATGTCATTTATTCTGGAAGTTCTGCTGAAACCTGTACTCCATGGGTGACACAACACTGGTATTTGAAATATTGGAGGCAAAACTTATCATCAAAACAAAATGCAAGCCAGCATAGTACAAAAGTGTTGGAAATGCAGAGAGATTCAGAAGACCTGGCCAACGAATTGTAAAATAACCTTCTAAAAATAGGTGATACAACAAAATGAGAAAATCATCAAATGAGATTATTAATAACACAAGCAAGTAAAATTTTGCTGAAAATAACCAAAAAATTATTAGTTGTTTCACTACTCCACAAATTGCTGTCTGCCAGATACTCCTCTAAATCTAAACATTCAGATTAAGACAGACTAGGAAGAAGGACTGGCCATCCACTTCTGAAATGGCAGGCCTCTGAAAACCCTATGTACAACACAGCACATGTAGACGAACAGAAAGGGCAACCTAGG
>NW_006400108.1:1772537-1783064 GCF_000299155.1 Elephantulus edwardii | reverse complement strand
CGCTATGAGTCGAAAACGACTCGACGGCACATAACAACAACATCAACAACAGCAGTACATTGGTAAGGAACTTACAGTAACTCAAGCTATATTCAGAGGAGGATAAGAATCCATAAAATTGTATTTTTTTTCTGAGAGCAGAGAATACCAAAAAGGTATAAAATTTGTGTTCTATAGACTATATAAAAGCAGAAGATTGTGTTTACAATATTAAAATATGAATAGCATTGCAGAGAATTTCAGAACAATTAATTATGTTCATGTGCAATCCGTACATAAACTAAAAGCAGATGCTGCATAATTGAATATTAGAATGAATGTGTATTAGGACTTTACGCTTTCAACACACTTATTCAATCTGAATATTGATCTTTATTGTCTTCCAATTTTTAAACCTTTAGAATTTTCATTTCTTTGTGCTATAATCTGAATAAATCTTTCACAGTAATCTTTCTGTCTGCCAATTCCATACTCCAATTTCATAATATGAAACCAAGTTAATAATCTAGTTTTAATCCAACCATTGTATTTTTAAATTTTCTTCATCATATGTTCTATTTCTAGAAGTTGTATTTGAGTTTTCTTTCATATTTTCTTGTGTGTTTTTTTTATTTATTTATAATGTGTAGTCCTTAGTTCTTGTTTTCTACCTTGTAACTTTTGTTTAAATATTGAAAAAATAATTGTTTGTGTTTATAGCCTTCACATATCTGTCCAACTCCTTGCTGGTCCTTACTCAAAGTGTCTTATTTCCTCATCTTTTTAATGATGCTGACATGTATACATTTCTACTGTATAACTTTTTGTGTGTTTGTAAATATCTTGTAAAATGAGATTAAAAAAACCAAAAACACCCCAAAACCTATGAAAGAGATTCTTAAGGTTTATTTTCTGGCAGGTAACAACTACTCTAGGGCTATTTAATGAAATTTCCTTCCTTTAAGTTTTAAATCCAGGTAATAAGAAATTAAGATAGCAAGTCCACAAGAGCTACTCTTTTTTTTAAATTAATTTAGTTTGTTTATTTTTCATTTCAATGAACATCTACAGAGATTTTGGAATTCCATTCATTCAATGTTGCACCCTTCTCCCTACTCTTCAAGTACAAATATTTAGAATCTTTTTTTCACCTTTATTAAGGGCCAGGATTTGACACAGGCATTTTCTTTTGTTTTGTTATTTTCTTTATCATTTTCCTGGTAGAAGGGTGATACAACATTTAATTGTGGTCACATTCATACTTAAAGTACAAATTCTTGATGTCCAGAATGTGTAGTAGTAAGTCTCCTACTGAATGTCTTGATGGAGTCCAAATCCTAGTCTGTAGGTTATTTCATTCCTAACCCAAGACTGCATCCATCTGGTGATTTGAATGGACAAACAACTGTTTGGGAGAAGCAGGGTGATTTTTTCTTTTGTGATTTACAGTCTCCAGAAACCTACTGGAGGTTCATCAGTGAGCTATGAAGGGTTTTTGGTGGTTGTTTTAAGTACTCCCCAGGGCCATGACAGTTAAAAGTATTAGGTCTGCAAAAATCCAGGTAAAAATACTGAATGAAATTATAAGCTTGCCTATCTATGTTCTTAATTTAGACTTTGGACTAAATATTCAGGACTTTCTTAACATCCCAATATTAGTGGATTGCCTACACTATCTGAATGTACTAAGAATACAATTTAAAAAAAAAAAAAGAATACAGCAGAATAAAAAAAAAACAGAAGAAATTCCTGCCCTCAAGGAAGTTGTATCACAATTCACTGGTTTGATTTTTTTTTAAACTTAAGAAATTATCCAGCTTTCCTTTTATTATTTTCAAGGTGCTAATATGAATATAAAAATTACCACACTACCAAAACCAAAATCTCTCTTTTTTTCTTGTTATTTTACACTGGTTTATTTACACAGTTCAAATACATTCTGTTTCACACCAAATCTTTCCCATCTCCTTCACTCCCCGACCATCAAATTGTGTGAACCTATGATTAACTCCCCCCATTCCCACTCATTCTCACCCCTCTGCTTCCATCCTTTCCCACCATGGATCCTCATATTCATTCTACAATAACGGTTTTATATAGTATTTGTCCTTGATGTTGCTGTTAGTAAGTGTCATCAAGTTGTAGACAAATCATACTGAACCTATGAAAGAAAGACCTGAGCACTTGTATAAGTTGCGTCGTTTCTCCACAATCATAGAATTTCTGTATGCAAGCCATATTGGAAAGGGATGTCTCTCCAGCTTCTAAGCTTGATTTTACTGGGAAGCTCCACCAAACACTGTCTACCATGGGTAACCATTACCATATTTGACTTATAAGTGTCACAGTGTTTAGCATCCACCAGTTACCTCTGTACAGAAAATGGACAGACCAGTGCTGTATCAATTAGAAAAAAGATTGACCAAAAACAATTAAAACCAGGCCTGAGGGCCACAGATTAAAACCACCCACCTTTGGCTTGGTAGCATAACTTTGTATCAACTTGGCCAACAGAGCTCTCTCCAGGTTGTTCTTGTTATTGTTGTGAAGTGCCATTGAGTAGTAGATGACTCATAACAACCCTATGAACAAAAGACCTTAATACTTGTATAACTTACATCATTTCTCCATGTTTATAGAGTTTTTGAGGGAAGCTATTTCAGAAGTGGATGCCACTCCTACTTCCAAGCTTGTTTTAATCGGGAAGCTCCACTGAACACTGTTCACCATGGGTAACCATTATTGCATTCAAAGTCACAGTGTTCAGCATCAAAACAACCACGAGTTACCTCTGTACAGCAAATGAACAGACCCGTACCATAATTTCTCAATCCATTTGATTGTGGTTTGAATACCTGGGCTGTTTCCATGTTCTTGCAAAGGAGAACAATGCTGTTATGAATATTGATGTACAAGTTTCTGTTTGTGCCTCAGTTCTCATTTTCTAGGAGTATATGCCAACCGGTGAAACAGTTGAGTCATCTGGAATTTCTATGTTCAGCTTTTTGAGGAAATGCCAAACTGCCTTCCAGAGTAATTGTAACATTTTACACCACCACCACCCCCCAAACAATGTATAAGAGTACCTCTCTTGCTACAACCTCACCAGTATTTATTATTTGTTGCCCTGTTAAACTTTGCCGCTGTTACAGGAGTGAGATTGTATCTCATTGTGGTTTTGATTTGCATCTCTTATTGCCAGTGATTTTGAGCATTTCTTCATGTGTCTGTTGGCCATTCAAATATCTTCCTCTGTGAAACTTCTTTCAATGTCTTTGGCCATTTTTTAAATTTGGTTATCAGTCTTTTTTTTCTGGAGGTTCAGGAGTATTCTGTAAACTTTCATTATGAGACTCTTGCCTGAGATGGTATTGCAAAATATTTGTTCTCAGTTGGTTGGTTTTCTTTCACCCTGTTGGAAAAAGTTTTTTATGTGCACAAGGATGTAATCTTTAGAAGGTCCCATTTATCAATTTTATCCTCTTCAGATTGGGCATTTCTGGCTGTATTTGGCAGTCTTTTTATACTGTAGACTAGGCCTTGTAAGTTTGATCCCAATTTGTCTCTTATGAATTTTATAGTTTGGGGCTTTATTCCCAGGTCTTTTATCTACTTTGAATTGATTTTTGTGTATAATGTAAGATGTGGTTTCTGTTTCAGCTTTCTGCAGGTAGCAGTTTAGTTTTGCCAGCATCATTTTTTAATTTAAACGATAATATCAGAATACTATGAAAAACTTTACTCTGATAAATTAAAAAAAAACAACTAGAGGATTAGTTTACACACTAATAGTAATACAACATTTGCCACTGACCCAGTTCCATGAATCTTGTGCATTAATCTTGTGCGATCTTCTTCATTATCCTTTGCCACCTTTCCCAACACCATAAACAGCAACTCTGTGTTCTTCAGATAGTTTCCCCTCTTTTCCTGTTGCTCCTGTTTCTGGCTTCCCCCCCTCAACATGTTGTGTACACCAATGTTCATAGCAGCATTATTCACCACCACAAGAACACGGAAACAGCCCAAATGTCCAACTGCAAACAAATGGATTAAGAAATTATGGTATATTCACACAGTGGAATACTATGCAGCACGCAAGAGTAATGATTTTGTAAATTATTACCTAACTTGGGAGGGACTAGAAAGCATTATGAAAGTTAACTAATTCAGTCCCACAAGGATAAATATTGTATAAAATCATTATTGTAAAATGAGTATAAGGATCCAAGAGGTGTGAGAGAGGCTGGAAGCAGAGGTATGTGGATATGCAGAGAGAGGGATGGATTAATCATGGAGTTGTGCAATTTGATGAGTGGGAGGGTGAGGAAAATTGAAAAAATTTGTTCTTGAAAACAATGTATTTCAATTTTGTAAATCAATTAATAGATGATTTTTAAAAAATATCTGACACCTTCTAAAACAGAAAAAAAACCCCAAGACCTAGAGGTTATTATTATTATTATTATTTTATCTAGAGGTCAAATTCCTTGAAATGCCTGCCATACCTAGATTGACAAGGACAGATATAGAACACATGCACAGATCTATCACAAAAGAAGAAATTAAAAAGATCATAAAAAGACTTCCCCATAAGAAAAGTCCTGGGCCAGATGACTTCACAGCTGAATTCTACCAAACATTCACATAGGACCTGTCACCAATTCTACTTAAATTATTTCAAAAAATTGAAAAAAGAAAAAATACTCCCAGAGTCATTCTATGAAGCAAGTACAACCCTAAACCAGGCAAAGATATTACCAAGAAAAACAAATCCAGGACATTATCTTCATGAATATAGATGCTAAAATCCTTAACAAAATCCTAGCCTTTAGAATTCAAAAGTGCATAAAAAAATAATTCATTATGACCAAGTGAGGTTCATAACAATTGTGCAAGTATGTTTCAACATAAGAAAAACAATCAATGTAATTCACCACATTAACAAAGTAAATAAGAACCATATGATCTTAGCAATTGATGCAGAAAAGGCACTTGACAAAATCAAATATTCCTTCTTTATTAAGACACTCAACAAAATTGGAATAGAACAGGATTTCTTCAACATAGTGAAAAGTATATATGCAAAACCAAGAGTCAACATCATTCCCAATGAAGAAAGACAAAGAGCATTTTCCTTGTGAACAGGAACTAGACAAGGATGCCCACTGTCACCACTTCTATTCAATATTGTATTAGAAGTACTTGCTAGAGCAATACTACAAAAAGAAATAAAAGACATATAGATTGGCAAAGAGATGGTTAAACTACTATTATGTGCAAATTATATGATAGTGTGCACAGAAAACCCCAGAGACTCACCAAAAATCTATTGGAGCTAGTAGGCCAATTTAGTAGAGTGGCAGGATAGAAGATCAATATCCAAAAATCAATAGGATTCCTTTGCAGTAACAAAGGGAACTCAGAGAAAGAAATCAAGAAAGCAATACCATTCATAATAGCCAACCACAAAATGAGATAATTGGGAAGTACTGAAGAGCAACGGTGTCTCTCTGGAGACTAAGGTGTGCCTGATACAGGCCATGGTCTTTGCAGTCGCTTGTTATGCATCAGAGAGTTGGACAATGACTAGGGAGGACAGAAGGAGAGTTGATGCTTTTGAGCTGTGGTGCTGGAGAAGAGTACTGAATGTACCATGGACTGCCAGGAAAACAAACAGATTCATCTTGGAGACGATTAAACCAAGCAACTCCTTGGAGGCAAGGATTCTGGGGCTTTGTCTGACATAATTTGGACATGTTGCCAGGAGGGACGGGTCCTTGGAGAGGGACATCATGCTTGGGAGGGTGGAGGGACGGCGCAGAGAGGGAAGACCCTCTATGAGATGGATTGATTCGGTGACTAGGGTAATAGGGATGGGTGTGTCAGAGGCTGTGCGGTTGGCGCAGGATAGAGCAGGGTTTAGGGCTGTTGTGCATAGGATCGCTATGGGTTGCAGACGACTCGACGGCACATACCAACAACAACAAACCTAACTGGACATCCAAAAGACGTATACAAAGAAAACAGCAGATCATTTCTTCAAGACACAATAAATAACCTAAAGTAATGGAAAATATGCCCTGTTCATGTATAGAAAGACTCAATATTGTGAAAATCACAACCTTACAAAAAGCAGTCTACATGTTCAACACAATCCCAATACAGATACCAAATTAATTTTCAAGGAGATTGAAAAGGAAACTGTCAATTTTATTTAGAGGGGCAAAAGACCCTGAATAAGCAAAACACTTCTTAGAAACAAAAATGAAGTGGGAGACATAGCACTCCCTAACCTTAAAACCTACTACAGAGCAGTAGTAACCAAAACAGGCGCATAGACCAATGGAACAGAACTGAGAGTACAGAAATAGACCCAGCTATCAATGGTCAATTGATATTCGACAGAAAGAAAATTTATTGAATGGGGAAATGACAAAATCTCTTTCAAAGAACCCTGGTAAGAAGTTGTTGTTGTTGTTGTTATGTACCCTCGAGTTAGAACCAGTTTCCAATCAATAAGACGTTACTCTCAGTATAGGCTTCTAATTTGTCCAAAAAAAAAAGCCTTTATTAAATTGGGTTTTTCAGAATTCAGAAAACCCTCTTATTATAGCTTACTCATTAAATGAACTTTAAACAGCATCATAGTGACTCATATGGAAGAATTATATTAATGTCATGCACTATATATCTATGAGAGTTGAAGAAGGATCATAGAATGTATAAATGAGGGGAAAGGTCCAATTTATTCCTTCAAGATCTTCTTAATTAAGATTTTATTTTCTAGTACTATCAATTTATCTTCTAAATGTCTTGTGTTCTGTGTTTCTTTGAAAAAGCAGCAAAACAACCCCATCTGGGGCAGCGAACACCAATACAGAAGAGGCTAAAGGACAAGTCAACTATATAAATGCTTATCTTGTGTTCTAATGCTTAATGATATGCTGATGAGACCTCTCAAGTGCTGCAGCAATTCTGGTCCATTTGAATATAAAGTAAATAAAAAAAATCAAGGCAATATTTCAAATGTTTTAAACAAAGCTGGAATAACTGCTATTCAGGAGTAGGAAAAATTCTGAAAAATCGTCAGGCAATTATTCTCATTTTTATTATGTGCATTAATAAATATTAGAAGGATTGAGAATATACCTGTATTTCTGGCTCAACTGAAGTTCACAGAAAATTGGAATTCATAATCTTGCCCAACCTGTCTTTATAAATAGAGACTTTTCTGATAAAAGGAGGCAGATGTTAACCATCTCAATTCATTTCAACTGTTTTGTGCTAATTCAACAAGTTTCAAATGAAAGATCAGAGGGCAAGCTTTATTTTCCTTATATCTTTGAGGGTCACCTTAAATCCATGCTATATTTTCTGAGATTAAAAACAGACCCAAAAAATGAACTGAAATAAATTTGAGATGTGAGTTTTCTGGATTAAATATCAATTCTCTCACTATTTTTAAGAGATTTGCTATATTTTTTTTTATTTTATACTGGTTTATATACAAATATCTCACTTTTATTTTCACACTGTGACTAAGAGTGGTTTTGCTTAATACTTGTTTGTTTTTGTCTTTGAGGTTTTCTTTTTTTTTAACTCAAAATCTCAGACATACAGGAATTTTGACTTATGTGGTGATCATTTCACTTCTACTCTCACAGTTTATAATTAAGTGTCAAATAATCTCAAGGTTAGTAGCAATTAAAGGAAGAGAAGAATCTTTATTTCTTTTAATAATAAAAATAATAAAAAACAATGCTACATAAATAAGGATGCCCTTTAGTTTAAAGGATGTCTAACTGTTGAGAAGTTCACTCTAGCCTTAAATAAAAGGAACCTAGTAAACACTCTCAATACAGACTGATTCACATATTGCTTTTGTACAGAGACCTTCAAATATTTTGACTTCTCCATTTTTCCACTGAAGTCTTTTACTATACTTCACCACAGCTGTCCTTGAGGCCAGATGTTAGCTGTAAAACTCAGTAGATTTAATATACCATGCAGCCTCCCTGCCTTTTTTAGACTGAATGAAGTCTACAGTGTCTGCACATATTAGCTTTACATAGTTCTAGTTGCTGCCTCGAAGTTCCTATTATCCTCTTGTGGTTTGGCTGTAGCTCAGGTTTCTCCTAGTCCTATACACAATCACTTCATTTAGAAGTTATCTGCTTGTACAGAGGCAAAGGAACCACACAGACATACTTAATACTAGCTGTTCTTAAAACTACTTAGATAAAGGCAAATATTTTCCCTTTTTATTATCTTTACATTCCCCAAGATTGGTTAATTGTGGCCTCACCTAACATATTTTTCAGGAACACTCAGGGACAAGGCCTGCCATATATCACAAGAGAGTAGGGAGTTTGCAGAATGGGGAGTTCTTGGGCTCTTTGATCCCTACCTCTGCCAGTGAATTTTCTGGTCTGTTAATTTGACATGTCATTGTTGTTATTTGCTGTGGAGTCAAATCCAACTCATAGCTGACCCTCCAACAGGTTTTGAGAAGAATAACACAGGACAAGACATTCCAACTTTCTCCAGCAATGTTGTCATTGTGTATCATAAAATTGAAAATGACTCACAGCTGACCCTCCATTAGGTTTTCAGAGGCAGTAAATAGCATGGCAGAAGATTGCCTATTCTCCTTTAAAACATCTGGTTGATTCGAACTGTATGCCTTCAGAATTGCAGCACAGCTTCAATTCTCTAGGCCATCAGAGATCCCTTCCCAGGAATAGGACTGTACAAATATCTGTCTGTAATTTCTAGGGGTGAATTTGCAAAGTTCAAGAAGCAATGATGCAATGGAAAGAACATAGGGCTTAAAATTGGAAAGGCTTGAATTTAAATCAACCAACACCATTTAAATTCCCTGAATGCCCATTGATTCCAGTCTAAACCATGCCCCTCCTGATTTTAGGCAATAAATTTCAAACCAAGCTTAGTAATACTTCGAGTTCTGCAAATGTTTATGTTTTTTTAAAAAAAATGTTTAAAACTTCTAATAAAATTGTAATTATAAAACACACAGTTATGTGTGCTCATACTAAAAGTTAGTGTTCCCCTAAACAGTGTCATTGTTCTTATCCACTGCTCTTGCAAATGTGAAATTACAAATTAAGCTTTAAGTCATAAAACACTAATTTATGTTACATAGCAGAGTCCCAGGTAATATTTCATGTGAGGGGGGAAAAGGGTCTTCTGATAAAAAATTGAGAAACTACTGCATAACAGCGAATTTATAACTCTTCCAAAATGTTCTTTTTTTTGCTGGAGATATTCAGTATGGGGATTTTTCTTTCTGGTTTACTCAAGGCCAAAGAAGCATAACTGGAACGAACCTAAATTTGTAATGTGTAGAATAATCAGAACAGTAACTAGAATAGGAAAAATTACCCATCAGCACCCTCTGGAAATATAATCTCCCTCTTAGAAAGAAAAGACAGGATGCAGTTTGCATGGGTATCAAATTTCTTGCCTTACAGAGATGGAAAGAGGAATGCTGCACTCAGAGGAAGTCAAGTACGCTGCTTTGAATGTGTGCCTCTCTCAACTGTACTGGACATAATTCAGTCTCCTCAGTCAGGCTCCACGTAGGGCTCATTTAGCATTGGTAGTACAGTGGTTAAGCATTCAATTGCTAACTGACGGGGTAATTTGAACTCATCAGTTACTTTGCAAAAGGAAGGTGTGACAGTCTCTTTCAGTAAAGATTTACAGGCAGTTCTTTTTCTTAAATGCAGGGTATCTGTGAGTGGAGTCAACCTGACAACAGTGACTTGGGCTGGATTTAGTTTCTCTTTCAGCAATATTTTTTCTAATACCTCTTTACCCAGCAGTTTGGTTTATAGAAGCACAGGTGTCCTTTTTTTATCAGGTATATCACTCTGGAGACTAAGGTGAGCTTGATAAAGGATATGGTCTTTGAAATCACTTGTAATGCATCAGAAGGCTGGACAATGACTAGAGAGGATAAAAGGAGAATTGATGCCTTTGAGCTGTGATGTTAGAGAAGAGTATTGAATATAACATAAATTGCTAAGAAAATGAACAGGTTCAACCTAGAGAGGGTTAAAACAGGCTGCTCCTTGGATGCAAGGATTCTGAAGCTTTATATGACATAGTTTGGACATGTTGCAGTGAGGGACTAATCCTGGGAGAAAAATGTCGTGCTAAGGAGGGTGGAGGAATAGCACAGGAGAGGAAGACCCTCTATGAGGTGGATTGATTCAGTGTCTGGAGTAATCAGGGTAGGTGTGTCAGAGACAGTGAGATTGGCATAGGATAGAGCAGTTAACAGTTAAAGTTACTACCTGTTGTAAAACCTAATGCAATTCTAAGAAGAGTGACCCTATGAAAGAAAGACCTGACGACCACTTGGCCAACTGACTGGAAGAGATCGATATTTGTTCCTATCCCAAAGAAAGGCGACCCAACAGAATGTGCAAACTACAGAACAATTTCACTGATTTCACATGCAAGCAAGATTTTACTGAAAATTATCCAAAAACGACTGGAACAGCACATCAACAGAGAACT
>NW_006400108.1:1762977-1765727 GCF_000299155.1 Elephantulus edwardii | reverse complement strand
TCCTTCTGTCCTCCCTAGTCATTGTCCAGCTCTCTGATGCATAACAAGTGATTGCAAAGACCATGGTCTGTATCAGGCGCACCTTCGTCTCCAAAGAGACTCTGTTGCTCTTGAATACTTTAGAGAGGTCCCTAACAGCAGACTTTCCCATCGCAATACGGTTTTTGATTTCCTGGCTGCTAGTGCCAAGAGTGTTGACTGTGGAGCCGACCAGACTGAAGCTGTGAACAATCTTGATGTGTATATTTAAATAGTTGTATTAACAAGACATGCAAATGAATAATATCTTATCACTCTCAAAATTGCATTTCAGGATAGATCTTTAAATGCTCTTTTTGCTAATGAATGTCACACCATTCTTTACCAGTTTATGATTTCCAGATTGCAGATCATGTGATTATCTGATTAAAAATGATCATAACTGTCTGAGCTCACTAATACCTAAGATGTCAATGTTTAGGTTTTTCATTTAATTTTTTACTTTGACAACTTCTAATTTTTCTAGAATCATACTTTTTTACATTTTATGTTCTAATTATTATTGGATGTTTGCAACTATTTATTCTCATTTTTAGTCTTGTCACACCAGCATATGAAAATCCTTCACTGATTAAAACTTGACCCCATCAACATCATTAGGGTAATCTCTACTTTGAGGACACATCTTTTCCCCAGTCAAGATGAAAGCCTTCCAACATGAGTGGCTCATTTTCTGGCACTATACCTGACACTATCCTTCTATTTTCCATAAGATTTTTTTAAGTAGATGGTCAGTCCTGCTACTTATGTCCTGGTCTGGAAGCTCCACTGAAATCTATCCACTATGTAAGACTTTATTGATATTTGAAATACTGGTGCCATAGCTTGCAGTAACATACAAACCACTACAGTAAAGCAAACTGACAGACAAGTGGTAGAATTCAAGCCATAGTAATTTCCCTTGCTTCATATTTGGCAAACAATACTGACTATCCCATTGACTACTAAAAAACAAGCAATTCTGTCTTAGAGAAAATTCAACAAGGTAAAGAATACTTAGAGTCAAGGATGGGATATTATCAGGAAATGCCAGTTCTAAGGGCAAAAGTTCAGCAAAAGAGAGGATCACAATGGTCTAATGCCATTATACATGAGGGTGTCATGACCTGGACTCTTATCTATTCCTGAGGATATACTTTTGCATATATGTGATAACACAATGAAAGGACCACATATTAGAATTTTTCACATCCTTCCAGTAATGCAGAATTTTCATATACAGTAAGAGAGCTAGGGCAACTTAGTGGTAAGAAGTTACGCTGTCAATGCAAAGGCAGGGAATTTAAATCCAGCAGCTACTCTGCAGGAGAAAGAGAGAATCTTATCCAATGCCATTTACAAACTCTGAAAAGCTGCAAGAGGGTCAGCTATGAGTCAGTTTTTACTTTACTGCACCTAACAAGAGCAACATATAAAAGAAGATATACTGTTTCAACTAAAGTTATTTTTGTTTAATTCTTGGCAATACTACCTTCATTTTATATGAATAGTCTTAAAACTTGATTGTCAGCAAGTCTCACAAAGTTTATGTGTCTAAGTTCATAAGAATGTATTTATACACCACCCCAGGTAGGTCGTTAATCATACAATGTGAACAAGTTCTCTTCTATTTAGTGAGTTAATCATTCTGAAGGATGAGAGTCTTCATGAAGAATTAATGTGTTTAAGTGAGTGTCTGTACACATTTCAGAATAGCCTGTAGGGTCTTTTTTCCCTCTAGATACTTAACACTTAAATAGAATGTTCTAAAATGAGAAGAAACAGCTGCAAAAATCTATTAATAATCAGAACATGAAAGTATGAAGTGTAAAAGTAGGAAAGTAAAAAAAATTGTTACAAATAAAATGGAATGCATAAGGATCAATATCTTAAATATTAGTAAGCTGAAATGGAATGATAGTGAATATTTTTAATTGGATAGTCATATGATCTACTATGCTGTGAGTAGCAAACTGAAGAATAGTACTATATTTGTCATCAAGAAAGACCATTTCAAGATCTATTCTGAAGTATATCCACAATAGCTATCCACAATAGCATAATATTTATGTCCCTTCAAGGAAGATCAA
Organism: Elephantulus edwardii; assembly: GCF_000299155.1. NCBI lineage: Eukaryota > Metazoa > Chordata > Mammalia > Macroscelidea > Macroscelididae > Elephantulus > Elephantulus edwardii. The sequence continues at coordinate 1,763,619 of NW_006400108.1, read as the reverse complement.
CTAATAGAACTATTATTCAAAATTATAAATAACTACTAACACCAAAATAACATAATTGAAGATTTTTACCAACTTATTCAATATGAAATTGAACTGGCTTGCAATAAAAATGCATTGATGCTGACTGGTGATTGGAATGTTAAAGTTGATAGTAGGAAAACAAGGCCTTATTGATAGAAATAACAGTGATAATCACATGAGAGAATATTACAAGACCAGTGACTGGCATGACATTTTTATGCAACAACAATCATTTCAGATTGTAACAAATTATGGAAAACACAGCAAATATTGAAAATTTCAGAACACTTAATTCTGCTCATGAGAAACTGTATAAAGATCAAGGATTAGTATTTCAAACACAAAGTAATATTGCATGGTTTAAAATTAGAAAAGGTGTACATAAGGGCTGTATCCAGACTTATTCAATCTATATGCAAGAATCTTGACTATGTGAAGAAGAAGGTTTTCATGAAATCTTTTCTACATTCTTAGAAATTTAACACTTTAGAAGTGTGGCGTCAGGATTGATGGAAGATCTATTAACAATCTGCGTTATGCAGATGACACAACCCTGCTTGCTGAAACTGAGGAGGACCTCATGCACTTGCATGGGTCAAGGGCTGCAGCCTTCAGTATGGA
>NW_006400108.1:1762002-1762458 GCF_000299155.1 Elephantulus edwardii | reverse complement strand
GCATCCTTAGCTGCACAAGTTGAGCGCTGCTTCTTTGCTCCGGAGTGGCTGCCCCTGCGCCTCGACCATGGTGTTCTACTTCACCAGCAGTAGCGATAATTCATCTGCTTACACCATTTACATGGGAAAAGATAAATATGAAAATGAAGATTTAATAAAGTATGGCTGGCCTGAAGATATTTGGTTTCATGTGGACAAACTCTCTTCGGCTCATGTGTACCTTCGATTACATAAGGGGGAGAAGATAGAAGATATTCCAAAGGAAGTGCTAATGGACTGTGCACACCTTGTGAAGGCCAACAGTATTCAAGGCTGCAAGATGAACAACATTAATGTGGTATATACACCGTGGTCTAACCTGAAGAAAACAGCTGACATGGATGTGGGACAGAAAGGCTTTCACAGGCAAAAGGATGTAAAAATTGTGACAGTGGAGAAGAAAGTAAATGAGATACT
>NW_006400108.1:1758543-1761902 GCF_000299155.1 Elephantulus edwardii | reverse complement strand
CCTGATACAGGCCATCATCTTTGAATCACTTGTTATAAATCGGAAAGTTGGACAATGACTAGGGAAGATAGGAGAATTGATGCCTTTGAGCTGTGGTGCTGGAGAAAAGTATTGAATGTACCCTGGGCGGCCAAGATAGCAAACAGATTCATCCTAGAGGGGATTAAACCAGGCTACTCCTTGGAGGCAAGGATTCCGGGGCTTTGTCTTACATACTTTGGACATGTTGTAAGAAGAGACAGGTCCTTGGAGAGGGACATCATGCTTGGGAGGGTGGAGGGACAGCGCAGGAGGGGAAGAGACCCTCTATGAGGTGGATTGATTCAGTGACTGGGGTAATCGAGATGGGTGTGTCAGAAGCCATGCGATTGGCACAGGATAGAGAAGGGTTTAGGGTTGTTGTACATAGGGTCGCTATGAGCCTCAAAAGACTCGACAGCACATAATAACAATAGTAACATATAAAATAGTATATTTTATGTTATCTTTACCTATATTTTAATATCTTCTCTTGAACTTTTAAAAATAATATTTAGACATTTATATCATTTAAAAGCATTCAGTTCTATTTCACCAACTGCTCTGCAGGATAAAGACAGACAATCTCTTCCTGTGTACTTGACTGTCTCTGAAAATCTGCTCAAGGGTAAATATGGGTCAGTTATATTCAGTTATATAATGTCAATATTACAAAATAAAGCTGTGTTAAGTCTTGTAATTAATCTTCCTGTGATAACTCTCTCCTGTGCCTTTCAGGCATATTGGCTGATATTCCTGCACAATGAATATACTTCCCAAAAAATGTGCTCTCTAGTATCTATGTAGGAGTTAGGTCTTTTTATTGGATGCAAGGCCAAGGACTCAAGGAAGGGAACAGAAAGCAAGAAAGAAAGCTTAAAGCAGCTTTACTAAAGAAGCTCCCTGGCAAGGATCCTTGGTCTCAAAATGGACAACAAGGAAGTCACATTTAGGGCATCTTTGGGAGGGTTATTATTGCAGGGTCTTCAGGGAAGGAAGGAAGGGGCATTCCACTGTGGCTTATGGTAAGGCAGTTCACTTCTTTTGTTGACGTGTTGTATTCTTTCGATTCTTTTCTCCCCCTTCACCTTAGTCTGGACCTAATATTTCAGCCTCTTTAGTGGAAAAAAAGGGCCATGTATCTTTATTCTAGCTACTTACTGCTGAACAGGGGTGAAGATCTGGCTCTCAGAGACTGAATTCTGTTGGCTCAGGATCAGTAGCTAGGAGAGAATATGGATGTAATAGCAGCTGGTTCACCATTAAGTTGGACATTTCTTTTCTCTTTTATTCTTTTATCTTTCATGAAGTAAGAATTTTAAAAGGCAGTGAGTGATTAGTAACAATATGCTTATGAATATTATTGGTTCTAGAAAAGGAAGAATCCAAGTTAGAAATGGGTTCTTAAGTCAAATGGGGAGAAGGCTTGTGTTTTTTTGTATGTTTTTAATTCTTCAGCTAATTTTGTCAATTTTGAGACATTTTCTTCTACTATTCCTAATTCATGTATATAGTAACAGCATACAGTGGCTTCATTAATCAATTGCAAACCTTGGACTAGGCAGTAAAATCCTTTGACTCTTTTAACATGTAGGATTGCTATATAATATAGAAAGTTTGTGGGGATAAGAAGATTATTGGAAAGTAGGTGAGTAATAATGGGTTTTAAACTTCTGCGGTGTGGTGCAGAGATAGGGAATTGGAGTCTAGTAGGAAAAGAGGAGTCTTTCAGAGTAACAAGAACAGGTTGGTGGTGAGCAGCTAGATGGAGTGGAAAGATCCCATACAACAGGTTTGATGAAGTCTGGTGATAGAGGTAGTGTAGAAAGGGATTCAGATGGAAGAAAAACTAAGAGGGATAGAACTAAAGGCTGGCCAAATGAACTAGGTTTGCTTAACTCCCAGTGAAGCACAGCTCCAAGTTTAGATGGGAGGTCTCTACCTAGAAATTGAATTGGGCATGTAGGGATGATTAGAAAGGAATGAGTGAGTACTTGTTTGATGAAGGTAATGAGGATGGGTTGAGTGGTAAAAGGCTTAGAAGGGAGACCATAAATAACCATTACTGAGAAATGGGAAGGGAAAACAGGATCTCAGAAGGAAGGGAGCACTGAAGAGGTAGCCCATGTCAACCAGAAAGGAAACGGGCTTACCCGCTATCAGAAGGGTGACCCAGTGCTTAGCAAAGATGATAGTTGTTGTTGAGCCTGGGCATCTTCAATCTTCAGTGGCACTTCAATCCTAAGTCGTCAGCTATGATGGGGACTGGATTTGGTGGAGGGGCTACCGTACCATGGCTAGGTTTGGAATGGCAGTTGGCCTTCCAATGGCCCAGTGCCTCACAGATAGGGCAAGGCCATGTCAGAGGGCCAGGGTTAGAGCAGTGGTTAACCCAATGACCCTCTTTGCCACACTTGAAGGCTGCACTAGGAGGTAACCAGCTCTTTGAATGAGGAGATGTTTTCTGATGCCTCATCAGTGCTGGCTGCAAGGTAGCTATCAAGGGCTTGGGCTTGCAGATTTGCCTTCTGTTGGGCACGAGTCTCCCTATCAGCCTCTGTCTTTTCCTCTCAGGCATTGAAGGCCATGTTTACCAGGTCTAAAATGGGTGTTTGGGGGCCACCTTCAGCCTTCTTGAGTTTCTTTTTTATGTCAGGGGCTGATTGGGTAATAAAATGAGTAGCTAGGATGGTGGCTCCTGCTGGGGAGGTAGGGTCTAAGCAGGTGTACTGGATTAGGGCCTCAGTGAGGCAGTTAAGGAAATTGGCTGTGTTCTCATCTCTACCTTGAATAATATCCCTGAGCTTATCAAAATTGACTGATTTATGGGAGATGACATGTGTGCCTATGAACAGACACTGAATCATATGGTCATACCTGGCTAAACCATCTCTTTCTGCTGCTGTATTAATTTGGTATGTCCATTTGGGTTTTGCTAGGGGACAGCTTGAGGGCTGTTCAATGTGCTTGGTCTTTATGATGCTGAGCAGCAGTGAGGACATGCTCTCTTTCATCTGGCATTAGAGTACAGTAGAACAAAAAGGTCATGCAAGGTGAGATCATAGGTTTGGGTGAGGTACCTAAACTCTTCAATATAGGTTTTCAGGTCTTTGGAAAATAAACCTAAACGTTTTACAATTTGAGAAAGACTGGTTAGGGAGAAAGGATGAGAACAAGACTCTCAATGCCTGCAACTTCCCAAAGAGGAGAGAGGAGAGACTTGGTCTGGCAGGACCAGGTGTGACTTGTTGTTGTTGTTATGTGCCGTCGAGTCGCCTGCGACTCATAGCGACCCTATGTACAACAGCCCTAACCTCCGCTCTGTCCTGTGCCAATCGCAC
>NW_006400108.1:1757040-1758443 GCF_000299155.1 Elephantulus edwardii | reverse complement strand
TATTTATTATATTTCTCTTTTGTTCTACAGCTGTAATTCTTATCTTTGTGAATTTAAATGAATGATACAGTACTCACCACCTGTCTTCATCACCATTTTTTCTCATTCCTTATTTTGTCTCCTAGGCTTTGTAGAGGTTTTCTTAACTTTTTGTTGATTTTCATATAATCATTCTTATCCATTGTGTTCCAATCATGTACATTGTTTTATAAAATCATTTATATACATTGTGTTTTAGAAAATTATTTACTATTAATCTATACCTTTTATCATACTCTTTCTTCAAGATCCCATTTCATATTTTCTGTACTTCACTTTCCCATCCAACCACTGCTATCCTAGTTCATTTTTCTTCTCCCCTTTGTTCAGGTCCTTTTCGGCCCTTCTCGTTACCCTTTTGAACATTTATATGTATCTTGATCAGTTATCCTCAAGTTTCATAAGAGTGATTTTCTGCAGTATTTGTCTTTTTGTGACTGAGTTCTTTATTCAACATAATCTTCTTTACTCTTTCCCATGCTGTGTCATATTTTATTACTACTTTGTTCTTTAGTATTTCATGTTATTCCACTATAAAATGTACTAAAGTTTATCTATTCATTATTGTGTTTATGGGCATTTGTGTTGATTATATTCTCATACATTGTGAATAACACTGCTAGAATATAGGTGTATAGATGTGTATATTTATGTTTGTATCTCAGCTCTGATCACTGTAGGGTTATTCCTTAAAGTGTGCATTTGGTAGCTGTAATACGATTGTGTTGAACGTGTATATTGCTTTTGGTAGGACTGTCATTTTCGCAATGTTCAGTCTTACTATTTATGAACATGGAATCCCATTTAATTGGGTCTTATATTGTTTCTTATTTCTATGCAGATTACACAATCTTGCTTGTGGAAAGCTAGGACAACTTGAGGTGTTTCCTGAAGAAGATCAAGGACTACAACCTTCAATATGGTTATATCTCAACATCAAGTAAACAAAAATATTCATCACTAAACCAGTAGGGAAGATCATCATAAAGAAAGAAAAGATTGAAATTGTCTATTATTTCATCTTACTTGGACTCATAATCAACACCCTTGGTGCCAGCAGTCAGAAGATCAGGAGATGCAAACATTCGGAAAACTGTTCTCAGAGACTTTTCCAAAGTCCTCAAGAATAATAATGTAAATTTAAAGACTCAGGTGCATATGATACAAATCATGCTTTTTCAAATCACCTGCTATGTATTCAAGAAACAGACTATGAATAAGAGTTACAGGAGAAAAAAAAAAAGAGTTACAGGAGAGCATTGATGAATTTGAGATATGGTGTGAAGAAAAATGCTGAATATCCTATGGACTGTCAGAAGAATAAACAAATATGTCTTTGAGAAGGTACAATCAAAGTGTTCCTT
>NW_006400108.1:1749810-1753950 GCF_000299155.1 Elephantulus edwardii | reverse complement strand
GCTCCATTTCTGTCACCGAGTCCATGTTTTCCAACTACTGAATCTTCCTCTTTGTTCCCGACTTTTGCATTCCAGTCACCCATTATTATCAAAGCATCTTGGTTGCATGTTCGATCAATCTCCGATTGTAAAAGTTGGTGGGGGTAGTTGAGTCTGGGCTAGTTTATGATAAATTTATTGACAAAATAGATATGTAGCACAAAATTTTAAAATAATAAAATGTGCTATATATATTTTTCTGAAAATTATATATTGTTTCATTTTAAAGAATATTGCCATTTAATTTTCCAAAATCTTATATTAATACTTGACCTATTATTGAAATTATACTATGAATTGAAAGAATTGTAATACAGTTTACTTTTTACTAAGGAATGTACTGCTGTTAAACTGGGTATGTACTCAACAGTTAAATTATCCTGTACCAAATATCAAGAACAAGCTACAGACATACTTTTGTAACATCTAGATTTTCACATTTCAAATTATCTTGCTCAGGTGGTTGCTCAGAGAACAATATCTCTAGTTGGAATATTCTCTGTTATTTCTATTGAAGAATGAGGTATTGAATCATGCTAATGGGATGCACATTCAGAATTCTCCAAATATGTATCAGTTATGTAACTGTTCTTATATAGTTATAAAACTGACATGTTTTCTCCAGTCAGCAAACCTAGAATTCTTCCCCCGCCCCCTTTCTTTAGTCATGTAAAGTAATTTAAACTGTTCATCAGGAAAGGAAATACATCTTTCCTGTATTAGCAACTACTTCTTTGAAACTGTTTTCCCAGTCATATGTAAATTGTATCTTAAGCTGCCTGTTTACCAGGAATAAAAATGCACCTTGCCTGTATTAGTATAATTTACCATTGTTGTTGTTGTTATGATCTGTAGAGTCAGCTGTGACTCACAGTGACCCTATGTACAACAGCCCTAAACCCTGCTCTATCCTGTGGCAATCTTATTGTCTCTGATACATCTACTCCCATCACCCTAGTCACTGAATCAATCCATTACATCTCGGATCTTCCTCTCTTGTGCTGTCTGTCCCTCCACCCTCTCAAGCATAATGTCCCTCTCCAAGGAGTGATCCCACCTTGCAACACATCCAAAGTATGTCAGAAGACGCTTCAGAATCCTTGCCTCCAAGGAACAGCCTGGCTTCAACCTTTCCAGAACAAACTTGTTTGTTCTCCTAGCAGTTTATGGTATATTCAATACTCTTCTCCAGCACCACAGCTCAAAGGCATCCATTATCCTTCTATTATCCCTAGTCATTGCCCAGCTTTCTGATGCATAGCAAGTAATTGCAAAGACTAATGTGCACTTTAGTCTCCAGACTGACACTGTTGCTTTTCAATACTTTGAAGAAGTCTCTGATAGCAGACTTTCTCAATGCAATTCATATTTTAATTTCCTGGCTGCTTGCACCAAGAGTGTTGATTGTAGAGGCAAGCAAACTGAAGCTGTCAACAATCTCAATCTCTTCTCTGAAAGGTTTCAGATCAAAGTCAAGAACCACAGTGACATAGAAACATGTCTCAGAGTTTATTGCATGTCAGGCTACTCAACAAGGGGAGTAGTACTGGGGGTGGTTTAGGGCATTTATATGGGGTCATTGCAGTGGCTCATTGGTGAAGTTTCTGATCTCGGGAAACTGTTTCTGGGGAATGTCCTGACATAGGATATCTGAATTCTGGTTTCAGAAAAATGTCTTCAAATAGGGTTTCCTAAGTTCTGGTTTCAGAAAATGTCCTGACATAGTATTTTCTGCTTTCAAAAATGCCCTGACATAGGATTTTCTGAGTTGTGGTTTTAGAAAATATCCTGACATAGGATTTTTGAGTTGCGCTTCAACCTCCATTTTTATTTTTCGCCTAACATTCACCACCTATTATGATGCTGTCAATTGTCCCATTGGTGAGAATATTTGTTTTCTTGATGTTGAACTTCAATCCATATTGAAGGCTGCAGTCCTTGATCCTCCGCAGCAAGCACTTTAGGTCTTTCTCAGTTTTAGAAAGCAGGGCTGGGTCATCTGCATAACACAGATAGTTGATGAGTCTTCCGCCAATCCTGATGCCACATTTCTCTTCAAAGAGCCCAGCCTCCCAAATAATATGTTCTACATATAGATTGAAAAGATATGGAGATAGGACACATGCTTGGTACACACCCTTCGTGATTTTAAACCAAGCAGTGTTTCCTTGCTCTGTTCTGACGATTGCCTCTTGGTCCAATTATAGACTCCACATAAGCACAATCAAGTGTTCTGGGATTCCTATTCTTCTCAAAGTCAGCCACGGTTTATTAAGATCTACACAGTCAAATACCTTCACATAGTCAATGAAACACAGATAGACATTCCTCTGGTTTTGTCTGCTTTCAGCCAAGATCCATCCGACATTAGCTTGAATAGTACTTTAATAGTACCTCAGCCTCTTCCAAACCTAGCCTACACTTTAGGTGTTACAGAACATAAGGGGTTCTTTCTGTAGTCAGTTGCCAATAAGACAAACGGATTGCAATATCCATAAGCACTCTATTACACAGATCTGGGAGATAGTGAGTTACCTCCAAGACTGCCTTCTCATCTGGAGTGGTCATGCTTTTATAGGAAGTTGAAACACCAACTTACTTAACAATAAACTTTTGTTAGTAAAATCAAAGAATTTCTATATCTGAAAGAAAATCATTCATACCCAGATACTCCCTTTCCAGGCAAACAGGCAGATTAAGTTACAATTTACATATGATTGGGGAAAACAGCTACAAAGAGATAACAGCTAATCTAGGAGATGCACTTACTCTTCTGATAAACAGACAGATCAAAGAAAGGACATTAAGAACTCCAAGGTCAAGCAACCAATCCTACAGGCTGGAGAAAATGATGGTTTTATAATTGTTACCTATATAGGGAATTCTGAACTTATTAATGAAAGGAAAATTTTTTAAACAATGTGCCCACACCCAAGTATTGTAAGAACCTATACTTTTGATCTTGTGTAAATGTTTGTTCCAGGAACTAGCTGACCACAAACTGAACAAGCAATTACTGGAAAAACCATATCTTAACTAGCATCAGCAGCAGATGGCTGGCCTAGAACTGAACTTCTGCTTTTCTGAAGAGCCAATGAGCAAACTCCATGCCAAAGAACCCCTAGACCCTCTATAAAAATCCCTTGCTTTTTCGGCTCAGGGTCGACTTCCCTGTCTCGGACGAGAGATACAAGTTGTCCCGGAGCTCCGCCAATAAAGCCTTATGTGTTTGCAGCAAGTGGTTCTGGTGTGAGTTGCTCGGGGTCACGTCTGAGCAGGGAAAGCCCTAGTTTGGGGTCTTTCATTTGGGGGCTCCTTGTCTGTGATTAGGCGACCACTCACAACCCGCCAGCCACTTGGAGGTAAGAGGATCCTCGATTTCCTTTGTCTGTGCGGCACCGCCAAACCTGTGTGTTTATAAGTCTGTTTTACTTTCAGTTTGCTTTCAGTTTGAGGCTGTCGTGCGCCCGTCAGGGGCAGACAACTGTGGTGGGCAGATGTGCCAGAGAACCACAAGCCACAGCCCTGGTGAGACGTCCCTTTGGGTGGATTACGGATCCAGAGGATTTAATAGTCTCTGGTCCATCTGAGGGACTTAGAGTGTCCCACCGGAGAGGAGGGGCCCGGAGGGCTCTCCTGTCTGAAGCAGCTTTCAACTGGTTGTCACAAAGAGAGCTTCTTGTTTGTCCTGTATTTCTTGTGAGTGTCTGCTGCGTTCTGTGGGTGACTAATATGGGACAGACAGTGACGACTCCTCTATCTTTGACTTTAGGACATTTTTCAGAAGTAAGAACCAGGGCTAATGATCTCTCTGTCAATGTCAGAAAAAGACCTTGGCAAACCTTCTGTTACTCTGAGTGGCCCACGTTAGGAGTCGGTTGGCCACCAGAGGGAACATTTGACCTAACCATCATTTTGACAGTTAAAGGTCTTGTTTTCCAGGAAGGACCAAGCACGCATCCTGACCAACAGCCATACATCATCGTGTGGCTAGACTTGGTGCAGAATCCACCGTCATGGGTAAAACCCTGGGTATTGAAGAAAAGCACCATCCCTCCTCGTGCAATGGCCCTAAAAACTTGAGCTCCTGAGTCTAGAGTT
>NW_006400108.1:1741370-1743946 GCF_000299155.1 Elephantulus edwardii | reverse complement strand
GCATTGAAACTAGCAGCAGGAAAAGCTATAAATATCTATACAGATAGTCGGTGTGCTTTCGCCACAGCCCATATCCATGGGGCCATTCATTTACTGGCAACGGGGCCTTCTTACCTCAGCAGGGAAAGAAATCAAGAACAAAAGAGAAATCCTAGAACTGTTAGATGCTATACACCTGCCAAAGAAAGTAGCCATCATGCGCTGTCCAGGGCACCAGCAAGGTCAAGATGTCGTAGCTAAAGGGAACCGGATGGCGGATGAAGCCGCCAAGTCAGCAGCAGAGAGAATCCCAACATTAGCTACTAACATCTGTGAACTTTGGTGGCCCCCAATGTCTGATATTAGTTTTCAATATTCTGAAGAAGAGGAACAGGAACTGTCTCGCTTAGGATTAACTAATAAGAACTCAGAAGGGGTAATAATAGACCAAGAGAACAAAAAAGTTCTTCCTCAGAAAGAAGGTAAAGAGTATGTGAAGCAGATAGACTATTTGACCCACTTAGGAGCAAAGAAATTAAAAGCCCTCATCAAAACCTCTGAGTACTGAATATTAAAATTAAGTAAAATCGTTCAAGAAATTCTAGAAAACTGTAAAGCCTGTGCCTTAACAAATGACAAGACCGCTGCTGAGACAGCCGGTAAGAGACTGAGAGGAGACCGACCTGGAGCATACTGGGAGGTGGATTTTACTGAAGTAAAAGTCACCATTTATAAGTATCTGCTAGTGTTTGTAGATACCTTTTCAGGATGGGTCAAAGCATTCCCCACCAAGGAGGAGACAGCAAACGTGGCAGCCAAGAAGATCCTGGAAGAAATTTTCCCACGGTTTGGGATACCCAAGGTAACTGGGTCAGACAATGGCCCAGACTTTGTTGCCCAGGTGAGTCAGGGACTGGCCAAGCAACTGGGGGTGAATTGGAAATTGCATTGTTCCTATAGACCCCAGAGCTCAGGTCAGGTAGAAAGAATGACTAGAACTCTAAAAGAGACCTTAACTAAAATAGCTATTGAGACCGGCGTAAAAGATTGGATTGCTCTCCTTCCCTTTGCACAGTTCCGTGCGCGGAACACCCCCGGGATCCTTTCACTTACCCCCTATGAGATCCTGTATGGGGGACCACCCCCTCTTACTAATGTAAATGTAAAGTATAATAATGCCAGCTTTACTGATTCTGCGTCGTTGATGACTCGTTTAAAGGCTCTAGAGGTAGTCCAGAAGGCGACTTGGCCAATGCTTCAAAGAATTTATAATGGTAAATTGCCTCCCCTCCCGCATAATTTTCAGGTTGGAGATAAAGTCCTAATCTGCCGACACTGGACCAGCAATCTCGAGCCTCGCTGGAAAGGGCCATATCAAGTGCTGCTGACTACCCCTACAGCTGTTAAAGTAGACGGAGTAGTAGCTTGAGTCCATGCTTCTCATGTCAAGCCAGCTACGACCAGCGAAGATGACCAGTGGACTTTGGAAAGGACTGACAATCCTTTTCAGTTGCGCCTTCGTCGGGACAACCACAAGTAACCATAACCCACTGCTCCCTCATGGTCCATGTCCAATGACGCTCAAGGCCTTATAGCCCCTGCCCTCCTCGGAGGACGAGCAGGTTGTGGAAATCAGAAACAGAGAGGGAACCTGAGATGGTTCACTTTCTACGTCTGTCCAGGGCACGACCTGAGTACACAAGGGCTAACTCGTATGTGCGGGGGTCAGAGTGATTTCTATTGCCAAAGCTGGAAATGTGAAACAACCGGGAATGCTTACTGGAACCCCTCCTCTTCTTGGGATTTTATAACTGTAACAGCCAACTACTCCTGAGTTAACGCGAGGGATTCCAATTCCATAAAACAAGCAAGAGATGCATGCAGTAATTGGTATCACCCCCTAAAAATCTCTTTCACAGATCCTGGCAAACAGGCCTGTCAATGGCAGTCAGGATATTGGTTGGGAATCAGACTTTACCAAGAAAACTATGATAATGGGCTATCATTTATGATAAAGCTGCTTGATCGCCCTCTACATGGCACAGCAATAGGACCTAACCCTGTGCTTGTGGGGCTCTCCCCAGCTGAGAAATTGCCCCCGTCCCACCCCAGAACCAACCCATCTTAACTTCACCCACACCACCAAAGGAGTTAAAAGAGCGACCCACCTCTACAAGAGACTGTCTCCTCAATTTAATTAAAGGAGCTTTTAGTGCCCTAAATAATACCAACCCCCAAATTACTGATTCTTGTTGGTTGTGTTTAGCCACCAACTCGCCTTACTATGAAGGTATCGCAATGACAGGAACATATAAAAACACCACTGAACATAATAATTGCACTTGGGATTCTGAGACAAAGTTAACTTTAACTGAAGTTTCAGGAACTGGAACCTGTATCAAGAACCCTCCTGGCAATCTCCGCTCATTATGTAATACCACTATCCAAGTGCCTCCCTCCAAGGGATACTTAGTTCCCAATGGCAAATATTGGTGGGTCTGCAATACTGGATTAACCCTGTGTGTCTCTTTAGCTGTTTTTAACTCTAACTCTGATTACTGTGTATTAATTTATCTGATGCCCCGAGTATACTATCA
>NW_006400108.1:1729126-1731772 GCF_000299155.1 Elephantulus edwardii | reverse complement strand
TTCCATTTCTTCCTTAACAATATCTAATTTTCCTACATTCATGGTTCTCACATTCCATGTCCCAATCACCAGTGTCTGCTTACAACTGTTCCTCTTCTTTGTATTTCCATACTTGAAAACTCAACTTCCTTTGCCATTTCGATAGCAGAACCCTTTCGACTCATAGCGACCCTTTATTCAACAGCCCTAAACTCTGCTCTATCCTGTGCCAATCACATTGCCTCTGATACACCCATCTCGATTACCCCAGTCACTGAAACAATCCAACTCATAGAGGGTCTTCCCGTCCTGCGCTGTCCCTCCATCCTACTAAGCATGATGTCCCTCTCCAAGGACCTGTCTCTCCTTACAGCATGTCCAAAGTGTGTCAGACGAAGCCCCAGAATCCTTGCCTCCAAGGAGTAGCCCGGTTTAACCCTCTCCAGGATTAATCTGTTTGTTTTCTTGGCAGTCTATGGTACATTCAATACTTTTCTCCAGCACGACAGCTCAAAGGCCTCAATTCTCCTTAGACTGGCTGCAAAAGCTTCTGACATGCCCACAGGTACAAAGCCCCAAGGCAGAGCCAAAAAAAAGTGTGTGTGTGTGTGTGTGTGTGTGTGTGTGTGTCTAGCTTCCATCTTGTCTTTGTTCATGTTTATTTTGAGTCTACTTCCTGAAAAGACCTCAGCAAAAAGTAAGTAACACTAACTCCTCCCATATGGTCCTAACTGCAATCATAGTATGCCAAATATTTGTGCCATTGCTAATGAACCCGCTCATTTTTTAATTAGTCAATCACTCTGCGTCTATGCCATCTTCTCCCACAAGTTCCCCAATGCCCTTTTATCTCCTAGTCCACAACCAACCCTGGCCCCTCCCAGCGCCAATAAAGATCTTGGCCACAAGGACCTTGGGGCTCTTTGCCACTGACTCTGTGTCAGAGTACATGTGTGGAGTCCTAGCTTGAGCTTGCAATAAAATCCCTCATGCTCGCTCTTGCATCTGACTCAAATCCCTGGTGGTCCCTGGGGAACACGTGAATGTGGCACAACATTTGAAGGTTCCACCAAGATCTGGCGCAATCCAGATCACCCCAGGACCCTGAGACTCCTGAAACCAGAGGGTGAGCTAGCTGGTCAGGATCTCTCTCTCTTTCACTGCTCCTCTCCCTCTCCCTCTCCCTCTCCTCCCTCTCCGTCTCCCTCTCCTCCCTCTCCCTCTCCCTCTCCCTCTCCTCCCTCTCCGTCTCCCTCTCCCTCCCCCTTCCCCTCTCCCTCCCTCTCCTCTCTTACCCTGTTTAAATCTTGGTCCTAGGACAACTTGGTAAAGAGTGGCCAGATGCGGTAAGGTGGACACACCAGGAACAGTGGCCACAGAGGCCCAGGAGATGTTCCGGGCCTCAATCTGGGGAAAATTGTACAAAAGACAGCGCAAAGTAGTGCCTTGTGGGACTGACTGTAGGCCAGCGTCTTGTAAAACAGCACAAGTAGCACTCCTGGGACCAGCTGAAGGCCTGGGTCTTATCCTTCCGTTTCCCCGGTTTGTGCAAGAGGCAGCATGGAGTCGCCCTCCATGGGACTGGCCAGAGGCCAGCGCCTCACTGTAGGCAACGCAGGTCGCTCCCATGAGGCCGACCTACCCGTGGTCGGCACCTTATTTTCAGTTTCCCCAAGTTAAAGAGGTAACAAGAGGCAGCACTCGTGAGACCGGCTGAGGGCCGGTGTCTTATCCTTCAGTTTCCCCTGTTTAAAGATAGTGCGAGTAGCAGGTAGCTCTCCTGGAACTACTCAGGAGTTAATATCTCTTTAAGTAGGGCAACGTAAGTGCCAGTATCTTTTTTTTCAAGCTGCCAGCATCCTTTTTGTTGTTTTTCTTTCCTGCAGGAAATCAGTCCGCTAGTCTTTTGGGTAAGCGTCCAGTGTGTCTGACGCTATGGGACAGACTACTTCTAAACCCCTAGACCTAATGGTGGACCATTTTGGGGAGGTTAAAAAGCAAGCCAATAATCTCTCAGTTGTTGTCAGAAAGGGGCCATTTCGAGCTTATTGCAGTTTGGAGTGGCCCACTTTCAAGTAGGATGGCTGCCAGAGGAAACCATTGATCGGGAAACTATTCAAAAAGTTGAAGATAAAGTATTACAACTTTGAACGGACATCATAATCAAGTTCCATACATAGTTGTTTGGGTTGATCTGGTCGATAACCCACACCTTTGGATTAAAAGGGTTTTGTTTTTGTTTGTTTGCTTGTTTTTACCTGCACAGAGATCTGAAGTCCTAACTATGGCAGAAAAAACAGCCTTCCAGTACCCGGAAGCCAAAGACAAAAGAAGTTAAGCCTCATGGCCTGGCGCCGCCCTCTGCTCCTCTCTACCAGGTGGGGCAGAGGAGGAGTTAATTTCCCTTCTTCCCTATCTCCCCTCTTCGTTGGGCCCAGCGCTAGGAGCAAATGCGTCAGCTGGGCAGCCAGCTCCCCCTCCCCCTCCTTCCACAGAAGTAGGCCCCGTCCATGGAACACGAAGCCTCAGAGGAACAACACCCGAGGGGCAGGACTCTACTCTCTTAACCTTGAGGGCAGCAGGCACCCCCAGTGATAGGGGCAACCAACCCCACCACTACTGGCCTTTTGCCACTAGTGACCGCTACAACTTGAAATCTCAAAATGC
>NW_006400108.1:1722109-1729026 GCF_000299155.1 Elephantulus edwardii | reverse complement strand
CCGCGCTAAAAGAAGAATGTTGCTTTTATATTGACTATTCAGGAGTAATAGAAGATTCCATGCAAAATCTAAGAGAAAGGTTAGACAAAAGAAAACTAGACCGAGAATCTCAGCAAACATGGTTCAAGAGCTTATTTTATAAATCCCCATGGTTAACTACTCTTGTATCTATCCTTATAGGTCCTTTGATACTCCTTTTTATATTGTTATTAGTTGGGCCTTGTATTATAAATAAGCTTGTTACCTTTGTTAAAGATCGCATCAGTACTGTTCAATTAATGGTTCTAAGACAACAATATCAAAATATGAGAGAGTCTGACTGCGATGATGCTGCCTCCAGAGATTCTTGGTTCTATGATTAGAACGTTGTACTAAAAGAAGTGGGGAATGAAAGGAAAACTTTTTAAACAATGTCCCCACACCCAAGTATTGTAAGAACCTATACTTTTGATCTTGTGTAAATGTTTATGTTCCAGGAACTAGCTGACCACCAACTGAACAAGCAATTACTGGAAAAACCATATCTTAACTAGCATCAGCAGCAGATGGCTGACCTAGAACTGAACTTCTGCTTTTCTGAGGAGCCAATGAGCAAACTCCACGCCAAAGAACCCCTAGACCCTCTATAAAAATCCCTTGCTTTTTCGGCTCGGAGTCGACTTCCCTGTCTCCTGCGAGAGATACAAGTCGTCCCAGAGCTCCGCCAATAAAGCCTCGCGTGTTTGCAGCAAGTGGTTCTGGTGTGAGTTGCTCGGGGTCGCGTCCGACCAGGGAAAGCCCTAGTTTGGGGTCTCTCAATTAATACGACTCTATCACAGGCAGTTCTCTGTTGATGTGTTGTTCCAGTCATTTTTGTATAATCCTCAGTAGAATCTTGCTTGCTTGTGATATCAATGATATTTTCAATAATTTTCTCACTCTGTTGGGTCAGTTTTCTTTGGATAGATATCTTGCAGTTAAAGCTGTTTTTCTCTGTCATATTTTAACTGTTTTGTAAGTTACCTGTTTGCTGGTTACTATATATGCATTGTTCATTTCAAATGTAGAAATGATGTAGCTTTACTAACAAAAGTCTATCATTAAGTAAGGTATTATCTAAGCCTACTATATAAACCTAATGATTGCTCTCAGATGGAGAGGGAGTTCTTCAGCACAATCTCACTGTCCTTCCAGATCTGCAATAAAGTGCTATGGGTATTGCAATCCATCTCTCTTATTGGTAATTGACTCTGGAAATAACCTCTTGCATTCAGTAACAAAGTAATGAGGAAAAGACTGCATAATAATATGTAAAGCACTGGTTTGATATATCCATGAACCGTAGTCCATGTAATATATTATGCAACAATTAACTTTCTGTTTTAATCTATCTCCTTATCTTTTCCCTGCCACTTTCAAATTTCTTTTATATGTCTATATTCGTCTCCTCTTACCCACCACTCCTGGACAATTTACTGCCTCTGAGAATGCACTAGAAGGTCAGCTATAAGATAGTTTCACCTTAGTGGTGCTAAGCAACAATAAAAACATGATTTTTACAGAAGGTAATTTATCATACTCACCTAATTCTAATTCTTCAATCAACCAATGTATTTGCTATTATCTAGAATTAAAATTGGAGACCCTCTGAAATGTCATTCTGCTCCTAGCAGCAGACTACTCTGATTTTTTAGGGAAACTACCTTTAATTAACAGGTAAGATCTTTCCATTGAATTAAACATAAATCACAATTTATCAAGAATAAAATAAGCATATTTAAGATTTCTTGACTCCGAACAAGAAAAATACAATAACAATTAAATTTATTAAATATTTGCATATATAATAAATAAAGACAAACTAAGAAAGTGGATCCAAGACTCATTTAGTCCATTTCTATTAATGGCATACCCTAAAGTGTGAATGTAGAATTGTGGTCTAGAATATTTTCAATAGCTTACTATAAAAAGTATATTTTCATGTTTTTGGTGAAAGTTTACTCAACAGTTTAAATTTTCAATCAACAATTTCTAGTTTACTCAACAGTTTGAATTCTCAATCAACAATTTCTACACAAAGTGTTCAGTGACATTGATTAAATTCTTCACAATGAGTAAATTGTCTCATTACATCTTTTCTGATTATTTCATTTTCATTAATCTAGTGTCCCTGACCCTTTGTAATCTCAACTTTGTTTTACTAATTTATTTCAGAGTAATTTTGAACCATTTTTGTTACTGAATGAAAGGGGTTCTTTCCATAGTCAGTTGCCAGTAAAACAGATGTGTTGCAAATCAATAACCACTTTATTACAGATCTGGGAGAATGCAGTGAGATCTTTCTCAAAGTCTGCCTCCCCATCTGGGAGTGGCCATTAGGTTTTTATACTAGGGTTAAATACTAATTCACTTAATAATACTCTTTTGTTAGTAAAGCCTCAGAATTTCTACATTTGAAAAAAACAGTTTATGTATAAATACTACTAATTCAGGAAAGGTACATTTCTCTTCCTGGTAAACAGGTAGATTAAGACACAATTTACATATGACTTTGAAAAACAGTTTCAAAAAGTGAATGCTAATATAGGAAAAATGCATTTCCTCTCCTAGTAAACAGTTAGGCTATTTTACATAAATAAAAAAAGGAAACAAAGACTTTTAAAACAAAGTAACTAGTTTTGCAGGCTTTATAGAACTGATGCCAGTTTTATAACTATATAATGATACTTTTATAACTGATATATATTTAGAGAATTCTGAACTTATAAATACTACCCCATCATATGTATGAATATAGGTGCATATAGTCATATAGCTGAATATACATACACTTTTAGAAGTTGTTTGTTGTTGAAATCATTGAGTCAGAGCTAAGTCATATCTGATACATGCTTACATATACTTACTATACAAACTAAAGAAGCTGTGGTAGTCTAAGGGTAAGGAGTTGTACTGTCAACTCAATGATACACAATTTGAATCCACTAACTGCTCTATGAGATAAAGATGAGCAATTTACTTTGAAAACCGATAGGATCAATAATGACTCAGTTTTGACTTGATGGCACATAAAAAGAACACAGTGGTGGGATGGCTGTTTGGCTACTAACCAAAAGTCTGGCCCACCAATTGCTCTGATGGAGAAAAGACCATGGATATTCCTTTGCAAAGATCTCATCTCTAAATCAATGTATTTGAATTTTGTAAATAAAATACTATTTTTAAAAAAGATTGCTCCCTAAGAAACCTCACTGAAGATTTCTATGAGTTCAGAATCAACTTGATAGCTTTCAACAATGCCAATCCTAAAACCAAACCCAGGCCTATCAAATTGATTCTGATTCAGGACAACCGTCTGTTGCATTTCTAATGCTGTAACTATTTAGGAGAGGAAACTGCCTTTCTTTATCCTGCAGAGATTTTGGTGAATACAAACAACCAGAGATATGCAACTTTGTGGTTAACAGCACATCCCACTGATAGGGTGGTATTAATAAGTTCAGAATTCTCTATATGCAAAACTATAGATATTTTTCTTCAGCCTGCAAAACTAGTTACTAAGCTTCCAAATTTTCTCTTTCCTGTCTTTAGTTGTAAAGTTGTTTGATCTGTCGGTTTATCAGAAGAGGAAATGCATCTATCCTAGATCCTGGTGAGGCTGTTTCTCCAATCATATGTAAATTTTATCTTAACCTGCCTGTTGACCAGGACTTAAATACGAAGTATTCTTTTCAGATGTAGAAATTATTTTTTTACTAACAAAAGTGCATTGTTAAGTGAGTCTCACCCTCCTATAAAAGCCCATGACCACTCCTAAATGAGGAGGTAGTCTTGGAGGTGACTTGCTATCTCTCAGATCTGCGTTATAAAGTGCTTATGGATACTGCAATACATTTGTCTTATTGGCGATTGACTATGGGAAGAACCCCCTTCATTCAGTAACACCACTACAGATTATGCCATAAGATCTCTGAAAGGATTTTATAAGGACTTGATACAATTACTTCCAGACCCTAGGCAACATAACTTGTAAGAAGAGAAATGTGATTTACAGTACTTCTTGATAAATAAAATTCCTAAAGTTTCCAGTATGTGATTGCATTTTCAATGCTGATAAAGGTTTATCTCAGTTTTTACTTTCATTAGTCATTTTAAAATAGTTTGAGGTCTGAAGACATTGTGTCTGAGCTAATTTTATTATTTTTCTCTGCAAGTCTATCTTTAAGGAAAGAAAAAAATATTGAAATCAATATGGCTGATATGTGCTATTGCATCACAACTAATCTTGCTGCTAATACACCAGCAAGATTTCCAAGGCTATAAATCATATGGGAGATTATCAATTTTTTGCCAGCGTAGTAGCTGGTGAATTGAAACTGTCGGTCTTCTGCATGGCAGTGCAACTCCATTTCAATAGACTACCAGAGTTCAGAATAAAAGCACTATCATCCATTTCAAGGTAAATTTTAATTGTGTTTAATAGTGTAATTGTTAGGTGCCACCAAGTCAAGTATGACTCATAGTGACTCTATGAATGCAAGATCTGAATCCAGTCCTGCTATGTGTTTTCCTAACCATCTGTGATATTCTTGAGCCCATTGGTGCATCTAAACACGGTTTGTCTCCTTTCCACTGAACCTCCACCTTTCCGAGCATGATATCCTTTTCCAAGAAATAAATAGTCTCTCCTAGCAACAAGACCTAAGTATGAGAAGGAGCACTCTGGCTGTACCCTTCCCAAAACATATCTGTTCATTCTTTTGTCAATCCATGGAATCTTTAGTACTTGTCTCTAACACCACAACTCAAAGGGATTAATTCTTATTTTGTCATCCTTTTTCATTGTCCAAATTTCAGTCTGGAAAAATATCACAGACATTCTTTACCATAACTTTTCGAGACAACAGGAAACATGGTTGAGTTTTTCATTGCTATCTGAATAAAATCACTAAGTCTCAAACTTTTCAGTAAGAAGGTACATGATACGAAAAAGAAGCATAATAGAACAAAACATATTCATGTGAAAAAAATCCAAAACATTATTAAAATGAACCTAACATTACAGTTGGCCTTATCTTTTTCACAGTTTGCTTTTTTAAGAGTAGTATCTACATAAATTTCGATTGAGTCTTTGATCCAGGCAACTTCATAGTAATGCTTGCATGTCAACATTATAAGCCACCATAATTCTCTCACATAGTTACTAATTTGAGACAAAAATCTTTCTTATGTATGTTTTATGCTACTGTTGTCTGTGAATTTTTTTCAGAGATTTCAACAAGAAAAGTCTTTTGAATTTTTACTTGGAACTTATATACATATACAGTAATGACTGTGGTTAATGTTGAGTCAAAAAAACTGATAGTTTACCATAAAGAAGTAGGTTTTAGTAATGAGTATATACTTATTTTCTTTTTCGGCTAAACGAATGGAAAAATTGTTATGGCATTTGGTTGGTAGGGGTGTGGGACATAAATCTACATCTTGAATGTAAAGTAGAACTTTCCTTATACATAACAGATAAAAATCTAAAGCTTATGGAATTTTTAAATCCAAAATTCAGAGACCACTTATGAACACTAATTTTTGAGAGTCTATTCTTCTGTTTTCCAGCATTAGGGAAAAGTAAGGGGGGAGAAACCTCAAAACACTTCAGGATAATTTTGGTTTCTATAAATTTGTATGTTCTGAGACAATTGTGAATTCAAAAATCTTCATACTGAAATGATAGTATTTACTGAATGATGAAAACGATATGGTGACGTTTTAAATGAATTAAGTGTATCAGCTGTTCAGTATTTAACTTAGCCAGATGAAATTAAATTCCTAATAAACAAAATAGCTTTACGGATGGTAAAATAAATACACACACAAAAAAAATAAAATGGGGGGAAAAGGTTAGGAAGACTTTGACTCACTTTGGTTATGTCATAAGGAGTAACCTCTTATAATATAAAGAATTAGAGAAAAAGAGATAAAAATATAAATGAGATGTATTAACATAATGATCACAACAATGGGCTCAAACACGGCAGTGATATTAAGGATGAAACAGAATTGAGAAATGTTTTATTCTATCACCACTGTGAATCAGAATTAAATAAAAAATACTAATAATAACAACATTATTGAGAATACCATGGACTGCTAGGAAAACAAACAGATTTGTCCTGGAAAGGGTTAAACCGGGTGACTCCTTGGAGGCAAGGATTCTGAGTCTCCGTCTAACATACTTTGGACATGTTGTGAGGAGAGACCGGTCCTTGGAGAAAGACATTGTGCTTGGGAGGGTGGAGGGACAGCACAGGAGAGGAAGGCCCTCTATGAGGTGGATTGATTCAGTGACTGGGATAACTGGGATGGGAGTGTCAGAGACAGTGCGATTGGCACAGGACAGAGCACATAACAACACATAACAACAACAACAACAATAACAAAAATAAAGAAAATGTTCTCAGAAGATATGAGACATACCACAATTTATTATACTGATCAGACATTCAAAACAGTATTCTTTTCATTCTGGAAGAGAGCTATATTTGTTCCCATTCCAAAAATAGGTGATCCACCAGAGAGTGGAAATTATCAAACAATAGCATTACTATTGTTAGAGTTAAGTTTATATATATATGTTGCGCTCGCAATGAGATGGATTGGTTCGGTGACTGGGGTAATCGGGATGGGTGTGTCAGACGCGGTGTGGTTGGCGCAGGATACAGCAGGGTTTAGGGCTGTTGTGCATAGGGTCGCTATGAGTCGGAAACGACTCGACGGCACATAACATCAACAACAACAACATATATGTTGTTGTTGTTATGTGCCGTCGAGTTCTTTTCGACTCATGTTGTATTCTCAATACTCTTCTCCAGCACCACAGCTCAAAGGCATCAATTCTCCTTCTATCCTCCTTGGTCATTGTCCAACTCTCTGATGCATAA
>NW_006400108.1:1689259-1718069 GCF_000299155.1 Elephantulus edwardii | reverse complement strand
CCACTAGTGACCGCTACAACTTGAAATCTCAAAATGCACAATTCTCAGAGAACTCTTGTGCCCTTATTAACCTCTTTGAAACGGTTTTGTTCACCCATAAGCCCACATGGGATGACTGCCAACAGCTGTTACAGGTCTTATTCACTACTGAAGAGTGGGAAAGGATTCAGATCGAGGCCAGCAAATTGGTTCCACGACCTGCCGGGGTTCCCACCATTGATCAGGCGCAAATTGATGCTCATATTTCCTTGGTCCAACCAGATTGGGATTATAACACATCTGAAGGTAAGGAGCTTCTCCTATGTTACCGCCAGGCTCTGTTGGGAGGTCTCAAGGCTGCAGCACGCAAGCCTACTAACATTGTCAAAATATATAGCCTCAGTCAGGGACCTGAGGAAAGCCCAGTGGCCTTCCTCGAGCCATTAATGGAGGCCTTCTGCCAGTATACCCCTATGGACCCAGAAGCCCGTGACAGTAAGCAGCAGTGGTTATGGTCTTTATTAACTAATCAGCCTATGATATTCACCACAAGCTCCAAAAGCTTGACAAGCTGGGAGGGAAAAGCCTCCAAGATTTAGTAGTTGTGGCAGAGAAAGTTTATAATAACATGGAAAGTGCTGAAGATAAGCAGATACAAACAGAAAGAAGGCAAAACCAAAATTTAGCAAGAATTCTGCTGTCTTCTACTGCAGAGCTGGAAGAAAGGTGAAGGCACCTCAAGTAATTGGCTTTAGAAGATAAAAACCAGGGAGAATTCCCACGAAAGATAACCCAACCCAAGCTAGGCAGAAATAAATGTGCCTACTGCAAAGAGGAGGGACACTGGGCCAAAAATTGCCTCTCCAAGAGAGGAAAATCAAAAACTAACCTCCTGATAATGAGAGAAGAAAGTGATTAGGGAAGACGGGGTTCAGTACCCCTCCCCGAACCCAGGGTAACTCTAAAAGTGGAGGGGAATCCCACAGAGTTCCTAGTAGACACTGGAGCCCAACACTCTGTGCTTCCACAACCAGCTGGCCCACTGTCCAACAAAAAATCATGGGTTTAGGGTGCAACCAGAATTAAACAATATTCATGGACTACACAAAGAACAGTGGATCTTGGCCTGAGCCGGGTATCCCACTCATTCATGGTAATCCCAGAATGCCCCTAACCGTTGTTAGGACAGGATCTACTAACAAAGGTTGGGGCCCAGATCCATTTCTTGGCTGAAGGCACTAAAGAATTAGATAAAATGGGTAAACTTATCTATGTGATTACACTAAACCAAGCAGATGAATACCATCTGCATGACAATATGGCACCATCAGATGCAGACATTCACTCATGGCTCAATCGATCCTCAACAGCCTGGATTGAAACTGACAGCATGGGTTTAGCAAAGCATAGACCTCCCATGTTTGTTGAACTCAAACTGGGGGCAGACCCAGTTTGGGTCCATCAATATCCCATATCCCTGGAAGCAAAAATGGGAATAACTCCTCACATCAGGTGCCTAATGAGTGTGGGTGTCCTGAGAACTTGCCAGTAAGCCTGGAACAAGCCTCTGTTACCCGTTAAAAAACCAAATTCCAATGATTACAGACCTGTGCAGGATCTAAGAGAGGTAAACAAACGGGTAATGGACATACACCCCACTGTGCCTAATCCTTATACCCTACTCAGTTGTCTCCCTTCTGACCATGTTTGGTATACTGTCTTGGATTTAAAGGTTGTGTTCTTTAGCCTTCCATTAGCTCCCAAGTGCCAGGACTACTTTGTCTTAGAATGGCACGACCCGACCCGGACCAGGGTATCAATGGACAACTAACTTGGAATCGGCTCTCAATGGGTTTAAATATTTCGCCAACAGTCTTCGATGAGGCCCTGAATGAAGATTTAGGTGAGTTCAGTGTCTGTAATCCCCAAATAACTTTCTTATAGTATGTGGTGAAACCCATGTGTATAGCCTGCATTTATGTTTCTTGTAAAAGGTATTTGCAATGAATAAATCATTGAATATGCAGAACTCTATCTATCATTCTATCTTCAGCCTCATTTCTCTCACTGAGCCCAGGTTTTCCAGCTACTTACTGATCGTCCTTCCCTGTTCCCAAATTTTGTGTTCCAGTTGCCCATTATTACTAATGCATCTTGATTGCATGTTTGATCAATTTCTGACTGCGAAAGGTGGTAGAAATCTTCTATTTCCTCCTATTTGGCTCTAGTTGTTGGTGCATATATTTGAATGATAGTGGTATTCATTGGACCTCCTTGTATGTGTATGGATATTATCCTGTCGTTCACCACATTGTATTTCAGGATAGATCTAGAAATGACTTTGTGATATCACATGCAAGCAAGATTCGGCTGAAAATTATCCCAAAATGTTTGGAACAATATGTAAATAGAGAACTTCCAGATGTGCAGGCTAGATTTAGAGGAGGTCGTGGTACTAGGGATATCATAGCTAATGTAAGATGGATCTTGGCAGAAAGCAGAGAATACCAGAAAAATGTCTATCTGTGCTTCATTGACTATGCAAAGGCTTTGGACTGTGTGGATCACAACAAGCTGTGGCTGACTCTGAGAAGATGGGAATCCCAGGAATCCCAAAACATTTGATCGTGCTAGTGCAAAACCTATAATGGGACCAAGAGGCAGTCGTCAGAACAGAGCAGGGAGACACTGGATGGTTCAAAATCAAGAAAGGGGTCTGTCAGGGATGTATTTTGTCTCCATACCTTTTCAATCTGTATGGAGAACAGATCATCCGAGATGCTGGGCTGTTCGAGGAAGAATGTGGCATCATCCCTATTCACTGTTCAACTCCCTGAATAGGGATGATAGAAAGAGAATTGATGCCTTTGTGCTGTGGTGCTGGAGAAGAGTGTTGAATATGCAATGGACTGCTAAGAGAACAAACAGGTTTGTCCTGGAGAGAGTGAGGCCAGAATGCCCCCTGGAGTCAAGGATTCTGAAGCTTCGTCTAACATACTTTGGGCATGTTACAAGGAGGGACTGGTCCTTGGAGGGGGAAATCATGTTTTGGGGGGTGAAAGGACAGCGCAGGAGAGGAAGACCTTCGATGAGATAGATTGATTCTGTGAGTGACGTGATGGGAATGAGTGTGTTGGAGGCAGCCCGGTTGGCACAGGATAGAACAGCATTTAGGGCTCTTGTACATAGGGTCGCTATGAGTCACAAGCGATTCGATGGCACATAACAATAACAGCAACAACAATATGTGGACAATTTACTTGTTGCAGCCAAGGATCAGAAAACTTGTCTAGCCAGAACCAAATGGCTACTACAAATCCTAGGAAACCTTGGCTATCGAGCCTCAGCAAAAAAGCCCAAATATGTAAAAAAGAGGTTAAATACCTAGGCTACATCTGCAGGGAAGGAAAAGGATGGCTGTCACAAGCCAAAAAGGAAACTGTCCTAAGAATTCTGGTCCTTATGAACACCAGGCAGGTAAGGGAGTTCTTTGATTCAGCCTGCTGACTGTGGATTCCAGGGTTCATGAAAATCACACGACCCCTCTGTGAAGCTATTAAAAGAACAGGATGGCTTCATATGGACCAAAGAGCGGCAACAGTCATTCGAGGCCCTAAAGCAGGCCTTCCTGTCTGCCCCAGCATTGAGACTACTTGATGTAACCAAGCCCTTCCAATTATTTATTGATGAAGATAATGGCATAGCAAAAGGAAACCTAACCCAATCCCTAGGCCCCTGGTGCTGACCAGTAGCTAATCTGTCAAAAAACGTTACCCTGTAGAGGCAGGGTGGCTACATTGCCTCTGAATGATAGCCTCTGTGGCTCTCCTGCTAAAAGATCCCAATAAATTAACTCTAGGACAAGAACTGAGAGTCACCACCCCCAATGCTATTGAAGGGGTCCTAAAACAACCCTGGACCAGTGGCTCAGCAATGCCTGGATGACACATTATCGGTCCTTGTTATTAAACCCAGCTAGGATCACCTTTCAGACACCACACAGCCTGAATCCAGCTGCATTGCTACTCAATCTGGACCTAGAAGCCCCCCGCATGACTGCTCTGAGATATTGGTACAGATACATGGAACCTGACCCAATCTAATGGACACCCCATTACTGAATGCTGAAGTCACCTGGTTCACGGATGGCAGCAGTTTCATGCAGGATGAACTAAGGTATGCAGGGGCAGTGATAGTGTCTGAAAAAGAAATTATATGGGCAGAAACCCTGTCGGTCAGTATGTCAGCCCAAAAGGCCAAATTTCTCACCCTTATCAAAGCTTTAATCTTGGACAAGGACAAGAGGCTAAACATCTACATAGATAGCTGATATGCTTTTGCCATGGCACACATACATGGGGCCATTTACAGAGAAAAGGGGCTCCTCACTGCAGAGGGAAAAGCTGTAAAAAACAAAGAATAAATATTAGCCCTATTAAAAGCCCTTTGGCTTCCCAAAAAGTTGACAATTATACATTCTCTCGTGACAATAGTCCAATTTCAAGAGACAACAAGCAATCTGGCTGACCAAGCCACCAAAAACACAGCTCTAAAAAGCAACCCAATTATGGCTGGCACTTTAGTAGACCCGGGAGACCCAAACCTCCCCATGGTCCCCAACTATAGTCAAGAAGATCTGTGCTGGATACAAAAGTTACCAATGGTACAGTACATAGATGGCTGGTGGAAATCCGCAGATGACAGGCTCATTCTTCCTGAAAAATTAGGAGGGCGGGTCCTAACCAAAATACACTGAGCTTCCCACATGGGCCTCCAAAAAATGCAGGACCTAGTATGTCATGCCAAAAAAAAAAAAATTAAAAATGTAAACGTTAAGATCGATCAGATTGTTAATGGATGCAAAGCTTGTCAACTCACCAACACCACTAAAAACCCTCAAAACCCCGGTGTGCACCTGAGAGGATGATGAGCTGGAGCCTACTGGGAAATAGACTTCAGTGAGGTAAAACCAGGACTCTATAGCTATAAATACTTATAAGTATTTGTAGATATTTTTTTCAGGATGGACTGAAGCCCTTCCCATTAAACACGAGACAGCTCAGACTGTGGCAAAGAGACTACTTGAAGACATCTTACCCAGGTATGGTTTTCCTCAGATGATAGGTTCAGACAATGGATCAGCTTTTGTGTTCAGGGTAAGTCAGAACCTAGCCACGGCCCTGTAAGGGTAGATGTGTAGACTGCAACACCTTCGGTATAAAGCCAACTGCCAGCACCAAAATCTAAGACAGCAAACCTTTTATGTGTGCCCTGGGACTGGGAACTATGAAAAGTTCAGAGGCACAGAAGATTATTTCTTCCCACTTGGGATTGTGAAACTATTTCCCCATGGGTCACACAACAAAATAATGACTTAATCACCCTAACCCGGACTAATAACCGAACCAGTCCAAACAAAAGAAATCCAATCTCTATTCAACTTACCTCCAAGGGTAGAACAGAGAACTGGTTAGGAGGAAAGACATGGGACATTTGTCTCTGGCTCACCGGCCATCACATGGGCTTTCTATTCTCCATCCAAAACCAACTAATATTTCCACCTCCAGTTGCAGTTAGGCCTGCAGCTCCACTGACTACAACCCATAAACCTAAATTCACTCCAAGTAGTCTTACCCTTACTCAAGCTGCTTTAAATCTTGATATTACTAAGATTCCCCCAAACGTCTCACCAATTGAGGCTCCCCCCTATAGGCCAAACTGAATGGTTTACACCACCCTAAACCTCACTCATGATCTCTTAACCACTCCGAACTTAACCAAAGAAGATTGCTGGCTCTGCCTAGACCCTCTACCCCTACTTCTATACTGGATGGGTAGTATCAGGTCAAATATCCAACAACACAGAAGCCAGTTTCACCTGGGGACGAACTTCTGTTCTAACAATACAAGAAGTAACTGGTTCAGGCCCATGTGTCCGAGGGAACAAGGTAACCTTGAAAACTTTTTCACATTTCAGGCGTTTATGTAACCAAACCATAATTGCTACAGGTTTGTCCTACCTCATACCCCCAAAAAGGACATGGTTTGCATGTACCTCAGGGCTCACCCCCTGCATACACCCCCAAGTATTAGATAACACCACTCTATGTGTCTTTTTCCACAGGTGTATTACCTTTATGCATCAACATCCCCATTCTTTGAGGTGCGGACAGAACAAGTGCAACTCCGAGTCAAACAAGACTTTGGAGTGTCAGCCTCTCTCTTAACTCTCCTTATAGGAAAAGGAGTAGCAGCAGAGGTAGGAACAGGTACAGATACTCTAGTACGAAGCAACCAATAGTTTAATGCATTAACTGAGGCCGTTGATGCTGATTTAGCTGAGCTAGAAAAATCTGTTCATCACTGACAGCAATCTTTAGATTCCTTGGCTGAGATGATATTACAAAACATACAAGGTCTAGACTTATTATTATTACACCAAGGAGGATGATGCCAGGCTTTAGGAGAACAAGGTAGCTTCTATGCAAATAGCTCAGGAGTTGTACAGAATAGCTTGGCTGTAGTTTGAAGCCACCTACAGGAAAGGGCAAAAATAAGAAGCCAGAACCAAAACTTGTATGAAAGCCTCTTCAACTGGTCTCCATGGTTAACCACACTGCTATCTGCTCTCGCCAGGCCTATAATTCTACTATTATTAGTTTTAACTTTTGGACCTTGCATTCTAAATAAATTACTTGCCTTCATGTACGAACGTCTCAGAGCCATTCAACTAATGGTTCTCAGATCTCAGTATGTGCAGCTAAACTGCAGGAAACTGAGGACCTATGATTAGGTCTTCCAATAACCAAGAGAAAGGGGGGGAATGTTAGAATTATATATATATATATATACACACACACACACACACACACACACACCTCATATGCCTTCAGTCTAGCTGTCATCTTAAGTCTTTGTTCGTGTTTTTCTTGAGTCCACTGAAATTACCTCAGCAACAAGGAAATAACACTAGCTCCTCTTGTGTGGTCCTTACTCCAATCATAGTACACCAAATATTAGCACCATTGCTAATGAACCTGCTCATTTTCAAATTAGTCAATTGCTCTGCGTCGCCACCATCTTCCCACACAAGTTCCCCAATCCCCTTATATCTCCCAGCCCCCAACTGACCCTGCACTGCCTCTGCATTGGGGTGCGTGTGTGGAGACCTAGCTCGAGCTTACAATAAAGCCCCTCATACTCTTGCATCTGATTCAGCTCCCTGGTGGTCCTTGGGGGACTCGCAATTGTAGCACAACAATATCACATGCAAGCAAGATTCTGCAGAAGATTATCCAAAAACTACAGGAACAGCACATCAACAGAGAAATACCAGTTCAGGCTGGGTTTAGAAGGGATTGTGGTACTAGGAATATTATAGCCAATGTTAGATGGATCTTGGCTGAGAGCAGGGAGTACCAAAGGAATGTCTATCTGTGTTTCATTTATTATGCAAAGGAATTTGACTGTGTGGATCATAACAAACTGTGGCTAATTCTGAAAAGAGTGGGAATCCCTGAATAATTGATCGTGTTAGTGTGAAATGCATATTTGGACCAGGAAGCACCAGTCATCAGAAGATAGCAGGAAAACACTGCATGGTTCAAAATTAGGAAGGGTGCACGCCAGGGATGTGTCCCAACAGATTAAACAGGAGGTTGGGCTCTATGAGGAGAAATGTGGCATCAGGATTGGAGGAAGACTCATCAACAATTTGCATTATGCAGATGACACAACCCTGCTTGCTGAAACTGAGGACCTGAAGCGATTGCTGCGGAAGGTCAGGGACTACAGCCTTCAGTATGGATTGAGGCTCAATATCAAGAAAACAAAGATCCTCACCATTGGGCCAATTGGCAGCATCATGGTGGATGGTGAAGAGATTGAGATTGTACACAGTGTTGGTTTGTTTGGTTCCAAAAACAACACTCTTGGCACCAGAGCCAGGAAATGAAAAGATGTATTGCAATAGACAAGTATACAGTTAGAGACCTCTCTAAAGTGCTGAAAAGCAACTATGTCAGTTTGGACACTAAGGTGCACCTGATACAGGCCATGGTCTTTGCAATCATTTACTACGCATCAGAGAGCTAGACAATGACTAGGGATGATAGAAGGAGAATTGATGCTTGTGAGCTGTGATGTTGGAGGAGCATTGGATATATCATGGACTGCTAAGAGAATGAACAGGTTTGTCCTGGAGAGGGTAAAGCCAGACTCCTCCTTGGAGGCAAGAATTCTGATGTTTCTTCTGACATACTTTGTACATGTTGCAAGGAGGGACCAGTCCTTGGAGAGGCGCATCATGCATCGGAGGGTTTAGGGACATCACAGGAGAGGAAGACCCTCTATGAAATGGATTGATTTAGTGACTGGGATAATGGGGGGTAGATGTGTCATAGATAATGAAATTGGCACAGGATAGAGCAGGGTTTAGGGCTGTTGTACATAGGGTAACTATAAGTCTCAGGTGACTCCATGGCACACGACAACAACAGCAGGCTCACATTAAATTAGAACATTTTTGAATGAGTTAGATCTAATAAATTATAATGTTTCCTTATACAAAAATTTAAAGTTATAAAGTTAGGCTGCCTATAAAGTTCTGATTCCAGTCTAGAAAGAATTGGAACCCTATACCTTATCTACCCCAACGAAGAACCCTGGAGAGAATGCTTCAAGCAAGAACAGGTGTTCTTCTTGTTAGGTGCTTTTGAGTTGAGTACAACTCGTAGTGACTATATCAATAACAGACCTGTACTCTGTCATATCCTATGTCATACTCATTATTTCTGATACTAGAGCCCATTACCATATTTTCTGTGCCAATCCATCTTGTTGGTGGTCTTCCTCTTTTACCAACCTTCCTTCCATCTTTCCAAGGACATAAGAAAGAAGTTTTTGCTTAGGAGATAATTAGGTTCATGTTAACTGTAGTGGAATGATTCAGTAAAAACATAAGCAAGAATAATTGCATGACTTTAAGTGTGTAATCAATGTCACTGAACATAGAAATTGTTGAGTTAGTATATGTTTATGTACAAAATTACCATTATTAAAATAAACAAGATTAAAAATAGGTTGTTATCATTATCTGTACATATTGAGCAGACTTAAATGAGACTGCAGTGGTCAGAAAAAGGAGAGCAGAGTTTGAAGTATGACATTGGTAGTGAGTTTCAGCCTGGACTCAAATGGATGTGAATAACAGATGTAGACAGATGGAGTTTCTGAAAGGATTCCTCGCTTACAGGTTCAAAAACAGGATGTTAGATTCCTAAAGGTCAGATATATTGACCTAAATTCAAATAAAAATATTAATAAACTAAGCATATTAATTAAAAGTATTAAAGACTATCATAATGATTAAAAGAATGTCCAACCATATGTCTAAGGTAAAAATGTGAAACAGATATCCCATGTAAGTAACGACAAAAGTAGAATTGATGTGACTCAGAAAACCCTACGTACTATAGAGGACATGTAGATTAGAATACCAGACATGGCACCAGTGGTAGAACCTTCTCACTGAAAATTATAAAGGAGGAGCAACAGTTGCAAACAGACACTACTGATTGGAATGTGGAATGTAATAAATACGAATATAGGAAAGTTGTAGATTGTTAAGGAAGAAATGAAACACATAAATATTGACATACTAGGCACTGGCGAAATAAGTACTGTTGAGTTGGAACCGACCCTTAGCTGACCCTCTGCT
Organism: Elephantulus edwardii; assembly: GCF_000299155.1. Taxonomy (NCBI): domain Eukaryota; kingdom Metazoa; phylum Chordata; class Mammalia; order Macroscelidea; family Macroscelididae; genus Elephantulus; species Elephantulus edwardii. The sequence continues at coordinate 1,708,372 of NW_006400108.1, read as the reverse complement.
GGGTTTTCAGAGGGGATTAATTGCACAGGAGTGGATTGTCTATCTCCTTCAGAACAGGTGGTGGCCTCAAATTGTGTTCCTTTGAGACGCTGGCAAAATGAAATCTATTGGCTTGGGTGATTTTGAATGAGAAAATCATATGACTTACTCCATTGAGAATAATGTTGGCTCTCGGGTTTGCATATATACTTTTTACTATGTTGAAGAAATTCCCTTCTAATCCTATTTTGCTCAGTATTTTAATCAGGAAAGGGTGTTGGATTTTTCCCACTTGGTCATGTGAATTATTTTTTTTTCTATCATTGGATTCTATTTGCAAGGATTCTATTCAGGATTTTTGCATCAGTGTTCTTGAGAGATATTTTGGTGGTGTCCTTTCCTGGCTTTGGTATCAAGGATAAGTTTGCTTCATAGAATCTAGGAGAATTCCGTATTTTTTTATTTTCTGAAATAGTTTATATAGAATTGGTGACAGTTCTTCTCTGAATGTTTGATAAAATTCACTTGTTAAACCACCTGGCCCAGGGCTCATTTTGACTGGAAGTTGTTGTATTACCTTTTCAATTTCTTCTGTAATGGGTCTTTTCAGGTGATCCATTTTGGTTGGTGTCAGTATTTGTCCATTTCCTCCAGGTTTTCATATTTGTTTGAGTATAGTTTTTAAAAAATATTTCATTGTTAGACTTTTTCTTTCACTTGGTTCTGGATGTTGCCCATTTGATCTTTTATTTGGATTATATGACTAGGTAAGGATGCCCACTATCACCTCTCCTGTTCAATATGGTATTGGAAATCTTAGTGATGGCAATAAGGCAAGACAAGGAAATAAGTGGTATCCAAATTGGCAAAAAGGAGGTAAAATTATCCCTTTATGCAGATGATATGATAGTATACTTAGAAAACCCATAAGACTCAACAAGAAAATACTGGACATAATTGACCAATTCAGCAAAGTGGCAGGATACAAGATCAACATAGAAAAATCAATTTGATTTATTTACCGTGACAAAGAAAATACAGAACTAGAGCTAAGAAAAACAATACCCTTCACAATAGATAATCACAAGATTAAATATTTGGGAGTAAATCTAACAAGAAGCACAAAGGATCTATTCAAAGAAAATTACAAAACATTACTACAAGAAACAAAAGGAGACCTGGAGAAGTGTACGAATATCCCTTGCTCATGGATAGGAAGACTCAATATTGTGAAAATGACAATACTACCAAGGCAATTTACACGTTTAATGCAATCCAAATACAAATATCAATTCCATTCTTCAATGAGATGGAAAAGGCAATCTCCAATTTCATTTGGAATGGAAAGAGACCCCAACTAAGCAACGCACTCCTTAAAAAGGCAAACAAGGTAGGAGGCATCTCACTCCCTGATTTCAAATCCTACTACTCTGCTGTGGTGATCAAGACAGCGTGGTACTGGTACAATGACAGACACATAGATCAATGGAATGGAACTGAGAACCCAGAAATCAGCTCATCTACCTCCAGCCAAGTGATTTTTGACAAGGAGATGAAATCAGTTAAGTAGGGAAATGACAGCCTTTTTAACAAATGGCACTGGCAAAATTGGAAAACTGTCAGTAGAAAACTCAAGCAAGATCCACACCTCACTCCATAAACAAAAACCAGCTCAAAATAGATCATGGACCTAGGACTAAAACCAAATTTCTATAAATTTATAAATTTCATTAAAGACAAGCTTGGAAGAACTCTAGAAGTTCTAATCCACAACATAAACAGTCTTCCAAGCATCCTGCAAAATGTACAACCAGGGGAGGATTAAACAGATGAATGGAACTTTCTAGCACTCAAATCCCTATGCACATCCAAAAAATTCTCCAATAGGGTAGAAAGGGAAGCCACAGACTGGGGAAAAAATATTTGGTCCTTGGAGAGGGACATTATGTTTGGAAGAGTGGAGGGATGGCGCAGGAAGGGAAGACCCTTGATGAGATGGATCGATTCTGTGATTGGGGTGGTGGGAATGAGTGTGTTGGAGATGGCGAGGTTGGCACAGGATAGAGCATTGTTTAGGGCTTTTGTACATAGGGTCGCTATGAGTCGCAAGGGACTCAATGGCACATAACGACAACAATGACGTGTCAGATAAGGGACTTACATCTAGAATTTATCAAATATTTGAGCACCACAACAAGATAAATAACCCTATTGAAAAATGGGCACAGTATATTAACAAACACTTCACCAAAGAAGACATTCAGATGGTCAACAAGCACATGAAGAAATGTTCAAAATCCCTAGCTCTAAGAGAGTTGCAAATCAAAACAACTATGAGATATCATCTCACTCCAGCAAGAATAGCAAAATTTAACGGAGAAGCAAACATCAAATGCTGGCAAGGTTGTGGAGAAACTGGAACACTTATTCACTGTTGGTGGTAGTGTAAAATGGTGTAACCACTATGGAAAGCTGTATGGCATTTTCTCAAAATGTTGCAAATATAAATACCATTTGAGCAAGTAATTCCAAGTAAATCCTAAAGAAACCATAACTGCCATCCAAGCAGATATATGCACACCCATGTTTATTGTGGCTTTGTTCATGATAGCAAAGTGTTTGAAACACCCTAAGTGCCCATCAACAAACGAATGGATAGAGAAGCTGTGGTATATCCACACAGTGGAATACTATGGTGCATTGAAAAACAAGGAACTCATGAAATATTTTTCAAAATGGGTGACCCAGGAGGACATTATCCTGAGTGAAATATCTCAGTTACAAAAGGGCAAATATTACATAGTGCCAATGTTGTATAACAGGACTGAAATCAGGGTTAGAGTAGACTAAGAAAGTTTAGATAAGTTATATATATTGCATTGAAACAATTGAGGGGAAAAAAACTGTTTAAAAGCTATATATGATTGTGTTATGGTCATAACAAGAGTCCAGACTGAAGGCTGCAGAGTGGAGTGGACTCAGCAGCGGGGGTGGGGGCTGGGGCGGTGGAGATTGTATACCAATGTAAGAGGTTTTGTTTTGTTTTGTTTTTTATTTTTCAAAGAGAAGAGTGAACTGGGGGGGGGGGTGGGAGGCGTGGACATGGAAAAAAGGAAACAATGTATGAAGGGAAATTAAAAATCTCTGTGAATGTTCATTAAAATTAATAATTAAAAGGAGAAATAAAAAGAAAAAAGAAATGTAATATACCACTATGTATAAGATACAGTTAAAGCAGTGTTTGTTGTAAATAGATGCGATCTAGTTAATTAGGACCCACAGTGGTTTTGTTTGTTGTTTTTGTTGTGTGCCAACAAGTCACTTTCAACCGATAGTGAACCTATGTATAATAACTCTGAACTCTGCTCTGTTGTGAGCCAGTCTCACTGTCTCTGGTATACCTACCCCTATCAACCCAGTTACTGTGTCAATTCTTCTAATCTATGGTTTTCCTCTCCTGCACTATCTCAGTCCTTCTGAGCATGTCCTCCAGGCTCTGGTCCCTCCTGGCCACATGCCCAAAGTATGTGAGGCAGACCTTCAAAATTCTTGCCTTTAAGGAGGAGTCTTGCTTTATCCTCTTTAGGATAAGTTTGGTATTCAATACTCTTCTCCAGCACCACAACTCAAGGGCATCAATTCTTTTTCCCCCCCTTCTTGGTCATTGTCCAGCTCTTTGATTCATAGCAAGCGATCACAAAGACTGTGGTCTAAGCATACCTTAGTATTCAAACTGACATCATTCCTTTTCAGCACCTTTGATAGGTTTTTTACAGCAGGCTTCCCAGAGCAATTCATCTTTTGATTTCTTGACTGCTGGTGACAAGAGTGGTGATTATGGAAATGGGTAATTTGAAATTATTAACAATCTCAATTTCTTCTCTATCTAACATGGTGCTGCCAGTTGGCTCAGTGGTGAAAATATTTGTCTTCTTGATTTTGACCTTCTATACATAAATGAAGAGTGTTGTCCTTGATCTTCTGCAGCAGACAGTTCAGGTCCTCCTCAGTTTCTGCATGCAAAGTTGTGTCATCTGCATAATGCAGGTTTTTTATGAGTCTTCCTCTAACCTGATGCCACATTCCACCTCATAAAATCCACTCTCTTGAATAATCTATTCCACATATATATTGAAAAGTTATGGAGACAGGTCACATCCCTGATACACTCCTTCCTCTCCTTCCTGATTTTGAATCATGCAATATTTGCTTGCCCTGTTCTGATGACTGTGTGTTGGTCCAAGTGTAGGTTTTACATGAGCACAATAAAGTGTTCTGGTATTATCATTATTCTCAAAGTTAACTATAATTTGTTGTGATCTAAAAAAAAAAAAACACACACTTTATGAACTAAAAATTGAAAGCTTGCCCTAACCTGTATCATTCTCACAATCTCCATTATGTTCAGGCCCAGTGTTGCAGTCACTATATCAATCCATCTTATTGAGGCTCTTTCTCTCTTTCACTTACTTTTCCAAGGACTGGGATCTCCTGATAACATATCCAAAGTATAGTTTCACCATTCTTGCTCAAGGAGCATCATGGTTGAACTTCGTTCTTGCTGCTGTGGTTAGGTGCAGTTGAGCTGAGTATGATTCATATTGACCCTGTGAACAACAGATCTGAACCCTCTCCTACCCTGTGCCATCTTCACAATCTCTGACATGCTCAACTCCATTGCTGTAGTCATTGTGTCAATCCACCTGGTTGAAGGTCTTCCTCTACTTAGAGGAAGATATTAAATATCAAATTACCATGCAAAGGCAGAGCTGTGTAGGAGGGAGTGCGTAACTAAGAGATGTTCTACTGGATGGAACACAGATAAACTGTGCATTCAGGTTCCATCAGATTTCAAGGACTAGAACATTCTTAAGGCAGTTATTTGCAGTTGTTTTTATTCTTGTCACATTATGGTGATGCGAACTCATAGTAACCTTCTGCACAACAATGAAACATTGCAGAGTCCTTCACCACTGTTGCGATCATTTCTACTCTTAAGATCAGTAACAGTCCCATTGATTCTTTACTAATTATAATTTCCTTCTTCAAGGACTGATCTTTTTAAATACCATGATCAAAGTATGTGAGAGTCTAAAAATTCTCACTATAAAGGAGCATTGTGGCTTCAAAGATAGATTTGTATATTCATTTTTCTGGTAGTGATAGTATATTCAATATTTTTTGCCAATAACAGAATTCACATGCATTAATTTTTCTACCGTTTTCTTTATTATTCAACTTTCACACACACACACATATTGCTATTGTTCAGTGTCCTCAAGTTCATCGTGATTCATAATTTTTTGTTAATGTACTGCTCCAGTTGTTTTTGAATAATCTTTGGCAGGATTTTGCTTGTATGTGATGTTAGTGGTGTTGTTTGATAATTGCCATACCCTTTTGGATCACCTTTCTTTGGGATGGGAATATATATGGATACATTTGCGTCAGTCTTTTTTTTTTTTTTCAGTGACTCTGTGTACTCATCCCATCTTCTTTTATTGCTTTCTGGGTCATTCAATATTCAGCCCATAGCATCCTCAGGTATTGCAACCCCTGGTTTGAATTTGTTCTTCAGGTCCTTCAGCTTAAGAATTGCCAAGCAAGTTTGGCCCTTGTGATTTTTCTGATGTCAGCTCTTTGCACATTTCATTATAATACTTTGCTTTGTCTTCTCACATGACCTTTTGAAATTTTCTGTACAACTCTTTAATTTCTTGATTTCTTCCCTTTGCTTTGGCTTCTCAGCACTCTAGTGCAATATTCTGAGTCTCATTTGACATCCATCTTGGTCTTTTCTTCCTCTTCTGTGTTTGTATAATAATCATAACAAGAATAGTAGTAATATTAGAGGTTCAGTAGTACCTCTGTCTGTATCTCCTACATAACTCCTATATTACACATTTCTGCTCTCATTTCTTTTTCCTCTTTTTATTCCTTTCTGGAGGACCCTCTAGAATCTCATTTACTTGTATGTTTGACAAAGAGCCAGGATTCCTTGGTTCAGCAGTGTTAACAACAAAAGGGAATGCTTCTCCAAGCAGAGATTAATTAGCCTATTGAGTCTTCATCACAACCTCAGTAAATAGATTTTTTTTATTATATTAGTTTATTTACAAAATTCTAATACATTGTTTCCGAAAAAAATTCTTCCAATTTCCCTAACCCACATCAAATTATACAACTCCATGATTTATCACCCTCTTTCCCTGCACATCCTCAGTAGATACATAGTTTTATCTCAACTTTGTCAGTTATTAACAGAGACTCATACACTAAAGAAACTTCTCATTGTCACATGGTGACTGTTGTTTGTTGTTTGTTGTTATGTGCCGTCGAGGCATTTGCGACTCATAGCGACCCTATGTACAACAGCCCTAAACCGTACTCTATCCTGTGCCAATCTCATTGCCTCTGATACACCCATCCCGATTACCCCAGTCACTGGATCAATCCACCTCATAGAGGGTCTTCCCCTCCTGCGCTGTCTCTCTACTCTACCCAGCATGATGTCCCTCTCTAAAAACCTATCTCTCCTTACAACATGTCCAAAGTATGTCAGGCGAAGCCCCCGAATCCTTGCATCCAAGGAGCAGTCTGGTTTAACCCTCTCTAAGTTGAATCTGTTTGTTTTCTTGGCAGTCCATGGTACATTCAATACTCTTCTCCAGCACCACAGCTCAAAGGTGTCACTTCTCCTTCTATCCTCCCTAGTCATTGTCCAACTCTTTGATGCATAACAAGTGATTGCAGAAACCATGGCCTGTGTCAGGCGCACCTTAGTCTCCAGAGAGACACCGTTGCTCTTGAGTACTTTAGAGAGGTCCCTAACCGCAGACTTTCCCACTGCAAGAGGTTTTTTTATTTCCTGGTTACTGGTGAAAAGAGTGTTGACCGTGGAGCCGAGCAAACTGAAGCTGTGAACACTCTCAATCTCTTCGCCATCCATCCTGATACTACCGATTGGTCCGGTGGTGAGAATTTTTGTATTCTTGACATTGAGCCTCAGTCCATATTGAAGGCTGCAGTCTTTGACCCTCTGCAGTAAGTGCATGAGGCCCTCCTCAGTTTCAGCGAGCAAAGTTGTGTCATCTGCATAACGCAGATTGTTGATAGATCATCCACCAATCCTAACGCCATGCTTCTCCTCATAGAGCCCAGCCTCTTGGATAATCTGTTCTGCATACAGGTTGAAAAGGTATGGAGATAGGACACATCCCTGGCGTACACCCTTCCCAATTTTGAACCACGTACTGTTGCCCTGCTCTGTTCTGACGACTGCCTCTTGGTCCAAGTATAGGTTTCGCATTAGCACGATTAAATGTTCTGGGATTCCCATTCTTCTCAGAGTCAGCCACAGTTTGTTATGATCCACGCACTCAAATGCCTTTGCATAATCAATGAAACACAGATAGACATTCTTCTGGTGTTCTCTGCTTTAAGCTAAGATCCATCTAACATCAGCTACAATATCGCTAGTACCACGACCCCTTCTAAACCCAGCCTGGACTTCTGGCAGTTCTCTGCTGATGTACTGTTCCAGTCGTTTTTGGATAATCTTCAGTAGAATCTTGCTTGCATGTGAAATCAATGAGATTGTTAGTTTCCACACTCAGTTGGGTCGCCCTTCTTTGGGATGGGAACAAATATAGACCTCTTCCAGTCAGTTGGCCAAGTGGTTGTTCTCTAGATTTCTTGGCACAACTTGGTGAGCACATCCATGGCAGCATCTGTTAGTTGAAATATGTCAATTGGTATACCATCTATTTCGGGGGCCTTAGTTTTTGCTATTTCCTTCAAAGCAGCTTGAACTTCTGCCTTCATCACCATAGGCTCTTGATCAAATGCTATTTCATTAAATCTTCTGCATCTACCAATTCCTTTTGATACGATGACTCAGTATATTCCTTTCTTCTTCTTTTGATACCTCCTGGATCATTTAACATTCTGCCTAAAGCATCCTTGATTGGCAACTCGAGGTTTGAATTTGTTCTTCAGTTCCTTGAGGTTAAGAAATGCTGAACGAGTTCGGCCCTTTTGATTTTCCCACTCTAGCTCCTCGCACATTTCATTGTGATATTTTGCTTTGTCATTCCGTGCTGCCTTTTGGAATCCTCTGTTCAGCTCTTTAGTGTCTTGGGTTCTTCCTTGTGCTTTGGCTTCTCTGCATTCCAGTGCAATCTTCAGAGTTTTTATGACTTCCATTTTGGTCTTTTCTTCCTCTTCTGTCTTTGTAATGACCGCCTGCACTCTTCCTGGATGATACATTTAACATCCTCCCACAAGTCATCTGGTCTTCGCTCATTAGTGTTCAAGGCCTCAAACCTGTTCCTGAGATTATTCTGAAAGTCAGGTGGCGTGAAATTAAAGTCATATTTTGGCTCCTGTGGATTCAGTTTAATTTTCCTCAGCTTCAGCTTGAACTTGCATATGAGTAGTTGGTGGTCTGTTCCACAATCAGGTCCTGGCCTAGTTTTTACAGCTTATATTGAACTTCTCCAGCTGTTTTTTCCACAGATGTAATCAGTCTAATTCCTATGCATACCATCAGGTGAAATCCATGTGTATAATCTACGTTTCTGTCTCTTAAAAAACGTATTTGCAATGAATAAGTCATTGATTTTGCAAAATTCAATCATTCTATCTCCATCTTTATTTGTATGTACAACACAACACACGTAGATGAACAGAAAGGGCAACCTAGGTAGAATTGTCAAGCATGGAAATACAAAGGAAGAGGAACAATTGTAAGCAGACACTAGTAATTGGAACATGGAATGTGAGAACCATGAATGTAGGAAAATTAGAAATTGTTAGGAAAGAAATGGAACGCATAAATATTGATATACTAGGCATTGGAGAGATGAGATGGACTGGCATGGGGCATTTCGAGTCTGATGATCATATGATATATTATTCTGGAGACGAAAAGGTGAGGAAAAATGGAGTTGCCTTCATAGTCAAAAAAGAAATTTCTAGGTCCATCTTGAAGTACGACATTGTGAGTGATAGGATTATATCCATACACTTACAAGGAAGTCCAGTGAACACTACTGTCATCCAGATATATGTATCAATAACCAGAGCCAAAGAAGAAGAAATAGATGATTTCTACCAACTCTTACAGGCAGAGATAGATCGAACCTGCAATCAAGATGCATTGATAGTAATGGGCGACTGGAACGCAAAAGTTGGCAACAGGGAAGAAGAATCAGTAGTTGAAAAACATGGACTTGGTGACAGAAATGAAGCTGGAGATAGAATGGTGACTATATAATAAAATTAATTTTGACTCTCTGTCAATCAGGCATCATTTTTTCCTAATGCACAACATTTTCAGCAAAGTCGAAAAAATGACAATAACCTTCATGCCATTTCAGAAAATAGGTCCTGACTCTTTTTATTTATAGAAAAGCATTTATTCTGGCAGATCTGGATAATACAGAAAAGCTGAATTGCATTTTTCACTCCAGATTTATTATTCATTTGCTCTTGGTAGAAATTCTGGCGGTAGTAAGCTATTTAAAACACGTATAAAAGATTTTACCACATGTCAGTCTATTGTATTATGATGGATTGATTGTACATTGCTCTGGTTCTAAAAGTTATGCCATAAGTACTTATTGCATCAGTAGGTAATCCATAGTGGACAAGTTTCAGCATAGTTTCCAGACTAATAGAGACTAAGATTAAGAGTCTAGTCATCACTTTCTGAAAATTAGTTAAGGAAAATCTTATATAGATCACAACAGAACATCATTTTACTCACTTTTATTGAACACATCATCAGAAGATAGCAATTACGGGAAAACATCGTATTTGGCCAAATAGAGGGACAGTAAGGGTAAAAAGTAAGATTGATCAACACAATCGTTATAAGGATGAAATAGAAAGTGCCAAAAATTGTGAGGATAATAAAGTCAGACAATATTAGTACATAAGGTACAAATTATTAGTTATATGTATTGTTTCAAGCAAAGCCTATTGTGCCTAAAGTCTCTATAAGCTAGAGCTAATGATAACCTTCTAACCATCCATTATAAGTTAGAAAAATAAGTAAAAATTTACAATAATTCACCAAACAGTGGGATATCCTGTATTAAACAATCAAGTGTAGACGAATTGCTTCCTCTAATTTGGATTGTCAGGAAGTTCTCAAGGGACCCTTCAGAGGATTATTTAAACCTGAAGGGCCCTGTTTTCCTCATTCCCTTAAATCTTCATTGCTTTGATAATCCATGTATTAGAAACTCTTACACATCTGCTTCTTTGGATGGAGTCTGCAGATTTAGGCCTATAACAAAGAAACAGAGAAGAGTTCTGAGTATCCTTGGCACCATGGCAGCAGACAACTCCCTCTAGGGAGGAATTTCTTCAGCCTCCCATGGACATTTATCCTGGGGTCTGCATTTTATGACTTTCTCTTCAGAATGGATCTTCTTACACTGACCTCCAATCCTCCTGTTTCCTCTTAAGTCCACTTCCTCTGGGAGAAATGGAACAGCTGACCACCAGCCTCCATGTAATTATTCTCAGGAAATCAAACACTGGCTAATGGTATTTTTAATACATGTTGAGTTTTTTATGCTGCCAAGATTCTTGTTGAAGAGTGTTTGTTCCTTTGCCTTATGTATTCTAAGATGCCACTAGTGATGACTTGTTCCCCATGTGTATCAAGTGGACTGAAAAGCTTGATTTGTGAACTTGGAAGTATGTGTACGAACATTGTCCTGACAGTAGAATCTGTTGCTATTCAGATTTCTGCCTCCTAACCTTGTAAATTTATCTAATTCCCTTACTCCGACATTCTCCTCTTGTTCTCTACCCTCTTCCCCTCAAAATAACTCTCAAATTGCTTAATTCCAGAAACATTTCTTTTCTTTGGTTTCTGAGTATTTCTCAGTCATGCCCCATCTTTCAGAATGATTTCCCAAATCCTTATCACATTTCTTTTGCCTTCCTAGTCTGAGCTCTTTCTGCAACAGCTGCTTTCATATCCTGAAATCATTCAGTCTCCAGTCTGTTTAAATCCATGTACCATTCTTTAATTGTGTTAGTTGCCTTCACACTGAAGAGTGGTCACCAGTTTTACATATATTTTACTCTTTTCAAAGAGTGGTCTAGAAATTTGACTATGCTTTTTGCATGATTTATATAACTGATAAAATACAGATGAGCAAGTACTATCTCAGACATGCCGAATGGAAAAGAGTTTCTATGCAAATCTATTAAGAGAAACCTTTCACCTGAGGTTCTGAATTTAAATCTACTTTGTTCATGTTAGTTACTGTGAAATAAATCCTGACTCATGGCAATCCCATTAATAAAAGAGTTTGTCCTTCCCAGTTCTGTACCATCACCACTATGGGTTGCAAATAAGACTATGATTATCCATGGAAGTTTTTTGTTGGTTTATTTCTGAAAGTAGATCACCAGACCTTTCTTCCTGGCTTTCCTTAATTTGGAAGCTCCATTGAAACCTTTTTAGCACTGTAACAGCAGTAGTCATCACTGATGAAATGGTAGTGAGGTAGATGCATGAGACAGACTAACTGAGAATTCAAGTCAAGTCTCCTGTATAAAAGATGAAAGATCTACCACTGAACTACTAATGTCTCCTAAAACAGATGTTTAAAGAGTCTCTCTAGTTAGAAAATGTTCTCACGTTCTCATGCTTTATAAACTCTTGAAAGGCTTAGTAAACCATAGATTAGTCCTACTCCTATTCATTCACTTGGAATAGTTTGAAATCCAATTTTCGTTTCTAAGAAGTTCCCAGGTGATGTTCATACTGCTATTCTGGAGGCACATTTAGTATCACTGTCTTAGTGACTTTTTCTGGTTTATAGAATTTTGTACAAAATAAAGGAGAATGTGATTATCACAAAAAAATTTTTCACTAGGAGAAAATTCTTGGTCAGTATGAAAGCTACCAGTGTAACCAGAGATAAAGACTGTTAATGTTGGATTAAAATTAAGTAAAAAGCCTAAATAGAGACATGCTCCACCAGACTTTAGGTATAAAAGATGTAGTGGACATCTGTTGGTTTTTGGTTTTTTTTTCTGCCAGACATCTCTTTTGCTATCTTCTATTACAATGATTCTCAAGAACTTATTCTATGAACCTTGAGTGGAAATGATAGACCATCAAAACTCTGCATCTCATGGTTACAGAATGTATTATCCATTGAGCCAAAGAGGGCTGTCTCTGATATTCAAAAAAAGAAGTGTTTTGTCCTTCTAAATATAGAAATTTTACCACCTTGTTGAAAGAGCTTTCTTGAAAAATAAAATACGGAGAAAACAGAGTTAACAAGTGAAGGAGGAGAAAGAATATGCCCTACAAAGACCAGGGCAGGATCAGAGTGTTCCCTTTAAGAACCTCCTTGGCCACACACAAGGCTGTTCTCTAATAACATCAAAACTTCTCAGTTACAGAAGACAGTATACTTGCTTTATTTATGTATTTTTAATTTTTTTTGTATTTGAATGAAAATGAACAATTTTTTGTTTTCATTCAATTACTCATACATGCTTTGTTTTATAACATTAATCATAATTGATTAATGTAATTAATTAAAATGCATGATTACCCTTTATTGTTGTTGTTGTTTACCATAAAGTGGGAACAGACCCATAGCAGACCCTCCAACAGGTTTTAAAAGGCAGTTAATCACATGGGAAGAGATTGCCTATCCTTCTTCCATGGAGCAGCTGATGGCCTCGGACCATATACCTTCAGGATTGTAGGGCAGTTCCTTTACCACTAGACTAGAGCTCCCTACCCCTCTTATTACATATAATTTTCCCCTTAACTTACCTATTTTAATAATTTTAAAATTCATTTAAAAGGTAATCTTTTTATACCTGGTTGCCATACATACTGATTCTTACTTAAGATAATTTTAAATTAATTTTTTTAATTATATTCAACTCTAAGAGCTTAATGTATACAGTATACCTGTCCTGAAATTCTAAAAAATTATAAAAAGACAAAAAGAATTTTCAGATCTCAAGAAAATATCTGTAGCATGATAAATTGTTGTTGTTATGTGCCATCAGATCGACTGTGACTCATAGCAACCCTATGCGCAATAGCTCTGAACTTAGCTCTATCCTGAGCCAATCTCATTGTCTCTGACAGAGCTATCCTCATTACCCCAGTTATTGTGTCAATCTATTTAATCCAGAGCCTTCCTCTCCTGCACTGTCCCTCAACCCTTCCAGGCATGATATCCAAAGGATGGTCCTTCCTGGCTACATGTCCAAAGTACATGACATGGTCTCAAAATCCTTGCCTCCAAGGAGCAGTTTGATTTCACCCTCTTCAGGACAGACTTGTTAGTTTTCTTGGCAGTCCAATATTCTTTTCCAGCACCAGAGCTCAAAACCCCTTGAACATTAATGAGCTGTGATGAGCTGTGGAGTACATAAAAAATATTATTTTTGAAGATTTAAAAGGTCATTACAAGACAGAAGTGGAAGAAAAGACTGAGAAAGATTTAACAGTAGATTGAATATTGACCTCGAGCATCAAGAAGCCAAAGCAAAGCTGGGAGGGGGAGTGGGGAATTAAGGAGTTAAGGAGATGAAAAGAAGATTTCAAAGGACAGCATGGGAAGACAAAGAGAAGTATTATAATAATATGTACAAATAACTAGAATCAGAAAATCATGATAAACATGGTTTTAAAAACATGTAAATAGTACAATTTGTGCCATGTTATTTTATACAACAGAGACTGGCCAAGTATATGAGTAATACTTTTAAATTTATAAATTTTCAGTAATTCTTAGAAATGCATTATACATATTAGCAGTTTTAAAAAACAAAGAGTTTCTGACATAAGTAAACTATTTTAATTTTTTTTCTAACACAGCATTTACCAAATATATTTGACCACAGATACCTTCTTTTTTGGAAAAACTTGCTATTTAACACCCATAGGTTTTTTTCACTCTTGATTAATCTGAGGCAGCTTTCTGTGGTCTGTAGATGAAGTATTGCTCCCAAGTATATCTCATTCCTCTTGAAAATACACTGTGTCTCTTTCAGAGCAAATACTATGTGAAATTATAAGGTATTGGCCCCTTTCCTGGAACGACCACTCTATAAATATCATTACTTTTTATCTTAGACTATGAAAGATTATATGACACGGTCAAAGGTAGGGGAAATAAGTCTTTCTTTGATTTGGAAAAAGGGCTATATTTTTTTTAAACAACTAGTCTCTTTTTTCTTGGAAGCAAGGAAGGCGGAGCCTTGTCTTGCACACTTTAGACCTGTTGGTAGAGAGGCTGTTCCTTGGAGAAAGACATCATGTTTGGAAAGGTTAAGGGACAGTGAAGGAGAAGAAGACCCTCAACCAGGTGTATTGATACAGTGGGTTGACTGCAGCAGTGGGTTCAAATGTGTCAAAGACTGTGAGGGTGGCACAATATAGGACAGAGTTTGGACCTGCTGTTTATAGGTTAGCTATGAGTCCTACTGGACTCAACAACACCTAACATCAATAAGAAGTCTCTCTTTTCATAGCAATACTGAATTGTGGTTTCAAAGTTTGCCTGGTACAGTGAAAAGCTCTTGTCCTGGGTCTTTGTAACTCTACAAAGAAAGCACATGGTCTTAAGGTCATTGCTGTTTATTGAAGAGCAAATTTACAGAGCAAGGATAGGAGGAAGAGCTGACTAGAGACATAATCTATTCCTCACATTCCTGCTTCTCCAAGAACCATTCCCCGATCCTCACCTATTATGATTCTTCAACTGTTTTGAAAATCTAAAATAACAATTCTGATAAGAAAATATAATTATTCTTCTACTTCAGTGCTTACAGGATCTCTCTTTGGACAGCTTCTAGAAATCCTAATAAGGCTAGATTTTGGAGTCATAGTGCCTAAACCACATTCAGGTCTGCTGAGCACCTCAGGCCTTGTGGACAATTCTATGTCTCCTAAGGCTCTCTTAGTACTATGCTCTCTCCTAAGTTCCTAAGACTGGTGCTTCTGTTCAACATGCTCCACCAACTTTTCCCACTTTCCTAAGCAGGCGCTCCATTTTTAAACTAAACTTCAGTAAGATTTTATTTGTATTTTAGCTAAAAAAAATGTTGTTGATGTTGTTACATGCCTTTGAGTCACCCGCAACTGATAGTGACCCCATGCACAACAGCTCTGAACTCTGCCCCATCCTGAGTCAGTCTCACTGACTCTGACACATCTAATCCCATTGTCTCAGTAATCCATCGCATCTGAGGTCTTCCTCTCTTGTTCTGTACATCCACCCTTCCAAGCATGATGTCCTTCTCTAAGGATTTATCCCTTTCTGGCCACATGCCCAAAGTTTGTGAGACAGAGTTTCAAAATCCTTGCCTCCAAGAAGAAACTTTATTTCACCCTTTCCAAGACACACTTATTTGTTCTCCTGGTGGTTTATGGTATGTATATTCTATACTTTTTTCCCAGCATCTTAACTCAAAGACATTAATTATTCTTCTGTTATCTTTAGTCATTGTCCACTGAATCAAAGTCTCTGAATCATTGTCTCTGAATCAAAGCAAGATCAAAAATTATTGATTGACACTGAAATATTTCAGAAGATAGCCTATAATCAAGAACAAATGGCACCCAAAGAGTCCACAAGATACTAAAAACGTTTGCAAAAACAGAGTTCCACAGATGGACATCTACATAGCCCACTGACCAGGAGAGCGAAAAAAATCCATACTGATACCCATTCTGGGGGAGGGAGATCTTACATAATTTGGAAATTATCAAGCAATATTTTTAAGATGACATACACAGTCAAATGTCTTTGTACAGTGTGTAGGTCATCTTAAAAATATTGCTTGATAATTTCCAAATTGTGTAAGATCATTTTTTTTAGAATGGGTATCAAGATGAGATTTTAATTTTTTTGTCATTGGTCCACATAAATGTCTTTCAAATTTTTTGACATATATGAGTGTGCTCATCCAGGGATATGTGTCTGTTTATTGAAAAACCTCAATTGTTATTATGTCAATTTGTAGAACTTTTTTTTTCTTTTTGCCATTGTCTTTTGTACGTTGTCAACTCCTTTGAGTGCCATCTGTTCATGATCATAAGCTATCTCCTGAACTATTTCCATGCCAATCAAGAATTTTTGGTACTAAAGTACAAAATTTTAAACTTATTGCTGTCAAGTCATGTGCTTTTTCCATGATCTTCTGATGCTTCCTGTATCATTTATTATTTTGTCCATAGAGTTCTACAAGCATCTTTGTCAGTAATCTTGAAATTTCTTAGTTTCTTTGGTTTTTAAGGGATCTTCATATGATCTCTCTTCTCCAGTTTGTGCTTACTGCTTTGTTTAATCTGCTTTTGTTATAGTTCATAACTGGATTTCTTTTTTTAAATTTGGAAGAGTTCTTTAATTACTGTTTGTTTGGTTTTTCTTCTGTTTAGGTAAATAATGCTTCTATTATTGTTTGTGTTGAGTGCTATCAAATGGAACCAACCCATACCTGACACCCAGCAAGTTTTCAGAGTCTGTAAATCACAGGAAGGAGGAGATTGCCCACCCTAGTTCCACAAAGCAGCTAGTGGATTCCAACCTCATATCCTTGGTATTGCAGTGTAGTTTCTTACCACTAGGCCATTAGATCATGCACTAGAGCACCCAGAATCCAAAAGAGGGAAGAAATGCTGACTTTAAAAAGCTGAAAATAGCAAAGTACCATTAAGAAGACTAAGTATTATAAATGGAATGTTAAGAGAGCTGGAATTGGAGAATATTTGAAGAAATTGCTCAGCATTTGTCAAGCTGAAATAACTGAAAAATAAAATCACCTCACCAATCAATGCAAGGAAATTTGGAGGGCAGTTGTCTCGCCAACTGATTAGAAGAGATTCAGATTTGTTCCCATTCCCAAGAATGGCAATCCAACAGAATATGAAAATTATCAAATAATATTGTTAATGTGATATACAAGCAAGATACTGCTGACAATCATTCACAAACAGCTAAAATGGGTCATAAACAGAGAATTGCCAGACATTCAAGCTGAATTTAGATGAATTCACACCACCAGGGATATTATTGTTGATGTTAGATGGATCCTGGCTGAAACAAACAAACAAAAATATCAGAAGAAAATGCATTTAATTGAATGGACCTTAAGAAATTTTGACTGGCACTGAGAAAAATGGGAATCCCAAAGCACTTAACTATGCTCATATGAAACCTATATCTAGACCAAGAGGCTGTTGTGCAAATAAGGCTAGTAAACACTATTGTTGTTATTAGGTGCTGTCGAGTTGATTATGACTCACAACAACCCTATAAACAATGGATCCAAACCCTGTCCTGTCCTGTGCCTTCCTCACACTTCCTGACAACTAGAGCTTGTTGCAGCAGTCACCGTGTCAATCCACCTGATCAAGGCCCTTCCTCTCCTTCACCAGCCCCTCCACCCTTCCAAGCCCCATACCGCGACCCAAGAAATAGCTCCTACTAGTAACATGTCCAAAGTATGTGACACATACAAGCAAGGTTGTGTCATCGGCATAACACAGGTTATTTATGAGTCTCCCTCTGACCTTGATGCCACATTTTTCCTAATAGAGTCCAGCTTCTTGAATAATTTGTTCAGCATACAGATTGAATAGGAGAGAGAATATAACCCTCACACATTCCTTTCTTAATTTTAAGTTCTGCAGTGTTTCCCTGTTCTGTTGCACAGCACTCTCCTGGTCCAGGTATATGTTTCTCATGAGCACAATTAAGAGCTCTTGGACTCCCATTCTTCTCAATGTCAGCCACAACTTGTTATGATCCACACAGTCAAATGCCTTTTCATAGTCAATAAAGCATCAATAGACATTGTTCTGATATTCTCTACTTTTAGCTAGGATCCATCTGAAATCAGCAATGATATCTCTCAAGCCACAGCCTCTTCTAAATCCTGCTTGAACTTCTGGCAGTTCCCTATATATGTACTGTTCTAGTCTTTTTAAATTATCTTCGGCAGTATTTTGTTTTGCACATGATATTAGTGATATCCTTTGATATTTTCCATATTCTGTTGGTTCACCTTTTTTGGGGAATGGAAACAAATATGGATGAGCACTGAACACCCCATGGACAGCCAAAAGAACAAATATGTTTGGACAGGGTGCAGCCAGAGTACTCTTTAGAGGCAATAATAATGAAGCTTCACTTCACATATTTTGGGCATGTTGCTAGGAGGGGCTATTCCTTAGAGAAGGACGTGATACTGGGAAAGGTGGAGAGTTGACGAAGGAGAGGAAGACCCTCAACCAGGTGGATTGCTACAATGACTACAGCAATGGCCTCCTGTGTGTTAGGAAGTGTGAGGATGGTGCAGAATAGAACAGAGTTCAGGTCTTTTGTTCATATGGTTGTTATAAGTTGTACTCCACTCAATGGCATTTAACATTACAACAAATTCATTGGCCAGACAGCTGTCCTCCAAATTTCCCAATATAGGCTGATGTTCACATCCAACACTATATCTGTTAATTGGAACAGGTCAATTATTTTTAGTATCTCATCGATTCTTGGGGTCTTATTTTTTGCAATGTCTTCAATACAGCTTCCACATCCCCCTTCATTACCATTCACTCCTGCTCATATAGTACTTCCTGAAAGCTTTCTGTGTCAATCAGCTCTTTTTGGTACAATGATTCTGTGTATTATCTCCATCTGCTTTTGATGCTTTCTGGGTCATTCAATATATTGCACATTGTTGTTGTTGTTGTTGTTATGTGCCGTCGAGTCATTTGTGACTCATAGCGACCCTATGCACAACAGCCCTAAACCCTGCTCTATCCTATGCCAACCGCAGTGCCTCCGACACTCCCATCCCAATTACCCCAGTCACTGAATCAATCCATCTCATAGAGGGTCTTCCCCTCCTTCACCGTCCCTCCACCCTCCCAAGCATGATGTCCCTCTCCAAGGACCCATGTTGTTGTTGTTGTTGTTGTTATGTGCCATCGAGTCATTTTCGACTCATAGCGACCCTATGCACAACAGCCCTAAACCCTGCTCTATCCTGCACCAACCGCACTGCCTCTGACACACCCATCCCTATTACCCCAGTCACCGAATCAATCCATCTCATAGAGGGTCT
>NW_006400108.1:1684914-1687831 GCF_000299155.1 Elephantulus edwardii | reverse complement strand
TTCCTTTCTATATAATGACTCAGTATATTCTTTCCATCTTCTTTTAATACTTCCTGGATCGTTTAATATTCTGCCCAAAGCATCCTTGATTACAGCAACTCTATTGCGACTCAAGCGTTAAATTTGTTTTTCAGTTCTCTCAGCTTGAAAAATGAAGAGCAGGTTATCCCTTTTTGATGTTCCAATTTCAGATTTCTGAACATTCTACTATAACACTTTTCTTTGTCCTTTCAATGTGCCTTTTGAAATATTCTGTTCAGCATTTTTACTTTGGCATGTTTTCTTTTTTTTCTGGCTTCACGATGCTCTAGTGTAATTTTTAGAGTCTCTTCTGACATCCACTTTGTATTTTTGTTTTTCCTATGTTTTTGTAATGACCAGCTTTCTTCATGGATAATATCCTTAACATTATCCCACAACTCATCTGTTCTTCAATCATTGGTGTTCAATACCTCAAACTTATTCCCAAGATGATCTTGAAATTCAAGTGGAATAGATTTAAGATTATATCTTGGATCTTGTGAAATTATTTTAATGTTCTTTGGTCTCAACTTGAACTTGCATATGAGTAATTTTTGGTTTGACTCACAATCTGCCTCTGGCCTAGTTTTGACTGCTGATATTGGGCTTTCCCACTGATTTCTTCCACAGATGTAATCAATCTGATTTCAGTGAAACTCATCAGGTGAGATCCATGTGTAAAGTGAAAACTACACAGTTTTAAATCAAGGAAAGAGTGTGTCAAGGCTTGTTTCCCTTTTCCATACCTATTCAATCTGTATGCTTAACAAATTATCCGAGAATCTGGATTCTATAAAGAAGAATGTGACATCAGGATCACAGGAACACTCATCAATAACCTACGTTATGCAGATAACACAATCTTGCCTGTTGAAAGTGAGGAGTAATTGAAGCACTCACTGCAGAAGATTAAGGAATAGAGCCTTCAATATAGATTGCATCTCAATACCAAGAAAACAAAAATTCTTACCACTGCACAGACAGGCAATATTACGACAAAGACTGAAGCCGTGAGTGATTTCATCTTGTTGTTATTTGCTGTCGAGTCGTTTGCGACTCATAGCGACCCTATGTACAACAGCCCTAAACCCTGCTCTATCCTGTGCCAATCGCATTGCCTCTGACACACCCATCCCGATTACCCCAGTCACTGAATCAATCCACCTCATAGAGGGCCTTCCCCTCCTGCGCTGTGCTGTCCCTCTACCCAGCATGATGTCCCTCTCTAAAGACCTGTCTCTCCTTACAACATGTCCAAAGTATGTCAGACGAAGCTCCCGAATCCTTGCCTCCAAGGAGCACCCTGGTTTAACCCTCTCTAGGATGAATCTGTTTGTTCTCTTGGCAATCCATGGTACATTCAATACTCTTCTCCCGCAGCACAGCTCAAAGGCATCAATTCTCCTTCTAGCCTCCCTAGTCATTTTCCAACTCTGTAATGCATAACAAGTGATTGCAAAAACCATGGCCTGTATCAGGCGCACCTTAGTCTCCAGAGAGACACCGTTGATCTTGATCTTACTCAGATCTATCATTAGTACCCTTGGTACCAGCAGTCAGATGTGGAGTCATATTGCACTGGGAAACTCTGCAGTTGGAGAGCTCTCCAAATTATTGAAGAACAATGATATCCGCTTGAGGACTAAGAAACACTTGACTCGGGCCATGGATTTTTCAATCACTTGCTGGACACCTGAGAGCTGGACAATGAGTAGAGATAATAGAAAAAGAATTGTTGCCTGTGAACTTTGGTGTTGGAGAAGAACATTGACTATTCCATGAACTTCCAAAAGCACAAACAGATCTGACTTGGAGAAGATGTGGTTAGAGTGCTCCTTGGAGGCAAAGATGATAAAGCTTTGTGTTACATTCTTTGGGCATGTTACTAGAAGAGATTATTCCTTGGAGAGGGTGATCATGCTTCTAAAGGATTGTTCACTGGGTCCCTATAAGTTGTATTTGACAGGACAGCACCAAACATCAATAACAGGTTTCGAATGAAGTTAATTTTTTTCCCTTTTATTTTATATTGGCTTGCATATAAAATTTGTATACATTATGTTTCATCCATTCTTTCATTGTGTTTCATACCATCATTCCCATACATTGTGTTTTATAAAATTAATATCCATTGCTATGCCGACCATTACCCCATCTTTTCAGATCCCCACTGGATATTTCTAAATTCTTTCATCCCTTCCCTCCCATAAACAGTGTATTAGTGTCAATCTCTCTACATCCTAACATTTATTGTTTACTGTTCAATTGTGACTGCTGCTGGAATGAGATGCTATCTCATTGTGGTTTTGATTTGCATATCTCTTGTTATCAAGTATTTTAAGCATTTCTTCTTATATCTGTCAACCATATGAATGTCCTCCTCTGTGAAAAGTCTTTCCATGCCTTTTGCTCTTTTTGTAATTGGATTATCAGTCTTTCTCACTCTTTGTGAAGGTCTTGTAGTATTCTGTAAACTTCTGTTATGAGGCATTTGTCAAATATATTCTGTTATGATAGCATTGTCAAATATATATGTGGTTGTTGTTGGTGTCATCGAGTCAAGTGTGACTCATAGATACCCTATGAACCAAAGGCCTGAAGACTTTATATAACTATCATTTCTCCAGGTTCATAGAATTTCTAGAGGTGTGCTGTCAAGAAAGTAGACACCACTCTTGCTTCCAAACTGCTCTTAAACTGGGAGCTCCACAAAACACTGTCCACCATGGGCAGTTGTTATGGCATTTCACTCTTAATGATGCAAGGTTCAGCTTCATAGCAAACCCAGATTAGCTCAGTACCAAAAATGAAACAAGAGTGTTATACACCATATATAAATGGATAGATATAGATTTAGATATATACTGGGAAAGGTGGAGAGTTGACGAAGGAGAGG
>NW_006400108.1:1679783-1683159 GCF_000299155.1 Elephantulus edwardii | reverse complement strand
CTAGCTCCTCGCACATTTCATTGTGATATTTTGCTTTGTCATTCCGTGCTGCCTTTTGGAATCTTCTGTTCAGCTCTTTAGTGTCTTGGATTCTTCCTTGTGCTTTGGCTTCTCTGTGTTCCAGTGCAATCTTCAGAGTGTCTTCTGACATCCGTTTTGGTCTTTTCTTCCTCTTCTGTCTTTGTAATGACCTCTTGCACTCTTACTGGATGATACATTTAATATCCTCCCACCACTCATCTGGTCTTCCCTCATTAGTTTTCAAGGCCTCAAACCTGTTCCTGAGATGATTCTGAAATTCAGGTGGGATGAAATTAAAGTCATATTTTGGCTCCTGTGGATTCGGTTTAATTTTCCTCAGCTTCAGCTTGAACTTGCACATGAGTAGTTGGTGGTCTGTTTCACAATCAGCTCGTGGCCTAGTTTTCACAGCTGATAGTGAGCTTCTCCAGTGTTTTTTTTCCACAGATGTAATCTATCTGATTCCTATGCATACCATCAGGTGAAATAATAAAGATATATAAATAAAAGATGAACAAAAGGCCTGAAGCCTTTCTATAACTACCATAATTTTTCCAAGTTTATAAACTTTCCTGAGGCATGTGATTTAGGAAGTGGATGCGACTCCTGCTTCCAAAACGGAATCAATCTTAGTAGGCTTTCTTTTTGTGATACTGGAGAAGAGTACTGAATATTTCTAGGACTTCCCAGTAAACAAACAGTTCATTGTTGGAGAAAGTGAAAACAGGGTACTTCTTAGAGGTACATTTATATATACATAACTTGCTCATTTATCCTCGTATTTTTACAATAGTGGTCTTATGCCATATCTTTCCTTTTGTGACTGAGTTATTACACTCAACATGATGCTCTCTAGAATTTTCCATATATTTGTAACTATTTAGTTGTTCTTTAGGGCTTCATTGTATTCTACTGTGTCAGTATGTCACAGTTGCTCTATCCACCCAATTGATGGGCATTTGAGTTGTTTATATTTTCATGTTTTTATAAAATAACCCATCTATGAAAACATTTTATCGCTGAGTCAGAACTGACCCATAGTTGACCCTTCAGTGGGTTTTCAGAGGAAGTTAATCACACAAGAAGATATTGACCATATTTCTCCTGCATAACAGCTGGTGGATTAGAACTGTGTACCTTTGATTTGCCAGTGCAGCTCCTTACCATTAGGTCCTACATATCTGTATTAATGTCTCAGTTCTAATTTCTTTGGGGTGTATTCTTAGCAGTGGAAAAGCTGGGTCATATGGAATTTCTACATTCACCTTTTTGAGGAAACATCACATTATATTCCATTATGTTTGTACCATTTTAAAATCCCACCAGTTATTTATTATTTGTTGCTCTGTTGAACTTTGTTTACTGCCCTTTTGAACGTTGCTATAGCTGCTAGAGTAAGAGGGTATCTCATTGTGTTGATTTGCATCTCTTGGATTGTTAGTAATTTCAACCTTTTTTCATGTGTCTAACCTAATTTCCTATTTTGTGACGAGCCTTACATGTCTTTTGCCCATCTTGTAATTGAGTTATCAGTTATTTCTTGAAGAGTCCCGTCCCTGTAGTAGTAGGTAAATTTTAGTTATGAAACTCTGTCAGAAATACTGTCACCAAATGTTTTTTCCCCAGTCTGTATGTAGGATTTCTTTTTACTCTTCTGGAAAATGTTTTTGATGCACACAGTTATTTTATTTTTAGAAGGTCTCATTTGTCAATATTTTCCTCTCCTGATTATACATTTTTAGTATGTTTTTAAAACTATTAATGTCATAGGCAGAGGGTCTAAGTTTGCTCATATTTCACCTCTGGTGATCCTTATGGTTTTTTTTGTTTTACCTCCAGGTCTCTAATCCACTTTAAGTTGGTTTTTGTGTATGATGTAAAATTTGGATTCTGTTTCCGTTTTCTATAGGTATATATCCAATTTTTCTAGTACTATTTATAGAATATGCTGTCATTCCCTTGTTTAATGGGTTTTGCTTTCTTGTCAATAATGAATTGACCATCGGTAGATTGGTTTCTGGGTTCTCAACTCTATTCTATTGTCTATGTGTCATTGTACAAGCACCATGCTCTTTGGGTTGTCATGACTATGTTGTAAGATTTAAGATCAGGAAATGCTATGTCTCCTATTTCACTTTTATTTTTCACAAACCTTTTGCTTACTCAGTCTCTTTCCTATGAAACTAGAAATTATCTTTTCTATATCTTCGAAGAATGAATTAAGTATCTGAATTGGAATTATATTGAACCTGTAGATTGCTTTTGGTAGGATAGTCATTTTCACAATATACAGTCTTCCTATCCATGAACAGGAAATATCCATTAAAACAGATCTTTTATAGTTTCTTGTGGTAGTATTTTGTAGTTTTTCCTTATAAAGATTTTTTTTTGGTGTCTCTGTTGTTATTTGTTGTTTGGTGCTGTCAAGTCAGAACCGACCCGGAGCTGACCCTTCAGTGGATTTTCACAGGCAATAAACCACATAGGAAGATATTACCCATCCTTTTATGGAACATTTGGTGGATTTGAATGCACTGCAGCTTTTTGCCACTAGACTACTAGAGCTCTCTTTAGGTTTATTCCTATGAATTTCATCTTGTGGTTGGTTACTGTAAATTATGTTAGTTTTCTAGGATTTCCCTCTCCCCATGTTTTCTTTGTTGCTGTAGAGAAATGCAATTAATTATTTTTTGCATGTTGATAGTATATATGGCCAATTTACTATATTGGTCTCCTGGGTTTAACAGGGTTTTCTCTTGAATCTTTGGGGTTTTAAAATATTATCATATCAACTGCATGTAGCTCTAGTATTACCATTTTTTTCCCAATTTAGATATCTCTTCCTTCTCTTGCCTCATTGTCCTAGCCAGTATTTCTTCTTTTTAAATACTACTATTTCATTTTATATTTACGTATAAATATTTTATAACATTCTTCACAAAAATTATTTTTTAAATCTTTGTAGTGTATTGACTCAACTATAATTAATCATCCATTCAATTTGAATATTTAAGTGTTCACAATATTCAGTATAAAAAACCACCTAGCAATCACAAAAATTACATCAAGCATTAGGAGATTAATATAACAAAATATGATACATTTTCAAAAGAACCTTGAAGTATTTAACCTAAAGTAGTAATTGAAAAGTAGTATGTTTTATGATCTTTTTTTTGGGGGGGGGTTTCATTCATTCATTGTTGCACTGTTTTCTCCACCATCCTCCCAAGTTCATTCTTCTTCCCCCCCACAATGTCTGTTTTAATTGTCCAATTACCACAGTGCTTGTCAAAGCCAGTTCTGATTAATCTCCTTTGTCAGTGTGTCCCTTGCCATTCCCTATCACTCCTCCCTG
>NW_006400108.1:1676385-1676888 GCF_000299155.1 Elephantulus edwardii | reverse complement strand
TTCACAAGGGCAATATGTTTAGTTTCTCTACCTTGATAAAGGGTGTTGGTTCTTGGTTTTGCATGTATATTTCCCACTACATTGAAGAAATTCTCTGCTATTCCTAATTTGTTGAGTGTTTAAATCAGGAAATACTATTGGATTTTCTTGAAGACCTTTTCTGCACTTAATGATAGGATCATGTTGTTCTTGCTCTTTGCTTGATTAATGTTATGAGTTACATTAATTGTTTTTCATATGTTTAAACATCCTTGCATAACTATTATGAATCACACATGGCTATGATGAATAATTTTTTAAAAATGCTGTTGGATTCTCTTGGCCAGGCATTTCTTAAGGATGTTTGCATCTGTCTTAAGGAGTGAAACTGGTCTATCATTTTGTTGTTGTTTTTGATATCTTTCCCTGGTTTTGGAATTAGGGTTATGCCGGCTTCATAGAACAACTCTGGGAGTGCTCTTTTTTGAAGTAATAATTGGTAATGGTTTGTCTCTGAATGTTTA
>NW_006400108.1:1673121-1675846 GCF_000299155.1 Elephantulus edwardii | reverse complement strand
GAATATACCACAGCTTCCCTACCCATTCATTTGTTGCTGGGCACTTCGGTTGTTTCCAACTCCTTGTTATTGTGAACAAAGTCACAATAAACATGGATGTGTATATATCTGCTTGGGTGTCAGTTATGGTCTCTTTGGGGTATATTCCCAGTAGTGGAATTGCTGGGTCAAATTGTATATCTGTTTGTAACTTTTTGAGAAAGCGCCAAACCGCCTTCCACAGTAGTTGCACTATTTTACACTTCCACCAACAGAGAATATGGGTTCCAGTTTCTCCACAACCTCATCAGCATTTGTTGTGTGCTGTTCTGACTGGGGTGAGTTGATATCTCATAGTTTTTTTTCATTTGCATTTCTCTTAGAGCTAGGGATTTTGCATTTCTTCATGTGCTTGTTAGCCATCTGAATGTCTTCTTTGGTGAAGTGTCTGTTCATATCCTGCACCCATTTGTCTATTGGATCATTTACCTTTATCTTGTTGTGGTGAGAGAGGAGTCTATTTTGTGACTTGCTCAATTTCTTCTTTTCTGATATATCTGTATAAGTGTTCCACGTCTGTCTGTGTCAGTTTGGGTAGGGTATGAGTTTCTAGGAATTTGTCCATTTCATATAGGTTTTCATATTTATGACATTATTTGAATATTTAAGTAAATAGCTTTTCCTAATATGTCATTATTATCTTTATAATTTCCGGTTGATTCTGTTGTGATGTTGCCTACTTCATTTATTTTTCAAGTTATTTTCACCTTATATTTTGTTCAGTTTTCTAATGGTTTGTCTATTTTATTAATTGTTTTGAAGAACAGATCCTGATCATGTTAATGGTTTCATTTGTTTTTCTGGTTTTTATTCCATTGATTACAGCCCTTATTGTTAAAATTCCCTTTCTTTTTAAAAATTTTTTTGTTTTATGACATTTCATTATTTTTGTGTGTACTTGTCAAATCAGATCTGACTGATAAAGGAGGAGATTTTCCCTCTTTCTCCAGCAGAGCATCTGGTGGATTTGAACCGTGTACCTCTGAGATTGCAGTGCAGCTTCTTGCCACTAGGCCACCAGAGCTCGCCTAAAATTCCCTTAATTACCTTTCTTCTGGACATTGTGGGATTAGCTTTTTGTTCTTTGTTTTCTTTGTTGGAAACCAGTAGTTTCATTTACTCCATTCTAGATTGTCTTTCTCTGTCTCTCTGTGTCTTTCAGTGGGTGTGTGTGTGTGTGTGTTTATTGCTTGCAACTGACCCCTGGAGACTACATTTTCCTATATTCCAGGTTTTGTATTTTGTATTTTCGTATTTCTAGAAACTTTTTTATTTCACTTTTTTCCCCTAAAGGAAATATAGAAGATTATTAGAATGTACAAGTATTGCTCAAATAAGGTGTTATATAGCTTCCACATGGGTAGTTTCTAATAGTTTATTCTTTGTTGTTAATTTCTAGTTTATGGCATTGTGGTCTGAGAAAACATTTGTATTATTTAGGAATTTTATACTTTGTTGAGGCTCACTTTGTGTCCTAATGCATGATCCATTCAGGAGTATAAACCATGTGCACTTGAGAAGAAAATAAATTGACTTTTTGTTAAGTACCCTGAATACATCTATGGGGTCAAGTTGACTAATTGTATAGTTTAGTTCTTCTACTAACTTCTGCTTAAGTTCTTCATCTTTATTGAGTTTCTTTCGAGTTTATTTCTCCTTCAGTGACAATGTTGTGTTGAATTTTTCTACTAATAATTTAGTAGTGTCGCTTTGTTTCCTCAAGTCTGTTAAACTTTATGTGTTTTGCAAGGCTATCATTGATGTGTAACTATTAACTAAGGTTATGTACTTTTGTTCTATTGTGACTTTAATCATTATGTGGTGCCCTTCTTTACCTCTAATGGTAGAGTTGACCCTAACATATATTTTATCAGAGATTAGTATTGCTACTCTTGATTTCTTATAGAAACCATTTGCTTGATATCTTTTTATCCACCCTTTGACTTTTATTCTTTCTCCCCTTTCCTTATAAGTGTCTCTTGTAGGCAACATATTGAAAGATTTTGGGGTTTTTTATCTATTCTGCTACTTTTTCTCTTAATCAGTGCATTTAAGTAATTTACATTGAGTGTGATTTTTTTCGCTGGTTTTATGGTTGCCATTTTGCTGTTTCTTATTCTGCTATTTCTGATTACTTTGGTCCATACTCTTTCCTTTGCTCTCTCTATGTGAAAGACTCCCTTTAGTATATCTCTTATAATTGGTCTAGCTTAAAGAAGGGATAAATAATGAACACTGCATTCAAGCAGATGAAGGAAAGAACTGTTTAAAAGAAAGCTATGAGTAAGCATTATTTGTATGACAACATTCCAGAATAAGCGGTTGAATAGCAAAGTGAACTGGGGGAAGGGTTGGGGTGAAAAGGAGGAAATTACACGAAAATGAATGAATTAATTTTTTTAAATGAACTGGAGGGATAGGGAGGGAAATATGCAACCATGAATAAATGAAAATCCAACTTTTTTGAAAATTTTCTTAACATCACAATAAAAACAAATGGGGGGAAAATTCCTGAAGTTCCTGCTTTCTGTAAATTATTTTATTTGTTGTTCATATATCATTGATTTCACATGCAAGCAAGATTCTACTGAAGATTATGCAAAACGACTGGAACAGTACATCAGCAGAGAACTTTCAGAAGTCCAGGCTGGGTTTAGAAGGGGTCGTGGTACTAGGGATATTGTAG
>NW_006400108.1:1671024-1672404 GCF_000299155.1 Elephantulus edwardii | reverse complement strand
GCCTTTGAGCTGTGGTGCTGGAGAAGAGTATTGAATGTACCATGGACTGCCAAGAAAACGAACAGATTCATCATAGAGAGGATTAATCCAGGCTGCTCCTTGGAGGCAAGGATTCTGGGGCTTCGTCTGACATACTTTGGACATGTTGTAAGGAGATACATGTCCTTGGAGAGGGACATCATGCTTGGTAGGGTGTAGGGACAGCGCAGGAGGGGAAGACCCTCTATGAGGTGGATTGATTCAGTGACTGATGTAATAGGGATGGGTGTGTCAGAGGGAATGAGATTGACACAGGATAGAGGATGGTTTAGGGCTGTTGTACATAGGGTCGCTATGAATCATAAATGAGTTGATGGCACATAACAACATTAACAACTTTTGATTGTAGGATTCTCAGGCAATTGATTTTTTCAGCCTTCAGTACATGCTATTCCATTGTCTTTTTTTTTCTATGTTATCTGATGAGAAGTCAGAGTTCAGTCTAATCCTTTTTCATAGGTAAATGTTTGTCTCATGTTGTTTTAATATTCTATTCTTGACTTTGATTTTGGAGAATTTGAATATGATATATGTTGATGTTTTTCTTTGGGTATTTAGTCATTTTGGAGTTCAATGAGCTTCTTAGGTATATTTGTCCTTATTTTTCAGGATATCTGGAAAATTTTCTTCTTGTACTACTTTCCAAGTTTTCTCAATGTTTACTGTTCTGGATTTCCAATCAAACATAGGTTGTTTCTTTTGATGTCATTTCACTTGGTTCTTATGTTTTCTTTCCATCTTGTCTCTCTCTCTCTTTTATTTTCCCATAGTGGTACTTGTCTTCTATTTCACTAACTTTTTATTCTGTCTTATCTACTCTTTTCTTGATCTCCAATACGTTGAAAATTTCTGCAATATTATTGATATTCTGGACTGTGCTTTATGATTTTTCTGTTGTTTTCTTGTTACTTAGATCCTTTCTGTCTTGTGCTGACTTTAAAATTTTTGTACCTCTTTACTTACAGTTTCCTATATCTCCGCCATCATTTGTGACTTCTTCAGTTCTTGGAAATCCACTTTGGTATATTTATTCTGTTTTTCTTTCTCTGAGGTATTAGGTCTAAAATCTTGGTTTGCTTTTCTAGGGAAAGGCTTCGGTTTTTTAAAATTTTTATATTATATCAGCTGTGAAAACTAGGCCAAGAACTGATTGTGGAACAGACCACCAACTACTCATATGCAAGTTCAAGCTGAAGCTGAGGAAAATTAAACCGAATCCACAGGAGCCAAAATATGATTTTCATTTCATCCCACCTGAATTTCAGAATCATCTCAGGAACAGGTTTGAGGCCTTGAACACTAATGAGCGAAGACCAGATGAGTTGTGGGAGGATCTTAAAT
>NW_006400108.1:1660219-1669359 GCF_000299155.1 Elephantulus edwardii | reverse complement strand
ATGCCTTTGAGCTGTGTTGCTGGAGAAGAGTATTGAATGTACCATGGACTGCCAAGAAAACAAACAGATTCATCGTAGAGAGGATTAAACCAGGCTGCTCTTTGGAGGCAAGGATTCTGGGGCTTTGTCTGACATACTTTGGACATGTTGTAAGGAGATACAGGTCTTTAGAGAGGGACATCATGCTGGGTAGAGTACGGGTACAGCGCAGGAGAACAATACCCTCTATGAGGTGGATTGATTTAGTGACTGGGGTAATCGGGATGGGTGTGTCAGAGGGAATGAGATTGGCACAGGATAGAGCTCGGTTTAGGGCTGTTGTATATAGGGTTGCTATGAGTCGCAAACGACTCGACGGCACGTAACAACAGACAACAATAATTAATATTCGAACTTAACTACTACTTCTTTGACATTGTATGAGGTTCTTCTTGGTAAGTGCAAGGCAGATTCTGTTGCATCTGTGTAAGAAATTATCAATTCCTTTTTTCCCCTATTATTATTAGAGTTGCATATTGAAGCATTACACCCGATTCAATTTCATAACAGCAGTTTTCTTGGGTAAACAGCAATTCATGGGTGGCTCTCTTTACTGTTTAGGATGCAAAGTTTTCCTTTGGTTGTACTTTGGTGAGTATGAACCTGGTGTGGCAGGACCACTCCTTTGTGAATCACATAAATTTACATTTCAAAATCTCAGTGGAGGGAGATGTTTTCCCTGGGAACCTGGGATCAAGGTGAGTAAAGAAGTCTTTGGAAATGGGGCCCTGGTATTCTCCTTCCTCATTTGCCATGTATGCCTACCTGTTCTGCAGGCTAAAGAGATGGTGGCACCTGCACCCTATAAGCCTTTGTGTCTGATCAAGGATCTTGGAAGCCAGGTAAGGTGAAGAAGTCTTTGGAAGCGGGGTGTTTGCACTCTCCTCCCTGAGACTGCCTATCTGTTCTGTCCTAAAGGTCAAGGGTTAGATTTTTGTATTAGCAAGAGCCTATGGTGCTGAAGGAAGAAGTTCAAGCTGCTCTGAAAGAATTGAGAAAAAAAAAGGCCCCAGGAACTGATGGTGTACCAATTGACATATTTTAACAACAGATGCTGCTCTGGATGTGCTCACCAAGTTGTGCCAAGAAATCTGGAGGACAGCCACTTGGCCAACTGACTGGAAGAGATCTATATTTGTTCCCATTCAAAAGAAGGGTGACTCACAGAGTATGGAAATTATTGAACAATATCATTGATATCACATGAAAGCAAGATTCTGCTGAAGATTATCCAAAACAACTGAAGTAGTACATCAACAGAGAATTGCCTGAACTGAAGGCTGGATTTAAAAGAGGCAGTGGCACTAGGGATATTATAGGTAATGTCAGATGGATCTTGGCTGAAATCAGAGTACCAGTGTGACTATGCAAAGGCATTTGACTGTGTGCATCACAACAAACTGTGGCTGACTCTGAGAAGAATGGGAATCCCAGAGCACTTGATTGTGCTTAGGTGAGACCTATACTTGGACCAGGGTGCAGTCATCAGAACAGAGCAAGGAAACACTGCATGGTTCAAAATTGGGAAGAGTGTGTGTTGAGGATGTGTACTATCATCATATCTTTTTAATCTATATGTGGAACAGATTATATGGGAGGCTAGGCTCTATGAGGAGAAGTGTGGCATCAAGATTAGAGATAGACTCATCAACAGTCTGCATTATGATACAACCCTGCTAGCTGAAACACAGTAGGACCTGAAATGCTTGCTGCAGAAGGTCAAGGACTGTAGCCT
The DNA here is from genome assembly GCF_000299155.1 of Elephantulus edwardii. Classification (NCBI taxonomy): domain Eukaryota; kingdom Metazoa; phylum Chordata; class Mammalia; order Macroscelidea; family Macroscelididae; genus Elephantulus; species Elephantulus edwardii. Next base: position 1,667,585 of record NW_006400108.1, on the reverse strand, counting down.
TCAATACGAATTGAAGCACAACATCAAGAAAACAAAGAATCTCACCACTGGGTTAATTGGCAGCATCATGATGGATGATGAAGAGATTGAGATTCTTGACAGCTTCAGTTTGCTTGGCTCTACAGTCAACTCTGTTGGTACCAGCAGCCAGGAAATTAAAAGATGAACTGCATTGGGAAAGTCTGCTGTCAGAGACCTCTCCAAAGTACTGAAGAGCAGTGATGTCAGTCTGGAGACTAAGGTGCACCTGATACAGGCCATGGTCTTTGCAATTATTTGCTATCCACCAGAGCCTGGACAATGACTAGGGATGATAGAAGGAGGGTTGATGCCTTTGAGCTTTAGTGCTGGAGAAGAGTACTGAATGGGCTGCTAGGAGAACAAACTAGTTTGTCCTAGAGAGGGTGAAGCCAGGCTGCTCCTTGGAGGTAAGGGTTCTGAAGCTTCATCTGACATACATTGGACATGTTTCAAGGTAGGATCAGTCCTTGGAGAAGGACATCATGCTTGGTAGGGTGGAGGGACAGTGCAGGAGAGGAAGACCCTCGATGAGATGTGTTGACTCAGTCACTGGGGTAATAGGGATAGAAGTGTAGGAGATAATAAGATTGGCAAGGGATAGAGCAGTGTTTAGGGCTGTTGTACATTGAATGGCTATGAGTTGCAGGCAACCTGGTGACACATAACAACAACAACAATGTTGAGATGCAATTCAAATTGAAGGATATTAATTCAGCAATGTTGTATCATCTGCATAATACAGGTCATTGATGACTCTTCCTCAAATCCTGATAACACATTCTTCTTCATTGAATCCAGCATCTCCAATTGTTTGCTCAGCACACAGGTTGACTAGGTATGGTGAAAGAATACAACTTTGATGCACACTTTTCTTGATATTAGTCCATGCAATGTTCACTTATTTTGTTCAGACAAATGCTTTGGATAAGGTATACATTTTACCTGTTCACAGTTGAGTGTTATGAGATTCCCATTCTACTCAATATTAATCATAATTTGTCATAGTCCACCCAGTCAGATAAACATGTTTCTGGTATATTCTTCTTTTAGCTAAAATCCATCTAAAGTCAGCAATAAAACTGACAGTCCAATGACCTCTTCTAAACCCAGTTTGAGATTCTGGCAGTCCCCTCAATGTAATGTTCTAGCTGTTATGTGATGTGTTTTTTTTAAATAATGTTCAACAAGGATGATTGCCTGTGATATTAATGGTATTTCTACATTCTGTTAGATCATCTTTTTCTGGAATGAGGATAAAAAATTAATATCTTCCAGACTTTCCCCCAGGTACGAGGAAATCCTGTTAATACAATTATTACTCAAATGATTTGCCAAGAACTGAAGCCAAAGATAAGAAAACTGTGGATCGGTAGCCTAGTAGTTAGGAGCTGCACTGTAATCACTAAGGCAACTGGTTCAAATCCACCAGCTGCTCCACAAAAGGAGGATGGGCAATCTCCTCCTGTGCCATTTACTGCCTCTGAAAATCTGCTGGATGGTAAGCTATTAGATGATAGCACACAACAAAAGAAACAACCAACTTTAGCACTTAGAAACCTATTAAACAAGAAATCAAGATTCAGTAATAATAATTGGGACCTGGAATGTAAAAATTAGGAACAAGGATGTAGGATTGGTAGAATTAAAAACTTGGTGACAGAAATAAGCCTAGAGATAGAATGATGGAATTTTGTACATCCAATAATTTATTCATTGCAAATACCATTTTTTAAAAAATACAAGGGCAACTATACGGATGGACCTCACCTGATGGACTATACAGGAATCAGATTGTTTACATTCATTGAAATAATTGTTGGAGAAGCTCAATATAAGCACTAATAACCAGGACAGAGACTGACTGTCCAATGTACTATTAATTATTCACATGCAAGTTCAAACAGAAGCTGAATAAAATTAAAACAAAGCAAAAACCCTAAAATACAATCTTGAGTCTATCATACCTGAATTTTAAAAAAAAACCTCAAAAATAGATTTGAGGAATAGAACATTAAAAACGTAGACCAGGTGAGTAATAAGATGACATCAAGGATAGCACTCATAAAGAAATAAAAAGGTCACTGTAAAGATAAAGGGGGAAGAGAGTGCAAAATGGGTATCAGAAGGGCTTTTAAAATTGCACTAAAACATCTAGAAGCCAAAATAAAGGGAAGAAATGGAAAAAGTAAAATAATTGAGCAGAAGCTTTCAAAGTGCAGCTCAAGAAATCAAAGCAAAATGTTACAATAAAATGTGCAGAAAAGAAAATAGGAAGAACTCATTTGACACTTTTTAAGCTGAAAGAACCAAAGAACAAATTCAAGGCTCAAATTGCAATCAGTTCCGAAGTATGTTGTTATTTTGTACTACTGAGTCAGAACTGATCCATAACTGACTATCCAGCAAGTTTCCAGAGGCAGTAAATCACATGGAACAAAGTAGACTTTGTAACCTCCTTAGGAGAAGCTGACAGGCTTAAAGTACAAGGCTTTAGTTTGGCAGTGCAACTCCTTATCTTTAGGTCACTAGAGCTCCATATCCATTGATACAGGGGTTAGAATTCCAATAAATATATTTTGGGAGAGACTCAATTACATTCATAACAATCTTATACTCAAGCTGAAATCTCCACAAAGTCATTCAAATGAAGTAACAAAAACAACAAAGGAAATAAAGAGACAAACAATACTACTCATTATGTGGTTGTTAATATGTACTATAGAGTCAGAACCCTCTTATAGCTGACTCTCCATTGGGTTTTCATAGGCAGCAAATTGTCTAGAAGAATTTTTCCTTCCTTCTCCCAAACAACAACTCTTGGATTTGAACCATGTCTCTTTAAGTTGACAGCGAAACTCTTTCCTCTATAAGCCACGAGAGTTCCCGAAGGGTGTTTATTATGGACGTCTTGAAACAGATAGTCATAGATATCTATGTTGTTGTTGTTAAGTGTCATCAGATCAAGTACAACTCACAGCGAACCTATGAACAATAGATTTAAACTCTTATGAACAATAGATTTTCCTATCCTGCACCATTCTTATCATCCTCAATGCATTTAAATCAACCACAGACTGTAAGTGTTTCCCTTTACTTAGCTAATGCTTCACTTTTCCAAGCATGTTGTCTTTTTTAATGAATAGCTTCTCTTAACAATGTTGTTGTTGTTATGTACTGCCAAGTCACTTGCAACTCATAGGGACCCTATGTACAACAGCCCTAAACTCTGCTCTGTCCTGTGCCAATAGCACTGTCTCTCACACTCTTATCCTGATTAACCCAGTCACTGAATCAATCCACCTCATAGAGGGCCTTCCCTTCCTGCAATGTCCCTCCATCCTCCCGAGCATGATATCCTTCTCCAAGGACCAATCTCTCCTTAAAACATGTCCAAAGTATGTTAGACGGAGCCTCAGAATCCTTGCCTCCAAGGAGCCACCTCGTTTAACACTTTCCAGGAAGAATCTGTTTGTTTTCCTAGCTGTCCATGGTACTCTCAATACTCTTCTCCAGCACCACAGCTCAAAGGCATCCATTCTCCATCTATCCTCCTTGGTCATTGTCCAACTCTCTGATGCATAACAATTGATTGCGAAGACCAGGGCCTGTATCAGATGCACCTTAGTGTCTTAGAGACACCATTGCTCTTCAGTACTTTGGAGAGGTCCCTTACAGCAGACTTTCCCATGACAATGCACCTTTTAATTTCCTGGCTACTGGTGCCAAGAGTGTTGACTGTGGAGCCAAGCAAACTAAAGCTGTGTACAATCTCAATCTCTTCACCATCCATCCTGATGCCAGTGGTGAGAATCTTTGTCTTCTTGACATTGAGCCTCAATCCATATTGGAGGCTGCAATCCTTGACCCACTGCAGCAAGTGCTTCAGATCCTCCTCAGTTTCAGCAAGCAGGGTTGTGTCATCTGCATAACACAGATTGTTGATAGATCGTCCACCAATCTTGACCCCACATTTCTCCTCATAGATCCTAGTCTCCTGTATAATCTGTTCTGCATACAGGTTGAAAAGATATGGAGATAGGATGCACCCCTGGCATACACCCTTCCCAGTTTTGAACCATGTAGTGTTTCCTTGCTCTGTTCTGATGACTGCCTCCTGGTCCAAGTATAGGTTTCGCATTAGAATGATCAAGTGTTCTGGGATTTCCATTCTTCTCAGAGTCAGTCACAGTTTGTTATGATCCATACAGTCAAATGCCTTTGCATAGTCAATGAAACACAGACATTCCTCTGGCATTCCCTGCTTTCAACCAAGATCCATCTAACATCAGCTACAATATCCCTAGTACCACAACCCTTCTCTTAACAATATTTCAAAAATATGTCCAAAATATGTGAGTTGAAGCTTCACCAGCTTTGCCTCTAAGAACAATCTGGTCACACTGTCTCTAATACATATTTGTTTGTTGTTTTGGCAGTCAATGGATTATTCATCATTCTTCTCCAATACAATTCAAAGACATCAGTCCTTCTGTCATCCTTATTTATTGTCCATCTATCAGATGCATAGGACATAATTGGAAAGTCTATGGTTTGAATCAGGCAAATCTTAGTCTTTATATCATTCTTTTTCAGAATATTAGAAATGTCCCTGACAGAAGATGCTATACATCCCCTAATCTATTGACTGCTGGTACCAAGAGTGTAGACTGTGGATATAAAAACTCACTGGCAATTTCAATACTTTCCCCATCTATAATGATGTTTCCTTTTGATCCACTGTTGAGTATTTTTTTATTTCTTGATGTTGAGATGTCATCCATATTGAAAGTTTCAGTCGTTGATCTTCTGCAGCTAGTTCTTCAGGTCCTCACTTTCAACAAGCAAGGTATATCGTTTGCAAAACACAGGTTGTCGATAAGCTTTTATCAGATCCTGAAGACAAATTCTTCTTCATAAAGTCCAGCTTCTCGAATTATTTGATCCACATATAGATTGAATAGGTATGGATAGAGGATACAACCCTGATGCAAACCTTTTCCAATTTTAAACTACACAGAGTTCTTTTGCTCTGTTCAGACAGCATGTTGGTCTAGATATTAATTTTATATAAGCACAGTTAAAGTGTCCAGGAATTATCATTCTTCTAAAGATTAGCCATTGTTTGTTAATATCCATACATTCAAATGCCTTTGGATAGTCAATTAAACACAAATAGACATTCTTTTGATAGTCTCTGCTTTCAAGATCCATCTGACATCAGCAATAATATTCTTGGTGCCACAGGCTCTTCTAAACCCAGTTTGAGCTTCTGGAAGTTCTCTGGCAAAGTACTGTTCTAACCATTTTTGTACAATCTTCAACAGTATTTTGCTTACATGTGGTACTAATGATATTAATTTCCACGTACTGTTGGATCATCTTTCTTGGAAATGGGAACAAATATAGATCTCTCCCAGTCAGTTGGCCAGTTCACCATCTTCTAAATTTCCTGGCACAAACTGGTCAAGCATATTCAGAGTTGTATCTATTATTTGGAGCATGTCAGTTGTTATCCCATTAATTTCATGAACCTTATTTATTGTCAATGCCTTCAATGAAGCTTCAACTTTGTCATTTATTATTATTAACTCTCTATTATATGCTATTTCCTGAAATATTTCAGTGTCAATCAATTCTTATTTGTACAGTGACTCAGTATATTTTCTCTACCTTCTCTGAATACTTCCTGGATCATTCAAGATTTTTCCCATAGGTCTCTCAGTATTGTAACTTGAGGCTTGAATTTTTTTTTCAATTCTTTAAGTTTGAGAAATGATGAACGAGTTTTTCCTTTTATTTCTGTCTAGCTCTAAGTTCTTACATATGTCATCATAGTACTTTACTTTGTCTTCTTGAGCTGCATTTTGAAATATTCTGCTCATTTATTTTACTTTGGCATATCTTCACTTTGATTTGGTTTTGTGAGGCTCTGGTTAAATTTTCATTCATTTTTGTCTTTTCTTTGTCATCTGTTTTTGTAATGACCCTTTGTTCTCTTTATAAATTATATTATTAATGTCATCATCACTCAATCTGGTCTTTGATCCTTGGTGTTCAATGCCTCAAAACTGTTCTTGACATGATTTTTAATTTCAAATGGGATAGATATACTCAAGTTCATATTTTGGCTCTTGTGGATTTTCTTTAATACTCTTCAACTTTAATTTTAACTTTCATGTGAGCAGCCTCATTATAGACGGTGAGGAGATTGAGATTATTAACTGCTCCAGTTTGTTTGGCTCTACAGTCAATATTCTCCCTACCAGAAGCCAGGGAATAAAAAGACTAATTGCATCCATAAACTCTGCTGTTAGAGACCTCTCCAAAGTACTGAAAAACAACAATGTCAGCCTAAGAATAAAGTGTGCCTGATATAGGTCATGGTCCTTGCAATTACTTGCTATACATCAGAAAGCGGGACAATGACTAGGGGTGCTCCTTGAAGGCAAGGATTCTGAAGCTTTGTCTAACGTACTTTGGACATGTTGCAAGGTATTACCAGTCCTTGGAGAGGGATGTCATGCTTGGAAGGGTGGAGAAACAGTGCAGGAGAGGAAGACCTCCACTGAGAGGGATTGATTTAGTGACTGGGGTAAGGGGGGTAAGTGTGTCAGAAACAAGATCGGCACAGGATAGAGCAGCGTTTAGGACTGTTGTATATCGCTTAGCTTTAAGTCCCTGGCAATTTGAGGCACATAACTACAATTCTATAGTTAGCACCTGTCCCTATTTTCACTGTTAATATTGAACTTCTGCAGTGATTCTTTCCATAGTGTGTCAATCTTATTCCTGTGCAGTCCATTTAGTGAAGTCCATTTTATAGATACCATCTAGATTTCCTAAGGTAGTTGTTTGCTATGAATAAATAATTGGCTACAAAATTCATTCATTCTTTTCCAGATACAGATATCAGCACATGCAGCAAATATTTCCTTTCTTCAATGTCAATGTTTGTGAAACTTTTTTTAAAAAGAAAACCCATTGCTGTGAAGTCTTTTCCAACTCATAGGGACCCTCTATCAGATTTTAAAGGCTGAAATTGCAACAGGAGGAGCTGTCCATCTTTCTCCTGTGGAACTATTAATGGTTCAAACCACCAGAAAGGTGCAGCCTTTGGGTTAGCATGGCAACTCTCTATAAACTGTGCAACCAGAGCTCCCTTTTATTCTGTAAAGAGGCATATATTAACTCTTATAGACTTTAAAGATTGTACAGTCTATGTTGCAAGTACTCCCATCGGCAAGTGTAGCTTCCAAACATTCATCTAATTTATAAATGAGTAATCATGTCTGTATTTCAATAAACCTTTATTTACACACACACACACACACACACACACACAACA
>NW_006400108.1:1650174-1657232 GCF_000299155.1 Elephantulus edwardii | reverse complement strand
TGTTCAGATGACTGGTAAGATCAAACATTATCTCGAAGAACTGTCCTATAAGGAGTAGTTCTACAGATCATAGAGGTCTCAAAGTGTTTGGCACATAACCGATAATGTTTATTAAGCTGATCAGGTGTTTTATCTTCTAAGTCAGCTCTCCTACAATTCTCCACCCACTTCTGGCATCTGGCCAGATCCCGCGGGAACCTGAAGAAGGCCAGGTCGGACTGCGTGCTCTTCCGCGTGCAGTTGGGGGCAGCACAGAAGTTCGGCATCGTCGCCCAGCCGCCGGCCGGCCAGCTCTCCCCTCCCCGCCTCCTCAGGGTAGCCCGCCCGCCCGTCGGGGCTGGGGAGGGGAGCCAGGCCATCTTTAAGGTTTTACATTGTAGTTAACTTGGAAACTTGAGGTACCAACAGACAGAGAGTATTTTTTCAATTTCCCTCCCAAATACCAAAGATAAACAAATCTTTCACTACACTTCAAGTTTACATGAGAACATAGCAAAAGTACCAATTTCATCAGTTTTTTTAAAATGTTTTCCTCCTCCTTGGCTTCAACACATCACTGATGAAACTTAAAGCTCACTTTTACTTGGCATCCTCTCCTTACAGCTCCATTAAGAGAGCATTGCAGTTTTGTTCCCATTTCCAGTGCCTCTGCTTTATTATCTTTTGTTTAAAAAAAAAAATTCAGGTCTATATATGGGAGTGGGGAACTATTTTGGTAAGTGTAAATGAAGTGAAAGAAGGCAAAAGCATAAGAAAGAGAATCAGACACACCTGTTTTTGTTATGGACCATTGAGTCACCTGTGATTCATAGTGACTCTAAATACAATAGCTCTGAACCCAGCCCTATCCTGACCAGTCTCACTATTTCCAGTCCAGCTACCTTCATTGTCCCAGTTTCTGTGTCAATCCATTTTATGCTGGGTCTTCCTGTCTTATGCTGTCCCTCCACCCTTCCAATCATGCTGACTTTTTCCAAGGACTAGTCTTTCCAGGCCACATACCCAAATTATGTGAGACAGAGCTTCAAAATCATAGCATCCAAGGAGGAGCTTAGTTTCACCCTCTCCAGGACAAATCTGTTTCGTTTTTTTTCATGGTCCATGGTACCTTCAGTACTCTTTCCATCACCACAACTCAAAATTATCAATTCTTCTGTCATTCTTAGTTACTGTCCAGTTCTCTGATGTGTATCAAGCAATTATGAAGACCATGGCTTCAATTAGATGCATCTTAGTCTCTAAAGTAACATTGTTGCTCCTTAGCACTTTGGAGAGGTTCCTGACAGCACATTTTCCCACTGTAATTAGTATTTTGATTATCTGACTGCTGGTGCCAAGACTATTGATAGTGGAGCCAAGCAAGTGAAATTTTTAACAACCTCAATTTCTTTTCCATCCATCATGGTGCTACCAGTTAGCCCAGTGGTGAGAATCTTTGTATTCTTGATGTTGAGCTTCAATTTATATTGAAAACTAAAGTCTTTACATTCATAAGCAAACCCTTCAGGGCTTCCTCAGTTTCAGCAAGTAAGACTGGGTCATTTGTATAACGAGGTTGTTGATGAGTCTTCCTTCAATCCTAATGCCACACTCCTTAGGAAGGGCAATATATGAGGATTAAAGGAACAATAGATCAAAAAGACATAACCTGTGTTAACATTTAGAAACCTAAAAAATACATAAAAACAATAGTTAACAGCTTTAAAGAGACAATTAGACAACACCACAATCATAGTAGATTTTAACACACCACTCTCAACAAAGGACAGGTCAAATTAAAAAAAAAAAATGTCGACATCATCAACTGCCTGCCCCAGCCAAAAAAAAATTAAAAAAAAAAAAAAAGCTCAACAGAGATGCAGAGGAAGTAAACTACATAATCCACACATTCAATCTGCCAAACATATTTAAGGTATTTCACTCAATTAAAATTCAATTTACTTTCTTCTGAATTGGACATGGTACATTCTCCAGAATTGAGCATATGTTGGAACATAAAGCAAGCTTCAACGAAAACATTGAAATTATACAAAGTATTACTTTCAGACTTCAATGCCATAAAATAAGAAATTTATGACAAGAGATAAAATATAAAAAGCCTCATATGTGGAAGCTAACTAACACCCTACATTATTGGGTTATTGAGAAAGAAAAAGAGAAAGAAAAACTTCTCAGAATAAATAAAAATACAGCATATCAAAACCTCTGGAATACAGCTCAGACAATCCTTAGGGGATAATTCATATGAATAATCAAATACATAAAGAAGAAAGGGGGTAAATTAACAACCTAACATCTCCATCAAATAGAAGAACAACCCCACAGCCTCTATAAGATAGGAAAATATACCTGACTTGGGAGGGACTAGAGAGCATTATGCTAAGTGAAATAACTTGGTCTCATAAAGACAAATATTGTATAAGACCGTTACTGTGGAATGAGTATAAGGATCCAAGGTGGGAAGGGGGCAGAAAAGGGGTAAAAATAGGAAAGGAAGAGGGCTGAATCATAGGTTCGCCCAGTTTGCTGGATGGAGGAAGGGGCGGTTAAAGGAAAGGGGAAAGATCGGGTGTAAAAAACAATGTATATGAATTTTGTAAGTAAATCAATATAAAATAATAAAACCACAAAAAAATCTTCCAACTAAAACAACAAAAAGAGAAAGGAAATTATAAGGGCAAGGCCTGAAATCAATGGGATAGAAAATAGAAAAACCAATTGAAATCAAGTAGACCAGGAGCTGGTGCTTTGAAAGCGTGACTAAAGTATGCAATCCACTGGCAAACATGGGGGGGGGGGGGAGAAAAAAATAGAAGACACAAATAACTGAAAAAGAAATGAGAAATGACACCACAATAGGACCAGATTGAATTAAACTGATAATAGTGAAATGTTATGAAAAGAAATGTTGTTATTATGTGCCACCTACAAATCATAGTGTCCTTAGCACAACAGCTCTGAACTTTGCCCTATCATGAGCCAATCTCATCTCTGACAGGCCCAATCTCACTTTTCAAGTCACTGAGTCAATTCATCTCATTCCAGGTCTTCCTCTCTTGAGCTGTCCCTTCTCCCATTTAAGCATGGTGTTCTTTAAGGACAGGTTCCTTCTGACCACATAAACAAGGTATGTGAGACAGAGCTCCAAAATTCTTGCCTCAAGGAAACAACTTGGTTACACCCTCTCCAAGATTGACTTGTCTGTGCTGGAAGTCCACATCATGTTCAACACTTTGCTCCAGCACCAGGCCTCAAAGGCATCAATTCTTTTTCCGTTGTCCTTAGCTATTGTCCAGTACTCTGACTTATAGAAAGTAATTGCAAAGACCTTGGCTTGTAAAAGGTGCATCTTAGTCTCCAGACTGACATCATTGTTCTTCAGTACTCCGGAGAGGTCAGCCCCTGACAGCAGATTTTCCCAATGTAATTCGTCTTTTGATATCTTGATTGATGATACCGAGAGTGTTGATTGTGTGAAACCAAACAAGCTGAAATTGTTAACAAACTAAATCTGTTCTCTGTCATGAAACTGCCAATTGGCTCAGTGGTGAGAATCTTTGCTGTTCTTTTTTTTTTTTTTAATTGAGCTTCAATCATATGGAAGACTATAGTCCTTGACCTTCTGCAGCATACACCTCATGTCCTCCTTAGTTTCAGCAAGCAAGGTTGTGTTCTCTGCATAATGCAGGTTGTGAATGAGCATTCCTCGTATTAAGATGCCACATTACTCCTCATAAATTTCAGGCTCTTGAATGATCTGTTCTGCAAGTAGATTGAAAAGGTATGGAGATAGAGTGCATCCTTGAAGTACGCCTTTCCTGATTCTGAGCCATGTGGTGTTTCCTTACTCTGCTCTGACCACTACTTTCTAATCCAAATAAAGGTTTCACATGAGCACAGGTATTCCAGGATTCCCATTTTTCTCAAGGTTAACCACAATTTATTGTTATCCACACAGTCAAATGCCTTTGCATAGTCAATAAAACACAGATAGACATTCCTTTGGTACTCTCTACTTTCAGCCATGATCCATCTAACATTGACTATGGTGTCCCTAATGCCACAGTCTCTTCTAAACCCATCTGGTACATCTGGCAGTTCTCTGCTGATGTACAGTCCCAGTAGATTTTTAATAATCTTTAACAGGAACTTGCTTGCATGGGATGTTACTCAATAATTTCTGTAATCTGTCATGGCACCCTTTATTGGAATGGGAATGAATATAGATTTCTTCTAGTCACTTAGAAAGGTAGTTGTCCTTCAGATTTCTTGGCATAACCTAGTGATCATGTCCAGGGTAGCACCTATTTATTAAAATATATCAGTTGGTATGTCATCAATTCCTGGGGCCTTGTTTTTTGTCAAGAGCAGCTTGAACTTCTTCTTTCATCACCATTGCTCTTGACCAAATGTTGCTTCATGAAATTCTTCTGTGTGAGCCAATTAATTTTGTTATAGTGTCTCTGTGTATTCCTTCTATCTTCTTTTAATGTTTCCTGGGCATTCAACATTCTGCCTTCAGCATCTTAAAGTATTGCAACTCAAGGCTCAAATTTGTTTTTCAGTTCTTTCAACTTAAGAAAGGCCCAGAGAGTTTGTCCCTTTTGATTTTTTACTCCATCTCTTTGCACATTTTGTTAAAATACTATGCTTTGCCTTTCCCTGTTGCCCTTTGAACTCTTCTGTTGAGCTCCTTACCTTCTTGATTTCTTCCCTTTGTTTTGGTGTCTTGGTGCTCTAGTGTAATAACCAGAGTTTCTTTTGACATCTGTCTTGGTCTTTTATTCCTCTTCTGTCTTTGTAATGTCTTTTTTGATTATTCATGAATGATATTCTTGATATCCTCCCACAGTTCATCTAGTCTTCACTGTTCCTAAGATGGTTTTAAATTCTGGTGGTATAGGCTCAAGGTCAAACTTTGGATCTTATGGATTGAATTTTATTTTCTTTAGCTTCAGTTTGAATTTTCATATGAGTAGATAACCATCAGTTCCACAATTAGCACCTGGTCTAATCATCACAGCTGACATTGAGCTTCTCCAGTGAATTTTTCCACAGATGTAATCAATCTGATTCCTGTGTAGACCATCAGGGGAAGTCCATGTATATAGTCACCATAATGTTTCTTATAAAAGTTATTTGCAATGAATAGATCATTGATTATACAGAATGCTATCATTCTATCTCCAGCCTTATTTCTGTCACCAACTCTATGCTTTCTAACTACTGATCCTTCTATTTTAAAACCTAGAAGAAATGGACAAATTTCTAGAAACTCAGACCCTGCTCAGATAAACACAGACAAGTGTAGAACATTTGAATAGACCTGTCAAAAGAGAAGAAATTGAGCAGATCACATAAAACCTCACCCACCCAAAAGTCTTGTCCTAGATGTCTTCTTAGGTAGATGCTATCAAACTTTCAAAGACAAACTATCCCAAATTCTACTTCAATAAACATTTCCATACTCTGGATCATTATATAGTCACAACAACCTAATATCTAGTAAGAAAGGACTCACATAATATCAAGAAAGGAGCAGTCAGCCTCAGTCATCATGGAAAAAACCCAAAATGACTGTTCTTCTAAAACAAACAAACAAAAAACAGATGGAGAACCAGAAGAAATATGGAGATGTAGAGTTATTTGAAGAGCTACAGAAGAAGATACAAATTATGAAAGAAAAAAAAATAGAAGCGATTAAGAAAGCAAATACCTCAGAGACAACAATTAAAAAGAAATATATTGATGAGGAGGAACTTGAATAGCTATGAAAGAAAATGCAAAAGATGGAAGAAAGAATTGATAGTGTAGGTAAAGAGACATAAGGACTTAAAAAAATCATAAGACAGGGAACATAGTACTGGAAATAGCAGAAAACTATGAAAAAACAATTCAGAAACTTAAGACTGGATTGGCAGAAGTGTCCAACACACTGGTTGGACAAAAAAAGCAGATGTGACGAGATAGAACAGCATCAGTGAGTTTTAAGACAAGAGCCTCAATGGAAACACTGAAAAAAATGAGATGTAAAGAAAATGAAAACAAAACAAAACACATTAGACATGCATTAGATATGTGGGATGACATCAAAAAAGAACAATAAACATATGACTTGAATTCCAGTACATGGGAGTAACTGGGAATTTCTGAGAAAATTGTAGAAGTACTACAAGAAACTTCAGAGGTATGAAGAACGAAGAAATCCACATTCAAGAAGCACAGCGAACACCAAATACACTAGGACCAAAAAGAAAAGCTTCACTACATATCATAGTCAAACATCTCCAATTTAAAAGATAAGGAGGAAATACCAAAACCAGAGTGAGAAAAACGAAGAGTCAACTGTTGTTGTGGTGGTAGTGGTGGTTGTTATGCACCATTAAATCGCTTGAACGCATAATGATGCTAAGTACAACAGCCCTAAACCCTGCTTTATCCTGTGCTAATTGTACTGCCTCTGACACATCCATCCAGATCACCCCAGGCACTAAATCAAACCACCTCATTGAGGGTTTTCCCTTCCTGTGCTGTCCCTCCACCCTCCAAAGCGTGATGTCCCTCTCCAAGGACCAGTCCCTGCTTACAACATGTCCAAAGTATGTCAGACGAAGCCCCAGAATACTTGCCTCCAGGAGTAGCCTGGTTTAACCCTCTCCATGATGAATCTGTTTGTTTTCCTAGCAGTCCATGGTACATTCAGTACTCTTCTCCAGCACCACAGCTCAAAGGCATCAATTCTCCTTCTACCCTTCCTAGTCATTGTCCAACTCTCTGATGCATAACAAGTGATTGCAAAGACCATAGCCTGTACCAGATGCACCTTAGTCTCCAGAGTGACACAATTGCTATCAGTACCCTGGAAAAGTCCCTAAGAGCAGACTTTTCCGTAGGAATATGTCTTTTAATTTCTTGGCTGCTCAGGCATTTCACCGAAGACGACATTCAGATGGCTAACAAACATATGAAGAAATGCTCAAAATCCCTAGCCCTAAGAGAGATGCAAATTAAAACAACTATGAGATATCATCTCACCCCAGTCAAAATAGCAAAATTTA
>NW_006400108.1:1645296-1647739 GCF_000299155.1 Elephantulus edwardii | reverse complement strand
GCAGTTCTCTGCTGATGTGCTGTTTCAGTCGTTTTTGGATAATCTTCAGTAGAATCTTGCTTGCATGTGAAATCAGTGATATTGGTCTATAGTTTCCACACTCTGTTGGGTTCTTTGGAATGGGAACAAATATAGATCTCTTCCAGTCAGTTGGCCAAGTGGTTATTCTCCAAATTTCTTGGCACAACTTAGTGAGCACATACAAGGTAGCATCCATTAGCTGAAATGTGTCAATTGGTATACCATCTATTTCTGGGGACTTATTTTTTGCTATTCCCTTCAAAGCAGTTTGAACGTCTTCCTTCATCACCATAGGCTATTGCTCATATGTTATTGCATTAAATTCTTCTGTGTCTACCAATTCTTTACGATATAGTGACTCAGTATATTCTTTCCGTTTTTTAAAATATTTTCTGGATCATTTAATATTTTGCCTAAAGCATCCTTGATTATAGCAACTCAAGGTTTCATTTGTTCTGCAGAGGGTCATGGACTGCAGCCTTCAGTATGGATTGAGGCTCAATATCAAGAAGACAAAGATTCTCACCACAGGAAACTGCAAAAGAAAAAACAATTAGATTAAGTTTTGATTTCTCTTCAGAAACCATTTGAGCTAGAAGATAATGGGATGCCATATACAAAAAGTGGAAAGAAAACAATTTCTAGACAAGAATAGTACACCCAGCAAAGGTCTCAATGAAATATGAAGGAAAAAAATAGATCCTTTGCAGAAAAGAAGGAACTGAAGGAATTTGTGAATTCAAGACCAAAACTAGAAGGACTTTTAAGTGAAGTCCTACACACAGACACCAAAGGAAAATGGATAGACCATAGTAACCAGAAAAAAAATAGAAAAAGAAACAACAAAATGGCATAGGTAAAACCAGAAAATAATCACCCATACAAAAGCTAAATAACTTTCTGCTAAAACACAATAGAGTCACCAAAGAAATAAAGAATGAAAATAAAAAGTCCCTTAAAACTAACAAAAATTAAAATATGACATACCAAAATTTTAGGAAAATATTTAAGGTAGTCCTCAGTGGAAAGTTTGTAGCAATAGGCATACACATTAAAAAAGGAAGAAAGAATTAAAAAAATTATCTAACTCAACACCTTAATAAAACAGAAAAACAACAACAATCTAATTCTACATATGCCCTCTAGAAGAAATTATAAGACAAGAGCAAAAATCAATGAGATAGAAAACAGAAAATAATTGAACCTATCAATAAGACCAGGAGCTGGTTTTTTTCAAAGGTAATGAAATTGACAAACCACTGTTAAAAATAACAAAAGAGAAAAAAAGAGAAGATACAGATAACTCAGTTAAGAAGTTATAGAAGTGGCATCACAAAAGAAACAGAAGAAATTAAATCAATAATATCAGAATACTATGAAAAGCTATACTTTGAAAAATTGAAAACCTAGAGGAAATAGACAAATTTCTTGAAACTCGTACCCTACTCATACTGAAAATGTCAAATATAGGATACTTGAACAAACCCTTCAGAAAAGAAGAAATTGAACAGCTCATAAAAAATCTTTCCCATAACAAAAGTCCTGGTCCAGATAGCTTCATGGCTGAATTCCACCAAACATTGAGAGAGGATGTACAGCCACCATTACTTAAATTATTTCAAAAATTAAAAAAAAGAAACTCCCCCCAGAGATAGTCTATGAAGCAAGCATAACCATAACACCAAAACTAGGCAAAGATATTACCAAAAAAAGAGAACTATAGACCAATATATCTCATGACTATAGATGCAAAAATGCTTAACAAAATCATAGCCAGTAGAATCATTAAAAATAAAATATCATGATCAAGTGAGATTCATAACAGGCATACAAGAATGGTTCGACAGAAGAAAAACAATCACCATAACTTACCATATTATAAAGCAAATAACAAATACTATATGATCTTAGTAGTTGATACAGAAAAAGCATTTGACAAAATTCAATAATGCTTCCTCATAAAGACACTCAGTAAAGTTGGAATAGAAGATAGTTTCCTCAACATAGTCAAAAGTATATATGCAAAATTAAGATACAATATCATTCTCAATGAAGAAAGACTAAAAGCGATTTCCTTGCAGAGACCAGACAAGGATGTCCACTGTCACCATTCCTATTCAATACTGTAATGAAACTGCTTGCTAGGGCAATGCAATAAGTTTGTTGTTGTTGTTATGTGCCGTCGAGTCGTTTGCGACTCATAGCTACCCTATGCACAACAGCCCTAAACCCTGCGCTATCCTGCGCCAACCGCACTGCCTCTGACACACCCATCCCGATTACCCCAGTCACCGAGTCAATCCATCTCATAGAGGGTCTTCCCCTCCTGCGCCGTCCCTCCACCATCCCAAGCATGATGTCCCTCTCCAAGGACCCGTCCCTCCTGGCAACAAGTCCAAAGTATGTCAGACGAAGCCCCAGA
>NW_006400108.1:1642688-1644046 GCF_000299155.1 Elephantulus edwardii | reverse complement strand
GCTCTTGCTCATATGTTATTTCTTTAAATTCCTCTGTATCTGCCAATTCCTTTCTATATAATGACTCAGTATATTCCTTCCATCTTCTTTTAATATTTCCTGGATCATTTAATATTCTGTCCAAAGCAAAACCAGCAGGAAGAGGCCCTTGGGGACAGCAAGGGGAAGCTTGGGAGTGGCGCACAAGGGGAAGTCACCTCAGACAATAATGAAGAGGCGTCTTTCAAAGGTACCCAGGAAAAACCAGTGGGAAGAGGCCCTTGGGGACAGTGATGGGAAGCTTGGGAGTGGCGCACAAGGGGAAGTCACCTCAGACAATAACGAAGTGGTGTCTTTCAAAGGTACCTAGGAAAAACTGGTGGGAAGAGGCCCTTGGGGACAGCGAGAACGTGCTCCTGGGAAGAAGGGAAGCTTGGGAGTGGCGCACAAGGGGAAGTCACCTCAGACAATAACGAAGAGGCGTCTTTCAAAGGTACCCAGGAAAAACTAAACATAAACTAAAACATAATCTACACAGGAGTTCTACAGGACACATCACCTTCCCTTGGAGACGGTACAACTAAACTTAAGAGACACTGGTCAAAAGGAAAATGCAATAAGAGAAGAAATAAAAGGCATCCAGATCAGCACAGAGAGGGTTAAACTATCACTATATGCAGATGATATGGTAGTATATGCAGAAAACTCATGGACTTAACTAAAGAACTGTTAGAGGTAGTAGACCAATTTAGTAGAGTGGCAGAATATGAGATCAGCATCCAAACTCAGTGGGATTCCTCTACAGTAACAAAGAAGTCAGAGAAGGAAACCAAGAAAGCAATACTTTTTGAAATAGCCAACCACAAATTGTGATACTTGGGAATGAATCAAACTAGAAACACAAAATACCTGTACAAAGAAAACTACAGAGCATTTCTATGAGATACAATAAAAGACCTAGATAAATGGAAAAATGTGCCTTGGTCATAGATAGGAAGCTCAATACTGTGAAAATTAAAATCCTACCAAAAGCGATCTACATGTTCAATGTAATCCCAATATAGATACCAAGTCCATTTTTTTAGGCACTCAAAAGGGAAATTGTCAAGTTTATTTTGAGAGAAAAGAGATCCCAAATAAGGAAAGCACTTCTGAAAAGCACAAATAAAGTGAGAGATATAGCAGTCCCTGACCTCAAAAACTACTATACAGTGGTAGTAACCAAAGCAGTATGGTACTGGCACAATGACAAGCACATAGACCAATGGAACAGAATCGAGAACCAAGAAATAGACCCAGCGACTGAGGCTCAATGTCAAGAAGACAAAGATTCTCTCCACTGGACCAATTGGTAACATCAGGATGGATGGCGAAGAGAC
>NW_006400108.1:1639866-1641558 GCF_000299155.1 Elephantulus edwardii | reverse complement strand
GTGTGGACAATACGAACTGAATCATAACTTTTGTTGAAACTTTTAGTATTGGAACTGTAAGACCATAGCCTTCGTGTGGACTCGGCAAAAACTGGAAGCCACTAGATGAGCTTCTATGGGACCCATTTGAAAGGAGAAAACTTTGTGGGGAAACTGGCTTAATTCTCTTAAGCCCCACTAAGACCCAGTGAGTCTGTTGCATGACGAGGACAGTAGAAATTTGAATCAGAACTTGTGCTGGATTAGATCAGAACAAGTACATAGCCTCAGTTGCATTCTGGGCCACATTTTGGTTAGCACTGCACATTGGCAAAAGCCAGAAACTGCAAGCCGAGCATCTGAGGGACCCATCTGAAAGGGATAACCTTGGTAGGGAAATTGGCTGAATTCTCTAGAGCCCCATTAAGGCCCAGTGGGTCTGTTACGTGACGTGGACAGTAGGAATTTGAATAAGAACTTTTTCTGGATTAGACTTGGAACTGTACAAATGAACAGCCTGGGTTGCACTCCAGTCCACATTTCAGTGTGTTCTTTGGATCAGCAAAAGCCAGAAGCTGTTGGACCCATTTGAAAGGGGAAAGCTTAGTGGGGAAATTGGTTGAATTCTCTTAAGCCCCATTAAGTCCCAGTGGGACTGTTGTGTGATGTGGACAACAGGAATTCTAAAAAGAACTTTTATTGATACAGATAGTTTTAGGAACCACAGGATCTTAAACCCGTACTGCTTTATGGAAATTTGACTGAGTCTTCACCGGTCCTGCTAGACCCAGGAACCTGCTCGGGCAGGGGCCAATGGGCAAGGGCACTGGGTAGTGCCGCTGGGTAGGGGCCACAGAGTGGGAACTGCTGATGGGGAGACGGACAGCTAGAATTTGATCAGGGACCTCAATCATGAGCATGCCTGGGCAGCTAAGGTCTAAGTGAGGTCCCTCAAGTGGTTGACCTACCCTGGTGATTATTTCACCTCCCTGCCTGTCCCACCCCATTTGGCTCCACATCTGTGCCTACATGACCAGTCAATCAACCAGCATTTAATCCAGAGCACCTGGATCTGACTTACCTACAAAAGACTGCTCTCACAGCCTCTGAACTGACCTTTCCCTTGAGTCAGAAATTCAGAGAAATTGTCTTCAGATCAAGAATATATCAATATCTCAAAGAAAACAAGGTACCCTACACACTACACAAATGCAAAACAAGATGTTACCACCAAAAGGTGACACAGTAGCAATAGATTTCCTAAAACCAGAATGTCTGATGGAACTTTCTGACACAAAATTTATAAGAACAATGATTGAATATTTTCAAAGGATGAAAGACAAACTCGAAAAACTACAGGATGTTACAAGTAAAAACCAGGAGGAGCTAAAAAAAAATCTAGAACAATGCAGATAAAACAAATGAAGCACTAGACACTGGAAAAACAAGAAACCATGACC
This sequence comes from Elephantulus edwardii, assembly GCF_000299155.1. NCBI lineage: Eukaryota > Metazoa > Chordata > Mammalia > Macroscelidea > Macroscelididae > Elephantulus > Elephantulus edwardii. The sequence goes on along the minus strand of NW_006400108.1, from coordinate 1,640,119 downwards.
CAAAATATGAGGTCCAATGTTTCAGATGCTGTCAACATGATAGAGGGACACGTAAATAGAATTGAAGAGATAGAACACAGAACCAGTGAAATAGAAGATAGAATTATCACCACTGATCTGCTAGAGCCAAAAGCAGAATTAAAAAGGAAGGAAAAAAGAGAAAAATCTAAGAACAATGTGGGACACCATCAAGAGAAATAACATGCACATCATTGGAATCCCAGAACAGGCAGAGCAAGTAAAGACACTGAGA
>NW_006400108.1:1625179-1634656 GCF_000299155.1 Elephantulus edwardii | reverse complement strand
TAAGAGGAATCCAAATTGGAAAAGAGGAGGTAAAATTATCTCTCTATGCAAATGATATGATAGTATACTTAGAAAACCCTAAAGGCTCAGCAAGAAAACTACTGGATGTGGTTGACCAATTCAGCAAAGTAGGAGGATACAAGATCAACATACAAAAATCAGTTGGATTTCTCTACAGTGACAGAGAATGCAGAGCTGGAGTTAAGAAAAACAACACCTTTCACAATAGCTTATCCCAATATTAAATACTTGTGAGTAAATCTAACCAGAAACACAAAGGATCTATTCAAAGAAAATTACAAAACATTATTACAAGAAACAAAAAGAGACTTGGAGAAGTGGAAGAATATTCCTTGCTCATGGATAGGAAGACTCAATATTGTGAAAATGGCAATACTACTAAAGGCAATTTGCACGTTCAATGCAATCCCAATACAAATACCAATCCCATTCTTCAATTAGATGGAAAAGGTAATCTCCAGTTTCATTTGGAAAGGAAAGAAGCCCTGAATAAGCAAAGCACTCCTTAAAAACAGAAGAAAGCTAAGAGGCATCTCACTCCCTGATTTCAAATCTTACCACACTGCCGTGGTGGTTAAGGCAGCATGGTCAATGGAATAGAATTGAGAACCTGGAAATCAGCCCATCTACCTATGGTCTACTGATTTTTGACAAGAAGATGAAATCAATTAAGTGGGGAAATGACAGCCTTTTTAACAAATGGTGGTGGTGAAATTGGAAAGCTATCTGCAAAAGACTCAAGCAAGATTCACACCTCACTCCATGTACAAAAACCAACTCAAGGCGGATCATGGACCTAGGACTAAAACCAAGCACTAAAACCTTCATTAAAAAAAAGCTTGGAAGAACTTTAGTAGTCCTAATCCACAACATAAATAGTCTTCCAAGTATCCTGAAAAATTTGCAACGAGGAGAAGATAAAATAGATGAATGGGACCTTCTAAGAATCAAATCCCTATGCACATCTAAAAACTTCTCCAACAGGGTAAAAGGGGAAGCCACAGACTGGGAAAAAGTATTTGGTAATGACATTTAAGCTAAGGGACTTATATTGAGAATTTATAAAATACTTGAGCACCACAATAAGATAAAGGTAAATAATCCAATTGAGAAATGGGCACAGGATATGAACAGAAGACATTCAGATGGCCAACAAGCACATGAAGAAATGTTCAAAATCCCTAGTTCTATGAGTGATGCAAATCAAAGCAACTATGAGATATCATCTCACTCCAGTCAGAATAGCAAAATTTAACATAATAGCAAGCAATAAATGCTGGCAAGCATGTGGAGAAACTGGAACTCTTATTCACTGTTGGTGGGAATGTAAAATGGTGCAACCGTTGTGGAAAGCGTTGTGGCGCTTTCTCAAAAAGTTGCAAATAGAGATACCATTTGACCTAGCAATCCCATCACTGGGAATATACCTCAGAGAGACCATAACTGCCATCCAAGCAGATATATGCACACCCATGTTTATTGCAGCTTTGTTTACAATAGCAAAGGTTTGGAAGAAACCTAAGTGCCCATCAACAAATGAATGGAATACTATGCTGCATTGAAAAACAAGGAACTCATGCAATATTATTCCAAATGGGTGACTGTGGAGGACATTATTCTGAGTGAAATATCTCAGTCACAAACGGAAAAATACTGCATGGTGCCACTGTTGTAGAATGGGTCTGACATCAGGGTTGGTGTAAGCCCGAGAAGAAACTGGATAAATTATGTATACTGTATTGAAACAGATGAGGGAAAGAACAGATTAGAGGTGCTAATATGATTGAGTATTATGGTTAGCACAGTCTACAATTAAGGTTGCACAGAGAAGTGTACTCTGTGTGTGTGTGGTGGGGGGGTGGAGGGGAAGGGATGTGGGTATTATATACCAATGAAGGGATTTTTTTTTCTTTTTCTTTTCAAAGAGAGGAGCAAACTGGTGGGGAGAGGTGGGCAGGGTGAAAATGCAGCAATGAATGAATGGAAATCCAAAATATCTGTAAATGTTCATTAAAATCAATAAAATTTAATAAAAGTTTAAAAAAAACACAGAGAGATTTAATATTAAGAAAAATACAACAAAGTACCTTTTCAGACAACAATGCCATAAAACTAAAATTAACCACAATAGGACAAAGTTTATAAGCCCACCAACATGGAAGTTAAATAACACCCTGCTGGAACATGATTGGGTTATAGTATTAAAAAATAAAATAGAAAAGTTTCTTGAAACAAATTACAACGAAAATACAATGTACCAAAACCTCTGTGATGCAAGTAAGGCAGTCCTAAGGGGCCAGTACATAGCAATAGGCTAACACATACAAAAAAATGCCTGTGAAGTCAACAAAGATAATGAACTAACTCAACACCATCAAATAGAAAAAAGAAGAGAAATCTAACTGCACAGCCTCTAGATGAAAGGAAACTAAAAGGAAAAGAGATTAAATCAATGATTGTTGTTAGGTGCTGTCGAGTATGACTCATTGCAACCCTATGAACAAATGATTTGAACCTTGTTCTATTCTATGCCATTCTCACTCTTTCTGACACACAAGAGCCCATTACAGCAGTCATAATGTCAATCCACCTAACAGAAGGGCTTCCTCTCCTTCGCTGAGCTCCATCCCAGGATCATCTCTGTCTCTAAAGAATACCCCTATTAGCAAGATGCCCAAAGCATGTGAGGTGAAGCCTGCACCCTATCCAAAACATATCTATTTGTTTTTTTGACCATCCATGGCATGTTCAGTGATGTTCTTCAACACCATAACTCAGAGGTGTCAATTATTTTTCTGTATTCTTTATTCATTGTCCAGTTCTTTGATGCATGGTAAGTTATTAGAAATAGTATACCTTAAATTAGATGCACTTTAGTCCTCAAACTGACATCATTACTAGTCAATAATTTGGAGAGGTCCTTACCTGCACATTCTCCCAGTTCAATGAATCTCCTTATTTCCTGACTGCTGGTACCGAGGGTGTTAACTGGAGATCCAAGCAAGATGAAGTTATTGACAGTTTCAATCTTCTTCCCATTCATGATGTTGCCTTTGGTCCAGTGGTAAGAATCTTTGGGTTTTGTTTGTTTTGTTTTGTTTTTTTTACATTGAGATGCAATCCATACTAAAAGCTGCATTCCTTGATCTTCTGCAACAAGTGCTTCAAATCCTTCTCACTTTCAGGAAGCAAGGGTGAGTCATCTGCATAACATAGGTTTTAGTGAGTCTCCCTCCAATCCTGATGCTGCATTCCTCTTCACAGAGTCCAGCTTCTTGGATAATTTCCTCAGCATATAGATTGAATAGGTGTGGAGAGAGAATAAAACTCTGGCACACCTCCTTCTCAATTTTATACCATACAGTGTTCCCCTGCTCTGTTCACACAACAGCCTCCTGGTCCAGGTATAGTTTTTGCATGAGCACAATTAAGTGCCCTAGGACTCTCATTTTTCTCAATGTCAGCCACATCCATACAGTCAAATGTCTTTGCATAGTCAATAAAACACAAATGGACATTCTTCAAGTATACTTTACTTTTAGCCAACATCCATCTGACATCAGTAGTGATATCCCTCATTTCATGGCCTCTTCTAAATCTTGCTGGAACTGGCAGTTCCCAAGCTATGTACTGCTCTAGCCATTTTTTAATGTTCTTCAGCAGTATTTTGCTTGCATGTAATAGTAATAATATTGTTTGATAGTTTCCACATTTAGTTGCATCATCTTTCTTGGGAAAGGAAACAAAAATGGACCCATTCCAATCCAGCAGTGAGACAGATGTTCTCCAAATTTCCTGGAATAGACTGGTGAGAGCATTCAAGGCTGCACCTGTTAATTTAAAGAAGTCATTGAGTATTCCATCGATTTCTGGACTTTTATTATATTGCCAATGCCTTCAAATGTAGCTTCCACTTCCTCCATCATTATGAAAACTGAAGAGCAAAAAAATTTGAGATGGATGTCAGAAGAGATTCTAAAAATTGCACTGAAATGTAAAGAAGCCAAAACAAAAGGAAATCATGCCAACGTAAAAAAGAGTTGAACGGAAGATGTCAAAGGGTGGCTCAAGAAGGGGGGAAAAAGGTATTATAAAGGAATGTGCAAAGAGCTGGAATTGGAGAATAAAAAGGGAAGAACTCACTCTGTGTTTCCAAGCTGACAGAATGGAAAAACAAATTTAATTCTTGTGTTGCAATCTTGAAAAATATCATGGGCAAAACATTGAATGACTCAGAAAGCATCACAAGAAGATGGAGGAAATACACAGAACCACTGTACTAGAAAGAATGGATTAACACTGAACAATTTCAGTATTCATTGATAGGAATCAATGAGATGGGAAACAAAAAACAATTTAAATCATCATTAAAACCAGTAGCTGGTTTTTGAAATGATCAATAAAACTGACAAGCAAATGACAAATTTAACAAAAGGTGAAAAAAGAGAAAACACCAATTGTTCTATTCAGGAATCACAACAGAAAAGAGGAAATTAAATCTATAATATCAGAATATTATGAAAAACAATACTCTAGACTTCACCTGATGGTTTCCACAGGAATCAGTTTGACTATATCTGCAGAAGAAATTGATGGAGAACCTCAATATCAGCTGTAAAAACTAGGTCAGGCGGCAGTCCATGAGGCTCAATGTCAAGAAGACAAAGATTCTCACCACTGGACCAATTGGCAGCCTCAGGATGGATGGTGAAGAGATTCAGATTGTACACAGCTTTAGTTTGATTGGCTCCATGGTCAACAGTCTTGGCACCAGCAGCCAGGAAATTAAAAGGCGCATTGCCATGGGAAAGTCTGCTGTTAGGGACCTCTCCAAAGTGCTGAAGAGCAATGGTGTCTTTTTGGAGACTAAGGTGCGTCTGATACAGGCCATGGTCTTCGCAATCACCTGTTATGCATCAGAGAGTTGGACAATGACCAGGGAGGATAGGAGAATTGATGCCTTTGAGCTGTGGTGCTGGAGAAGAGTACTGAGAATACCATGGACTGCTAGGAAAACAAATAGATTTGTCCTGGAGAGGGTTAAACCGGGTGGCTCCTTGGAGGCAAGGATTCTGAGGCTCCGTCTAACATACTTTGGACATGTTGTGAGGAGAAACCAGTCCTTAGAGAGGGACATCATGCTTGGGAGGGTGGAGGGACAGTGCAGGAGAGGAAGGCCCTCTATGAGGTGGATTGATTCAGTAACTGGGATAATTGGGATGGGAGTGTCAGGGACAGTGCGATTGGCACAGGACAGAGCAGAGTTTAGGGCTGTTGTACACAGGGTCACTTTGAGTCGCAGGCAATTCGGCGGCACATAACAACAACAACAACTTCTTCAACACCAAAATCCAAAGACATCAAATGTTCTGTCATCCTTATTTATTGTCCAACTCTCAGATACATTGCATATTATTGAAAAGACAATGGCTTGAATCAAGTGCACCTGATTCTTCAAACTGTCATCATTGCTCTTCAGTATTTTGGAGAAGTTCCTAGTAATACACTTGCCCAATACAATAGATCTCTTCATCTCTTGATTTCTGCCAAATGTGTTGGTTGTAGACCCAAGTAAAACAAAATTGTCGACTGTTTCAACCTATTCTCCATTTATCATGATGTTGTTTATCAGTCCAGTTGTGGAGATTTTTGCCTTCTTGATAGTGTAATGCAATACATAATGAAGGCTGTAGTCTTTTATATACAGCAAACATTTCAATTCCTTACTTTCAGAAAAACAATAAATACTAGAGTTGAATATTAGTTAATAGTATTGCAGCAATTATAACTTTTTTATTTTAACAGTTATATTGGTAATAGTCATTGAGCAAATATGTTGTTGTTGTTGTTATGTGCCGTCGACTCATTTGCGACTCATAGCGACCCTACAGCCCTAAACCGTGCTCTATCCTGTGTCAATCTCATTGCCTCTGAAACACCTATCCCGATTACCCCAGTCACTGAATCAATCCACCTCATAGAGGGTCTTCCCCTCCTGCGCTGTCCCTCCACTCTACCCAGCACGATGTCCCTCTCTAAAGATCCATCTCTCCTTACAACATGTCCAAAATATGTCAGGCGAAGCCCCCGAATCCTTGCCTCCAAGGAGCAGCCAGGTTTAACCCTCTCTAGGATGAATCTGTTTGTTTTCTTGGCAGTCCATCGTACGTTTAATACTCTCCTCCCTAGTCATTGTCCAACTCTCTGATGCATAACAAGTGATTGCAAAGACCATGGCCTCTATCAGGCGCACCTTAGTCTCCAGAGAGACACAGTTGCTCTTGAGTACTTTAGAGAGGTTCCTAATAGCAGACTTTCCCATTGCAATACATTTTTTTATTTCCTGACTGGTGGTGCCAAGAGTGTTGACTGTGGAGCCGAGCAAACTGAAGCTGTGAACAATCTCAATCTCTTCGCCATCCATCCTGATGCTACCGATTAAATTAATATCTAATTATAACTAGAAGAATTACTTCATGAATTCGGAAACTAGAAGAAAAAATGAATAAAAATTTACATAGGCCAAAATGATAAGGTGATATTCCCTCGTGTTTATTATTCCTAGCAATTATTCTAGTTCTTTGTAAATGATTGACTACATAAAAACACACATACTTCTTTATCGAATATTTTATTAAAAGTCCTATCTATGTTAACTCAATTTCTCTGATGTTATTGTTGTGTGTCATTGAGTTAAAACTGACTCATAGCCAACCCTCCAGTCGGCTTTGAAATGCAGTTAACTACATGGGAAGAGACAACCTATCCTCTCATTGAGAAGCTGGTGGATTCTTAATGCATGCCTTTAGGATTGCAGTACAGTCTCTTACCACTAGGCCACCACAGCTCCCTGATGGCCTAATGCTCTGGTAAGTAATTCATACTTTGGATGATTAGTTAAACTCAAGTGTAGTTATCCTAAGCACTTCAGATTATCTTTCATCTTGATCAATACTAGAGGTTTTACTAAGTAGTCTAATCAAAGCATCAGACATATTAGAAAGATATTTTCACTGCTAGAGTTAGAAATGGACCTTATTTGATGAAATTGGTTGCATTCAGAATATGTGATAGGTTGAAATGTTTTGGAAATGCTGACCACTCTTGAAAGAAGACCAAATTCTAAAGGGCTCTTCATCTTTTACACTTATAAATGGCATCCAAGATGACCCTTAAATAGTGTAAATAGTACAAATGTGGCACTTAATGCAGACTGATTGACAGTGTGCTAGCTAATCTTGCCTCTTGTGTAAAATCAAGTTTGCTTCAAATGGCATTGCATGTGCTTTAAAACAAGATTCTTAAACATAAAAAGGTGAAATACTTTGTATCTCTTGTGGATAATTTTTTTTAACAAGTGCTTACATGTGTGAAAGAATTTAGCTGAACAAATTCAGGATGAGAGTGAGGCAGGTAAGTAACAGATACTCATCAACCTCTACCTGGTTATGGGTATTGTTATCCGACAGAAGAACTCAACAGTTAATTGTGAGGTTTGTAACTATAGGGAGAGTAAGAGATTTTTGTCTTTTATTTTAAAACTTTACGTGTTATTTAAAGGAGATTTTTTTCATATGCACCTATTTAAAGCTGTGAAAGTAGTTAAGATAAAATACTGAAAAACTAATGAATGAAAATAAGAAACTAGAATGGCATAAAGGGTATGAAGTTTAAGAAAAGAGTATTTTTACCAGGATGGTTCAAACATAAGGTAATATGAAGAATGGCAAAAGAAGAGACCAAAGAAGGTGGTCTGGAGCCAAACTATTCACTTCTCAAGTTGAAAAGAGCAATCTTCTTCTTGTTGATGTTGTTAGGTGCCATCAAATAGAATAAGGCTCATACTAACCCTATGAGCAACAGATATAACTGTTAGTCTGTAACATTTTCATTATCTCTAAATAATTGAGCCCAATGTTGTGGTCACTGTGAGTGTTGTTGAGGTCCTCCTCTCTTTTGCTGACCCTCCTTCCACCTTTCCAAGCATGATATCCCTTCCCAAAGAATGGCTTTTCTTAGGAACATTCCCAAAGTACATTAAGACAAAGCTAATTACCCTTGCCTCTAATGAGTAGTCTGTCTGCACTTTCTCCAAGACATATCGATTTGTTCTTTTGGTAGTCTATAGGATATTCAGTACTCCATTCTTTGTCATCTTTATTCATTGACTATCTCTCAGATGCATAATAAGTGATTAAAAAGACCATGACATGAATACAGTGGATCTTGATCTTTCAAATGACATTATTGCTCCTCAGTATTTTGGAGAGGTCCCTGATAGTAGACTTTTCCAATGCAATACATCTTCTGTGTTGGGGAGTGTTGTGGAATGTTGGGGAGGAAGGGATGCCCTCTGGCCAGGACAGATAGCCTAGCTCCAGGTAAGTGCAAGCAACCCAACAGTCTTTAATACTGGATAGAGAAAGCTCTCCTGTTTGACTGTACTGGCTTAGAAAGCTCACCACCTGGGAAGATGGCTACTGCATCTGTTGAGCTGGGAGTACTCCGCATGAGGCTGAGGTTCTCCTATACAAACTGCATGTCTCATGTCTGCAAGCCCACCCAATCCTGTCTTCCTGTTTACTTGCTCATATATAAGCACGCTGCAGCCTCCAATAAAGTTGAGCTGAATTGACTCTCTGAACGACACCCAAAGTGGTGTGTCTCCATCATGCTTAAATATCATCAGGGTGTTGCTGTTCTTTGCTGACAAACAGACCCCAACGCTCCTGGTCTTCAAACTACTGGTACCAAGGGATTGTGGATCAAAGTAAAATTAAGTTATTGATAGAGACAGTCTTCTCTTCATCTATTAGAATGTTTCTTACAAGCCCAGTGCTAAGTATTTTTATTTTCCTGATGTTGAAGTGTAGCCCATATTAAAGTCTGTTGTCTTTAATCTTCTGCAGTAGGGATTTCAAGTCCTTTGCATTTTCATCTGGCAAATTTGTATCATCTGCATAATGAAGGTTGTTGAGCCTTCCTCTCATCCTGATGCCATATTTTTCATACAGTCTGGCTTTGTGAATGATTTGCTCAGCATGCAGACTTAATTGGTATGAAAAATGGTTGCAGCCCTAATGCACACTTTTCTTAATTTTAAACTTTGCAATGTTCTCTTGCTCTGTACAACAGCTTTTTATTATACGTATGGGTTTTGTATACTTAAATGTTCCAATATTCCCATTCTTCTCATTGTTGGTCATGATTTGTTATGATTCACACATTCAAATATCTACATAGTCATTTGTTGTTGTTCTTATGTGTCGTCGAGTCGCTTGTGACTCATAGTGACCCTGTGTACAACAGCCCTAAACTCTACTCTGTCCTGTGCCAATTGCACTGTCTCTGACACTCCCATCCTGATTATCCCAGTCACTGAATCAATCCACCTCATAGAGGGCCTATCCCTCCTGAGCTGTTCCTCCACCCTCCCAAGCATGATGTCCTTCTCCA
>NW_006400108.1:1622219-1624468 GCF_000299155.1 Elephantulus edwardii | reverse complement strand
TACACCCTTCCCAATTTTGAACCACACAGTGTTCCCTTGCTGTGTTCTGACGACTGCCGCCTGGTCGAAGTATAGGTTTCACATTAGCACGGTCAAGTCTTCTGGGATTCCCATTCTTTTCAGAGTCAGCACAGTTTGTTATGATCCACACAGTCAAACACCTTTGCATAATCAATGAGAACAGATAGACATTCTTCTGGTATTCCCTGCTTTCAGCTAAGATCCATCTAACATCAGCTAGTACCACGACACCTTCTAAACCCAGCCTGGACTTATGGTAGTTCTCTGCTGATGTGCTGTTCCAGTCGTTTTTGGATAATCTTCAGTAAAATCTTGCTTGCATGTGAAAACAGTGAGATTGTTTTATAGTTTCCACACTCTGTTGGGTCACCTTTTTTTGAGATAGGAACAAATATAGAACTCTTCCAGTCAGTTGGCCAAGTGGTTGTTCTCCAGATTTCTTGGCACAACTTGGTGAGCACATTCAGGGCAGCATCTGTTACCTGAAATATATCAATTGGTATACCACCTATCCTGGAGCCTTATTTTTTGTCATTTCCTTCAAAGCAGCCTGAACTTCTTCTTTCATCACCATAGGCTCTTGCTCATATGTTGTTTCAGGAGATTATTCTGTGTCTGCCAATTCCTTTTGATACAGTGACTCAGTATATTCTTTCTTTCTTCTTTTAGTACTTCCTGGATCATTTAACATTCTGCCAAAAGCATCCTTGATTAGAGCAACTCAAGGTTTGAATTAAAGCACAAATATTCTTCTGACATTCTCTGCTTTCATCCAGGATCCATCTGACATCAACAAAAATGTGCATAGTGTCACAGCTTTTTTCAATCCTAGCTTTTATTTTCAGCAAGAACTAAAAGAAGGAGAGTTAAACAATAAAAACAGGGAAACTTGCTTGGCTGTAGAAGCAATCTATTGGATGCCAAATGTAGCAAATGCCAAAGTCCCTACCTATCTCAAGATATTTCATTAATAATTATATAAAAATCTACCTCATCTTTCATCTCCCCCAAAATTCTTTTACCCTTCCTTCATTGGAGAAGGAAAGTAAATATCATTTTAGGATATACTTTCGTGGAAACTTGTTCTTCTGTCCTTTCTATATTTAATAGAGGTTGTGTTGTCACATTAACTTGAAAGTAATTTAAATTTGTATAAGCCATGAGGACACTGAACAATGTTGTATGTTGTTGTTGTGTGCCTTCCTGTTGCCTGAGACCCTATGTGCAATAGTTCTGAATTCTGGCATTTCCTGAGCCTGTCTCACTACAATTACCACAGTTACTTTATCAGTCCATCTCATTGGCGTTTCCTCTCCTGCATTGTTCCTTCACTTTCCCAAGCATGATGTTCCTTTCCAAGGACTGGCCCCTCCTAGGCATGTGCCCAAAACATGTCCAAACTTTTTGCCTCTAAAAAAACCCTTGGTTTCACCTTCTCTAACACAGATCTGTTTGTTCCATTGGCAGTCTATGGTATGTTCAAGACTCTTCTCCAGCACCACAACTCAATCATATAGATTCTTCTTCTGTCATCCTAAGTCATTATCCATCTCTCTGATGAATAACAAGTAATTGTGAAGACCAGGGCTTGAATTGGGTGCACCTTGGTATCTAGACTGAGGTCCTTGGCAGCAGATTTCCCTAACGCAATTTTTCTTCTGGTTTCCTGACTGCTGGTGGCAAGAATATTGATTATAGAAATGAGCAAGCTGAATTTGTTAACAACCTCAATTTCTTCTCCATCTGTCATGGTGTTACCAATTGGCCCAGTGGTGAAGATCTATGTCTTCTTGATATTGAGTTTCAATAAATATATCTATATAACATGATTATTTTCTCTAAGAAAAATATGTGAGCTGTTGTTTATTTCATGGAAGAGATTATGTATATTCCTTCACAAAGTTCTACAAAAATCAACTGACAATTATTTCCGTTAAGATGGCATTTGTTTGCTGATACACATGTCAAAATACTTTTAACAAATGTTGGTTGAGCTCTGTGTGCCAGGCCCACTAAAAAAACCCATGTTATTCTGGTATTATTGCAGGGATACACCAACTACAGCTTTGCACCAAATCTGGGCCCTTGTTTATTTTGCAGAAAATGTTTTCTTGGAACCCAGTTGTATTTATTAATTTATGTGTGGCAAATTTAGTACCACAAGACACAGTTAAATGGTTATCACAGAGACTGTATGAACAACAAATGTAAAATAGCTACTAACTGGT
>NW_006400108.1:1615762-1620568 GCF_000299155.1 Elephantulus edwardii | reverse complement strand
GTTAAAAAGGCTGTCGTTCCCCCACTTCACTGATTTCATCTCCTTGTCAAAGATCAGTTGACCATAGATAGATGGGTTGATCTCTGGATTCTCAATTTGATTCCATTGATCTATGTGTCTGTCATTGTACCAGTACCATGGAAAACATTTATTAACCCTTATTCAAAACACTATGCCATGGCATAAAGACATTTGAAGATATATATGGTCTTTTTCTTGTTATGTGCTGTCAGATCAGAACCAACTCAGCTGACCCTCCTGTGGGTTTTCAGAGACATTAAATCACATTGGAAGAGACTGCTCATTTTTCCCCCACAGAGTAGCTGGTGGATTTGAATAGCCTGCCTTTAAATTATAGCTCCACTCCTTACCACTAAGCCACCAGAGCTTAGTGGTACAACAATATATCAATGAACTTAAAAAGGATAGGAAGCGTTAAGTAGCCAACAAGACAATGTGTGACATAGGGAGTAATACTACATACATGGAAAAACTGATAAAAAATGTGAAAATTGATTGACAATTGAAGAGTCTGAATTGAAGGAAGATGGTGATGAAAGACTAATAACCGCAATGTTGCAAATACACTTCCTCTGTTGGATGGGAGTCTATTCAGACAGTCTTGCTTGTAAAACATGTGGAAATCTTTGACAGAGAGAAAACTGCAAAAGAACAAGAATGATATTGTAGCCAGAGAAAACTATTTAGCAGAAAAGAAAAATAAGAAGTGCCTCATTTTTCTTAGGCTTGTAGAGAAAAGTAGGTTGTGGGGAGAACTATGGACAAACATTTTTGTGGGAATCACATCCTCTTGTTTTACTGTCTGAAACTTCTGATAAGCAGTTCATCCAAACCATCAAGTGCACATACATTCTTGTACTGGTCTCTAATGGAGTTGGTTCTTTTAAAGTTTGCATACTGATAAAATACTACTTTAGAGCAAAAGTTAACAGGTTCAGTTACAAATGACCAGTATTGAACATGTTTTAAAGTGAAAAGGAATGTGTCATTCAACCACTAGGTCTCATCGTGACTGATATAATAGTTTGCTTCTGTACAGAACTGTCTCTGGGGTAGTCTACTCTGCCCTATACAGTTACTTTTAGTCAGTAGAGAGTAGGTGGCAACAGAGTCTATAGGCCACTCAATTTAAAGACTTTGTTATGGAAACTCCATGAACTACTCATGCAAGTTCAAACTGAAGCTAAAGAAAATAAAATCAAATCCACAAGAACCAAAGTTTGACCTTGAGTCTATCCCACCAGAATTTAAAGACCATCTCAGGAACAGGGTTGAGGTTTTGAGCACTAATGAGCAAAGACCAAATGAGCTGTGATAGAAAAGTATCATTCATGAAGAATGTAAAAAGTCGTTATAAATACAGAGTAGAAAGAAAAGACCAAGATGGATGCCAGAAGAGACTTTAAAATATTGCACAAAAGTGCTGAGAATCCAAAGTAAAGGGGGGAAAACAAGAAGTTATAGAGCTGAACACAGATTTCAAAGGGCAGCTCACAGAGACAAACTAAATTATAATGAAATGTGCAAGGAGTTGGAGTTAGAAAACCAGAAGGGACAAACACATTTAGCATTTCTCAGATGAAAGAACTGAAGAACAAATTTTAGCCTTGAGTTGCAATACTTAAGGATGCTGAGGGCAGAATATTTTGTGTGTGTGTGTGTGTGATTTTTTAAAAAAAATTTAATTGATTTTCATGTAAAAATACTTTTATAGTACAGTTCATTCATATACATTGTTTTATACACTAATTTATATTGTGTTTCACAAAATCTTTCATATACATTCTATTTTACATTATTATGACTCAAGAAGCATCAAAAGAAGATGGAGAGAGTATACAGAGTTCTTATACCAGAAAGAATTGGCTAACAGCAGAATTTCAAGAAACAACAAGTCATCAAGAGGCAATGGTGATGAAGGAGAAAGTTTAGGCTACTCAGAAGGAATTGGCAAAAAACAAGGCCCCAGTAATTGATGAATACCAATTGACATGTTTAATCACACAGAGACTGCCCTGGACATGTTCACCAAGAAATCTGGAGGACAACAACCTGGCCATTTGACTGGAAGAGATCGATATTTATTCCCACTCCAAAAAACAGTGACCCGACAGAGTGTGGAAATTATTGAACCGTATTACTAATATCCCATGCAAGCAAGATCCTGCTGATGACTATGCAGACACAACTGGAATAGTATGTCAGTGAAGACTTGTCAGATGTACCAGATGGGTTTAGAGAAGATTGTGGTACTAGGGACATTATAGCCAACATTATATAAGAGTACCGGAGAAATGTCTATCTGTATTTCACTGACTACACAAATGCATTTGACTGTAGATCACAACAAATTATAGCTAACCTAGAGAAGAATGAGAATACCAGAATACTTAAATGTGCTCATAAAAACTTTTACTTGGACTAGGAAATAGTAGTCAGAACAGAGGAAACACTATGTGATTCAGAATCAGGAAATATGTGCATCAAGGATGCATCCTATATCCATATTTTTTAAATTTTCTACTAGTTTATTTACAAAATTCCAATACATGGTTTTTAAGAAATATCTCAGTCACAAAAGGACAAATACTGCATAGTGCCACTGTTGTAGAATGGTACTGACATCAGGGTTGGGGTGAGACTGAGAAAAGTTGGATAAATTATATATATACTACATTGAAACACATGAAAGAGAGAGAACAGTTTAAAAGCGATATATGATTAGGTATTATGGTTATGACAAGAATTCAGAATGAAGGTTGCATAGTGGAGTGTACTTGGGGGTGGGGGTGGATTGTATACCAATGAAAGAATTTTTCTTTTACTTTTCAAAGAGAAGAGCGAACTGGGTGGGGGAGAGGTGGGCAGGGAGAAAAATGCAACAATGAATGAATGGAAATCCAAATTCTCTGTAAATGTTCATTAAAATTATTAAAAAAATAAAAAGAACAAATTCTTTCAATTTCTCTGACCTTACCCTCATCAAATTGTATAACCCCATGATTAAACTCTCCCTTCCTCTGCACATCCTCATTCCTCTGTTTCCACCCTCTCTCACCCCTGTTGGTTGCTTATACTAATTCTACAATAATTGTTTTATACAACATTTATGCTTTTGGGACTGATTTAGTTCACTCAGCATAATGTTGACTCATTCCCTCCCAAGTTAGGTAATAATTTACAAATCATTGCTCCTGCATGCTGAATAGTATTCCATTTGTGAATGTACCATAATTTGTCAATCCATTCTTTTATGGTAGGACATTTGATCTGTTTCCATGTTCTTGTGATGGTAAATATGCACCAGCTGGAAGCTTCATAATAGACAGAGAAGAGATGGAGATTGTTAACAACTTCAGCTTGCTTGGTTTCACAATGAACACTCTTGGCACCATCAGTCAAGAAATCAAAAGATTAATTGTTTTCTATCAGCTTTTCCTGGCAATTGGAATCTGGTTGTTCAAGGGCCACAATAGACTAAGAAATATAGAAAATATCAGTTACTGTCTCTGTCAAGCACTCTCCACAATCAATGAAGGGAATGTGTGACTAAATCCCTAAATCTCAAAGCTATCAATAGTCCAGTGATGAAAATCTTTGTTTTCTTGATGTTGAGCTTCAATCCATATTAAAGGCTGCAGTCCATGACCTTCTGCAGCAAATGCCTCATTGTCTTCCTTAATTTCAGCAAGCAAGCTTGTGTCATCTGCATAATGCAGGTCATTGATGACTATTCCTCCAATCCTGATGCCACATTCCTCCTCATAGAGCCTAGAATCATGAATGATCTGTTCTGCATACAGATTGAAAAGGTCTGGAGATACCATGCATCCCTGGAGTACACCTTTCCTGATTTTGAACCATGTAGTGTTTCCTTGCTCTGTTCTGATGACTGCCTCTTGGTCCAAATATAGATTTCACATAAGCACATTCAAGTGTTCTCAGATTCCTATTCTCCTCAGAGTTAGCCACAGTTTTTTTGTGATTCACACAGTTAAATGCCTTTACATAGTCAGTGAAACACAGATAGACTTTCCTCTAGTACTCTGCTTTCAGCCATGATCCTTCCAACATTGTACCTAGTACCATTCCTATTAAGACATACGGTCTTGGAGATCTGATACAAAGGTACTAATAATCAATACCCACTGGTCACAGCTGTTGTTGTTATATACTATTTAGTCATCTGCAACCCATAGCAAGCCTATAAATGAACCCTGACCTAACCTGAGCTATTCTCACTGACTCTGACATGTCTACATCCATTTACCCCAGTTACTGGGTCAATCCATCTAATCCAGGGTCCTCCTCTCCTGCACTGTCCCTCCACCCTTCCAAACATGTTGCCCTTCCCCCAGAATTTATCCTTTCTGACCATGTGCCTAAAGTATGTCAGATGGAGCTTCAAAATCCTTGCTTCCACAGAGAAACTTAGTTTCACCCTTTCTAAGACATATCTGTTTGTTCTCTTTGCAGTTTACGGTATGTTCAATATTCTTCTCCAGTACCACAACTCAAAGGCATCAATTTTTCATCTGTCATCTTTAGTAATTGTCCAGCTTTCTGATGCATAGCAATAATTTCAAAGACCAGGCTGGAGCCAGGTGCATCTAGTCTCTAGACTGACATAATTGCTCTTGAGCACTTTTTAGAAATCTTTGGCAATAGACTTTCCCCATGCAATTCATCTTTTGATCTCCTGACTCCTGGTGCCAAGAACTTTGATTATTGAGCAAGA
This sequence comes from Elephantulus edwardii, assembly GCF_000299155.1. Lineage (NCBI taxonomy): Eukaryota > Metazoa > Chordata > Mammalia > Macroscelidea > Macroscelididae > Elephantulus > Elephantulus edwardii. The sequence goes on along the minus strand of NW_006400108.1, from coordinate 1,615,809 downwards.
TGAAATTGTTTACAACTTCTTTCTTTTTTTCATATATTATAGTGTTA
>NW_006400108.1:1606983-1613825 GCF_000299155.1 Elephantulus edwardii | reverse complement strand
CGGGGCTTTTTCCCATTCCATACGAAACTGGAGATTGCCTTTTCCATCTCGTTGAAGAATGGGGTTGGTATTTGTATTGGGATTGCATTAAATGTTTGTCTTCTTGATGCAAAATTTCAATCAAGACTATATAGTCTTTGACCTTCTGCAGCAGACGCTTCAGATCCTCTCAGTTTCGGCAAGCAATGTGTTATCTGTGTAACATAGGTTATTGATGAGTTTTTCTCCAATCCTTATGCCACATTCCTCCTAATAAGGTTTAGCCTCCCAAATGATATGTCCCACAATCAGATTGAAAAGGTATGGAGACAGAATGCATCCCTGATACACTCCTTTCCTGATTTTAAGCAATACAATATTTTCTTTCTCTGTTCTGATTACTGCTTCCTTATCCAAATACTGGTTTTGCATAAGCACAATTAAGTGTTCTGGGATTCCCATTCTTCTAAAAGTTAGCTACAATTTGTTTTAATCCATACAATTAAATGCCTTTTGATAAGCTTGACAATTTTTATTTAACTACTTGGAGGTATACTGAGAAAATCATTTGATAAGCTAGACTCCATGAAAAAGAATGTGCCATCAGGATTGGAGAAACTCTCATCAACAACTTTCATTATGGAGATAACACAATATTCTTGATGCAAATGAAGAACATTTGAAAGGCTGGCTACAGAAGATTAAAGAGTACATCCTTCAATATGAGTTATAACTCAATACCAGTGAAACAAAACTCCATACCACTGGGCCAATAGCAACATCATGAATGTTGTTGTTGTTGTTGTTATGTGCCGTCGAGTCGTTTGCGACTCATAGCGACCCTATGCACAACAGCCCTAAACCCTGCTCTATCCTGCACCAACCGCACTGCCTCTGACACACCCATCCCGATTACCCCAGTCACCAAATCAATCCATCTCATAGAGGGTCTTCCTCTCCTGTGCTGTCCCTCCAACCTCCCAAGCATGATGTCCCTCTCCAAAGACCTGTCCCTCCTGGCAATATGTCCAAAGTATGTCATGAATAGATGGAGAAAAGACTGAAACTATCAACAATTTTATCTCACTTGGATTCATTGTCAAAACTCTTGGTACCACACATCAGGAGATCAGGAGACGTATAATACTGGAAAAGTCTAGTTAAGGACCTCTCCAAAGTCTGAGGATCAATGATGTAAGTTTGATTCATACCACAGTTCTTTCAGTCACTTGCATCTGAGAGCAGGACAATGAATAAGAATGCCAGGAAAAGAATTGATGACTTTGAGTTGTGGTGTTGAAGAATGCTGATGATCATCTGCACTGCCAAAAGAAGAAACAATTATGTCTTGGAGAAAGTGCAGCCAAAGTGTTCCATAGAGGCAAAGATGACAAATTTTGTCTCACATATCTTGGGAATATTATTAAGAAGGGCTTTTTCTTAGAAAATGACATGCCACTTAGAAAAGGTGGAGGATCAGTGAAAGAGAGGAAGGCACTCAATGAAGTAGATTTACACAGTATTGAAACAATGGGTGCAGTTATGTCAAAGAGGGTTAGTATGGCACAGGAGAGTACAAGGTTCGTATTAATTGTTCATAGACTCGCTGAGTCATACTCAACAGCACATAAGATAGAAGTGAAAGGTGAAATGGGTCATAGTGCCTATATGAGGATGTACTCAAGAAAAATGTTCAGACTGTGCTGAGAAAAGTAAGAGAAGTTTCTTTCATCAGGAGCGAGAGAAAGTACTATATATAAGAACAAGTTATTAAGAGTATATGAAGGTGAAGAACATTTGATATACCATATGCTAATGAACCAGTTTGGCTAATAGTTTAGGTTTAAAACCATGAGTGACAACAATTTCTGACCCTGACTGAGCAGCCCTGAACAACTAACATGTATTCAGAAAAAAAATCTAGATAGACATTACATGTAAATTCATTCCAAAAAAACTTCCTAATACTCAAATTTTATATCTTATACACTGTTAGAGATGTGTCAGATTCAATAGTTAAAAAATAAATAAATAAAATTAAGGTTTCTACCCTATTTGATTGTGTGGATCCCAACAAATTGTGACTAACGTTGAGAAGAATGGAAATCTCAGGATACCTGATTATGCTCACACAAAACCAATACTAAGCAGGAAGCAGTCCTTAAAACAGAGCAGGGAAACACTACATGATTCAAAATCAGGAAATTAGTCCATCAGGAACGCATCCTGTCTCCATAACTTTCAATCTATCTGAAGAATTGATCATTCAAGAAGCTGGACTCTGTTAGGAGGAAGGTGACATCAGGATTGGAGGAAGAGTCATCAACAATCTGCAGTATGCTGCTGACATGGCCTTGCATGCAGAATCAGAGGAAGACCTGAAGCATTTGCTGAATAAGATCAAGGACTGGAGTCTCCAATATGGATTGAAGCTAAACTGGCATCACTGTAATAGATGAAGAAGAGCTTTAAATTGTTAACAATTTCAGCTTGCAAAGTTCCACAATCAGCATTTTGGCACTAGCAGTCAGAAAGTAAAAAGATGAATTGCAATAGGTAAATCTGGGACCTCTCCAGAGTACTGAAGAGTAATGATGTCAGTCTGGAGACCAAGGTGCTCCTGATACAAGACATGATCTTTGCATGCATCAGAAAGATAGATAATGACTAATGATAATAAAAGAATAATTGATGTCTTTGAGTTGTAGCACTGGAGAAGAGTATTGAACATACCATGGAACACCAAAAGAACAAATAGGTCTGTCTTGGAGAAGGTTAAACTAAGCTACTATTGGAGGCAAGGATTTTGAAGCTTCTTGTCACATACTTTAGGCATGTGGCCAGTAGGTACCATTTCTTGGATAAGGACATCTTGCATGGAAGGGTGAAGTAAAAATGCAGGACAGGAAGACCCTGGATGAGATGGACTGAGATAGTAACTGGGGTTATGAGGTCATGTGTTTCCAAGGAAGTAAGACTGGATCAGAAGAGTACAGGGTTCAGAGTTATTGTACATAATGTCACTATGAGTTGCAGGCAACTTGACAGCAGCACATAATAACAAATCTCAAGTGACATAAAAAGATATGTGTTAGCATTTTCAAAGCCCTTTCATAGTAATTACTTTCTTTTATCATTAAAGCACCATAGTGATAAACAAGGCTGCCATCCTGGGAAACAGCAAAGCTGAGAGACCAAAAATGATCAATACTCGCTAAATTCAACTCAATCCATCTTAACCTAACTCGATTAATTTTTGGCAAAGAAGAGGCACTTCCTCTATGTTAGGGTAAAATGAAGTTCAACAGAGTTTTAAATGAGTAACAAATTTTATTTTATCAGATTTCCAGGCTTTCTTTTGAGCCATTAAGAACATAGATTCTGCCATCAACAACACCATGTAATTAAAAGGGAAAAAATTGGAATGCCTCGGATAAGGACTCAAGTTAAGATTGGCTCTAAGCTAAAATTACCATTTCCATCTGTGGTGGAAAAAACCAAGGGGTGGAGGGGTGGATTTTTCATATACTCCAAATTCTTGTGTTCTTTTCTGGCATACAAATTGAATAGTTATGCTGTTGCTTTTATGTAGTGTAAAGTCAAAATCAACTCATGACGAACCCTCCAGCAGGTTATCAGAGCATGTACATCTCCCAAAATAAAATTACTGATCTTTGTCCTGCAGAGCAGATAGTGATTTCAAACAGTATTCCTTCAGGTTGGTAATGAAGTATCTTACCACTAGACTCCAGTGGTCAGGGAAAGCTTAGATTTAAAAATATGATAAAAATCACAGATATTTGTTCTGCAAATTACATGATACCAAAAGAATAAAATTTCCTCCTCCTGCTATTCTCATTCACAGTTTAGTCATATTTTAAAAGCTAAAATGGTGAACATAGAAATTATATATGACCCAACTATTCCATTCCTTGGAGTATACCTCAAGAAAATGAGAATTGAGGCACAAATAAATACTTGTACATCCATAACTAGGGGTTTTTGTGTTTTGTTCTGTTTTCAATAGTGTATTTTTTAATTAAATTTAATGGAACTTTATAGAGACTTTGGATTTCCATCCATTCATTGTTGCATTTTTCTCCCTGCCCACCCCTCACAGCCCAGTTCACTCTTCTCTTTGAAAAGTAAAAGAAAAATTCTTTCATTGTTATTTAATCCCTCCCTCAAGTCCACTCTATTGTGCAGCCTTCTTCATTCTGGACTCCTGTCATGATAATATTACTTTATCATATATCCCGTTTAAATAATTCTCTCCCTCATCTGTTTCAATGCAGTATACATTATTAATCCTTCCCCTCTTTCAGTCTCCCCTCAACACTAATGTCAGTCCCATTTCACAAAAGTGGCACTATGCAACATTTGTCCTTTTATGACTGAGATATTTCACTCAACATAATGTCCTCCAGGGTCACCCATTTTGTATAATATTTCATGAGTTCCTTGTTTTTCATTTGCAGCATAGTATTCCATTATGTAAATATACCAGAGCTTCTCTATCCATTCATTTGTTGATGGGCACATGGGTGGTTTCCAACTCTTTGCTATTGTGAACAAAGCTGCAATAAACATGGATGTGCATATGACACTGTCCACCGTGGGTAACCATTATCACATATAACACAGTGTCAAAATGTTTAGCATCACAGCGACCACATGTTACCTCTGTACATCAAATGGACAGACCAGTGCTATACCACTTAGAAGAATGTTTGACCGAAACCAATTAAAACCAGGCCTGAAGACCGCAGATCTTCATGGGTGACAGTTATGGTTTCTTTAGGGTATATTTTCATTAGTGGAATTGCTGGGTCAAATAGTATTTCAATTTCACTTTTTCAGAAAGTGCCATACAAGCTTCCATAGTTGTTGCACCATATTACCTTCCCAGCAACAGTGAATAAGGGTACCAGTTTCTCCGCAACCTCACCAGCATTTGATGTTTGCTGTTCTGTTAAATTTTGCTATTCTTACTGGGGTGAGATGATATCTCATTTTTGTTTTGATTTGCATCTCTCTTAAAGCTAGGGATTTTGAACATGTCTTCATTTATTTTTGGCCACCTGAATGTCTTCTTTGGTGAAGTGCCTGTTCATATCCTGTGCCCATTTTTTTAATTGTGTTGTTTTCATTTATCTTGTTGTGGTGCTCAAGTATTTTATAAATTCTAGATATAAGTCCCTTGTCTGGCATGTCATTACCAAATATTTTCCCCCGTCTGTGGCTCCCCTTTTTACCCTATTGGAGAAGTTTTTGGATGTATATAGGGATTTGATTCTTAGAAAGTCCCATTCATCTATTTTATCTTCTCCTGGTTCTAAATTTTTCAGGATGCTTGGAAGACTGTTTATATTGTTAATTAGAATTTCTAGAGTTCTTTCAAGCTTTTCTATAATGAAGATTATAGCCCTTGGTTTTATTCTTAGATCCAAGATCCACTTTGACTTGGTTTTTGTGTATGGAGTGAGGTGAAGATTTTGCTCGAGTTTTCTATAGATAGTTTTCCAATTTTGCCGGCACCATTTGTTAAATAGGTGGTCTTTTCCTCATTTAATTGATTTCATCTCCTTGTCAAAAAATCAGTTGACCATAGGTAGATGGGCTGATTTCTGGAATCTCAATTCTATTCCATTGATCTATGTGTCTGTCATTGTATTAGTACCATGCTGTCTTGACCACCATGGCAGTGTAGTAGGATTTGAAATCAGGGAGTGAGATGCCTCCTACCTTGTTTATCTTTTTAAGGAGTGCTCTTCCTATTTGGGGCATTTTTGCATTCCAAATGAAACTGAAGATTGCCCTTTCAATCTCATTGAAGAATGCAATTGGTATTTGTATTGGGATTGCTTGAACATGTAAATTGCCTTTGGTGTTATTGTCATTTTAACAATACTGAGTTTTCCTATCCATGAGCAAGGGATATTCTTCCACTTCTCCTGGTCTCCTTTTGTTTCTTGTAGTAAAGTTTTGTAATTTTTTAAAATATACCCTTTGTGGTTCTGGTTAGATTTACTCCCAAGTATTTAATCTTATGATTAGCTATTGTGAAGTGTATTGTTTTTCTTAGCTCCAGTTCTGTACTTTCTTTGTTATAGTAGAGAAATCCAATTGATTATGGTATATTGATCTTGTATCTTGCCACTTTGCTGAATTGGTCAACTATGTCCAGTAGTTTTGTTGCTGAGTCTTTAGGGTTTTCTAAGTACACTGTCTTATCATCTACATAGAGAGATAATTTTACCTCCTCTTCGTCAATTTTGATACCTCTTACTTCCTTCTCTTGCCTTATTTTAACAACAATTGGAAGTCATTATGACTTCCAGTACAATATTGAATAGAAGAGGTGATAGGGACATCCTTGTGTAGTTCCTGTTTTTAAGGAGAATGACTTTAATCTCTCTCCATTGAGAACAATATTGGCTGTCCTGTTTGTACATATAGTTTTTACTATGTAGGAGAAATTCTCCTCTATTCCTACTTTGTTGAATGTTTTAATCAGGAAAGGGTGTTGGATTTTGTCCAAGGCTTTTTCTGAATTAATTGATAGGATCACGTGGTTCTTGTTCTTTGCTTTATTAATGTGATGAATCACAATGATTGTTTTTCTTAGGTTGAACAATCCTTGCATACCTGTTACGAATCCCACTCAGTCATGGTGAATACAGAAGAATTTAATGAAATAATATTTGAACAAGAGCCTATGGTGATGAAGGCAGAAGTTCAAGCTGCTTTGAAGGAAATAGCAAAAAATAAGGCCCCAGGAATAGACGGTATACCAATTGACATATTTCAGCTAACAGATGCTGCCATGGATGTGCTCACCAAGTTGTGCCAAGAAATCTGGA
>NW_006400108.1:1595183-1605691 GCF_000299155.1 Elephantulus edwardii | reverse complement strand
AACAACATCCTTGGATTCTATTGGCCAAGAATTTTTTCCAGGATTTTTGCATCAATGTTCATGAGAGCTATTGGCTTATAGTTGTCCTATTTGGGGTTTCTTTACCTGCCTTTTGTATCAAGAATATATTTGCTTTGTAGAATGAGTCTGGGAAAATGTCACCTTTTTCTATTTTCTGAAATATTTTATGTAGAATTGGTGACAGGTCTTCTCTAAATATTTGGTAAAATTCACTTGTAAAACCATCAGTTCACGGACATTTTTAGCTGGACGTTGATTTATTACCTTTTCAATTTCTTCTTTTGTAATGAGTGTGTTCAGGTGTTCAGTTTTGGTTGGTGTCAGTTTAGGCAGATTATGAAATTCTAAGCGTTTTTCAATTTATTCTAGGTTTTCATATATGTTTTGGTATAATTTTTCATAATATTCCAATATTAGCCTTTTTATTTTAGTTGTTTCTGTTGTGATGTTGCCCATTTCATCTCATTCAGATTATTTGTGTCTTATTCTTCTTTTCCTTTGTTAGTTTTGCTAGTGGTTTGTTGATTTTATTGGCCTATAAAGATGCAACTCCTAGTTTTGTTGATGGTTTCAATTGTTTTTATGTTTTCTATTTCATTTTTTTCTGCACTAATTTTTATAATTTCAGTTTTTTAGAGGGTGTTGGTTTTTCTTGCTATTCTTTTTAAATTTATTGGAGATATTTATTTAAAGAGTCATTGGTCCTTTCCCCCCCCGCCTTTTGATACGTTTGTTTATTGCTATAAATTGACCTCTGATTACTGCTTTGGCTGTTTCCCAGAGTTTTTATTAAGTGGTATTTTCATTGTTATTTCCTTCAAGAAAATTTTAATTTCATTTTTTATTTCTTCTAGTACCCACTCATGTTCAAGAAAGTTGTTCAGCTTTCAAATATTTGGGTTTTTTTTCTCCTTTATCCTCTTGTTGTTAATTTCTAATTTTGTTGTGTAGAGGTCTGAGAAGATGTACTTTGTATTATTTCTATGATTTTAATTTATTGATGCTTGCCTTGTGACCTAAAATGTGATCTATTCTGGAGAAAGTTTCATGCACATTAGAAAAGAAGGTATACTGTGGATTTTTGGGGGTGCATTAGCCTACAAATATCTACAAGGTCGAGTTGCTTTATTGTGTGGTTTAATTCTTGGGTGTCTTTTTGAGTTTTTTTCCGGTAGTTCTATCTTTTCTTGATAATGGTGTATTGAATTTTCCAACTACTATAGCAATGTTTCCTATTTCCTTTTTCAGTTTTTTAATGTTTTTTATATGTTTTTCAGGTCTTTCATTTGGTATGTAGATATTTACTATTGCTATGTCTTCTTGCTCTATTGACCCTTTAAGCATTATGTTGTAACGTTTCTTGTCTGTTGTGATGATTTTTGCATTGAAATTTATTTTATTGGTGATTGATATCTGTACTCTTGCTTTTTTCTTGTTGCCATTTGCTTGGTATATTTTTTTCCCCATCCTTTACTTTTTTAGTCTTTCTTTATCTTCAGTTTTTAGGTGTGTCTTTTGTAGGCAGCAAATTGATGGATATTGGGTTGTTTTTTTTTATCTGCTGCACTTTTTGTCTTCAGTGGTGCATTCAAACCATCCACATACATTGTGATTATTTAAAGTCGGGTTTATATTGCTATCAGTTTTGGAGTTCTTTATGGAGTTGTTGCTAGTTACTTTGGTCCATGTTTCTTTTTGTGGCCCCTCTGTAAGAAGGATAGCTCTTAGTGTCCAGCAATGCTGGTCCTGTTTTTATAAACTCCCTTAGGTTCTGTTTTCCTGGGAATATCTTGATCTTTCCTTCATATTTGATGGACAGTTTTGCTGCATACAGTATTTTGGGTTGACATTTGTGTTCTTTGAGTGTTTGTCATATGGCCTTCCACTATCTTCTTGATCACATGGTTTCTGCTGAGAAATCAGCACTTCTCTGCTCTCTCTTATAGGTTACTCTTTGTTTCTTTCTTGCTGCTTTCAGAATTCTCTCCTTATCTTTGGTTCTGGCAAATTTATTTATGATATGCCTTGGTGTTTTGCTTTTGGGGCCTAGTCTACATGGTTTTCACTCAGCTTCTTGAATATATATTCTTTCATTCTTCATTATGCCTGGAAAGTTTTCCTCTAGTAATTCTTCCAAAACTTTTTCAGTGCCTTTACTTGCTTCTTCCTGTTCTGGGATTCCGAAAGTGCGCATGTTATTTCTCTTGATGGTATCCCACATTACTCTTAGGCTTTCTTCTTTTTCCTTCCTTTTTGATTACACTTTCTTCTATAGCAGATCAGTGGTGACAATTCTCTCTTCTATTTCATTGGTTCTGTATTCCATCTCTTCAACTCTGCTCATGTGTCCCTCCATCTTGTTGACAGCAAGTGAAACATTGGACCTCATAGTTTGGATCTTGGTTTATTGTTTTTCCAGTGCCACTGGATTTTTTTAAGCTCCTCCTGGTTTGTTTGGTTGTGTGGGGTTTTTTTGGTTTGTTTGGTTGGTTTTTTTTTTTTTTTTTTTTTTTTTTTTTTTTTTTTTTTTTTGTCTCGCAGTGTTCTGTAATTCTTCAAGTTTGTCTTTCATCTCTTGAAAATATTCAATCATTGTTCTTTTAAATTCTGTGTCAGAAGGTTCCATCAGAATTTCTGGCTTCAGGAATTCCATTGATACTCTACAAGGTGACATCTTGCTTTGTGCTTGTGTAGGGTGTAAGATAGCTTGCTTCTTTCATGACTTTGATCTGAAGACAATCCTCTAGAAATTGGTGAGGCAGATACCCCACTTGTGTTTCTCTCTTACTTTCTGACTCAAGGGAAAGGCCAGTTCAGGACCTGTTAGAGCAGCCTCTTGTAGTTAAGTCAGATCTAGGTGCTCTGGATTAAAGGCAAATTGATTGACTGGACATGTGGGCACATGTGTGGAGCCAAATGGGGGGGCAAGCATTGGAGGTGAGGTGACTATGGGGGAGGGTCAGCCACTTATGGGGACCTTACTCAGATTTCAGCTGTCTGAGTCTTCTCACAAGTGGGATCCCTACTAAAATTCCAACTGTCCATCTCCAACTCAACAGCTCTCGCTCAGCCGTCCTTGTCCAGTAGCCCTAACCCAGATGCCCTAGCCCAATAGCCCCCTCCCCAGAAGGGCCCTAGGTCCAGCAGGGCTTAAAAAATCTCAGTAAAATTCCTATCTGTCCAATTAATCCTGGACCATCATTGGGACCCCAGAAAACTCAGTCAAATGCCCACTAGTCCACTCGCACCTGGATGGTCAGCTGGACTTAAGAAAACTCAATCAATTTCCTGCTAACCTGCTTTCTCCTTTTGGTTGGGTCCCACACAGCTCAGCTGGCAGCTTCCCCTGGGGTCTGTGACTCACTGATCCAGTAGCTCCCAAACTAATTATTTTAATAAATGTTCCAACATGTTTAATAAATGTTCCAAATACCTCCTGTCCATGTTGCTCCACATCAGTATCTATGGAGGCTCATTTGTATGCAGCTTGCCACTCCTCGAGATCCTTACATTGTTTCTTCCACTGCTGCCATCTTGGTTAAGCCCCATAATTAGAGTTTTAAGACCACATATGATGCCAGAGACTAGGGACCAAAATGGCAACCACACACTAAACAAGAACCCTCCTTTATACCCAGATGAGGAAGCCATAAATATGACTTCATCTCAGTGAAACACTGCCTCTTTCATTATTACCTTTCCAATGATAAAGGACCATCCTTTCCTTTGGGATGCAACTTCCTAATAAATATGTCTTTTACTTTTTACCTTCACTTCTGCCTCCTCATCTTTCTTCTTGGCTTTACACTGTAACAAAAGCTTCATCCTACACCCTCAACCTATACTATAGTACTCTGTGAACTAAAGTCTGTTTTTCTAAGATATATTAAAATTGTTGTATATTATGCTACCTTGGTGCTCAGACTCTGTCCCCACCTCAACTCTCTTCTATTTCCATAATGCTTTTGTGTGAGAGAGATGAACAAACAGGTATTGATCACATGGTAACAGTGAGTAACAGAGTTCACCTGTATATTTTCATCTGAAATTTAGAACTCTGCGGCAATACCATGTTCTCTTAAAAATGCTAAAACACAAATGTCAGAAATACAAAAAAATGCTAATATGTTTTATGAATTCAACTGCTAATTTTCTCTGAATATTTTCCAAGATTATCAAAGCCAGTCGTACCTAACCTGGAGAGCACAGAGAGAGGCAAACAAAAAGTTTTCACACATTAAAAAAACATCAAATCTTAAACTTCTTGAGGAGCTGCATCCAAATGAGGAACTCATAAAATGAAGCACACATGGGTCTCTAGGATTGAAGAAATGGTAGGACATAAAAATTTCATTTCTAGCACCTGTCCCTATTCTCAACGCCCAAGATTCTCACTAGAAAAGGTATCTTTGGATCCCATTTTGCTCTAGGATAAATAAGAGATCAAAAATTCAAATATATTCCACAGAGATCCTTTTATTAAGAAGTAAACAAGAGAAAGAGCAGAATGAGGTAAACTTTCAGCATGGTGCCAAAGATATTCTTCTAAATCATAACTATGTCTTTAGTTTTTATGATTTGGAGATAAAATCATCACCAGATCATCTCTGGTGGTAGTTACAATACATTATTGTTGTAGTCATTTATACCATGATTGGTATATGTGAACAATCACATATTAAAAAGATTTAGAGGATTAATTCTGGGGTGGTTGGAACACAAAAGAAATCACTACAGATACTTCCAGATAAGATTGCTGGTTCTCTGTGCATGCCTAGAGGGAACTGGAAGCTGTAATTCACTTTCAACTACACTTTTCCTGACAAGAAAGCCATGTGGCCAGCTTATAGCTCAAAAAGAACTCAAATGGTATCTGAACTTATGTAGAAATAAAAATGGAGTTAGGACTCTGCTACAGACTTCAGCCGTACACAAATCAAGTGCATTGTAACATAAGCTATATTGTTGCTGTTGTTATGTGTCGTCGAGTCACTTGCGACTCATAGCAACCCTATGTACAAGAGCCCTAAACGCTGCTCTATCCTATGTCAACCAACACACTCATTCCCACCACCCCAATCACAGAACTGATCCATCTCATCAAGGGCCTTCCTATCCTGTGCCGTCCCTCCACTCTCCCAAACATGATGCCCGTCTCCAAGGACCAGTTCCTTCTTGCAACATGACCAAAATATGTCAGATGATGTTTCAAAATCCTTGACTCCAAGGAGCAGTCCAGATTCACCCTCTCCAGGACAAACCTGTTTGTTCTTCTAAGGAGTGTATGGTATATTCAACACTCTTCTCCAGCACCACAGCTCAAAGGAATCAATTATCTTTCTATCATCCCTATTCACTGTCCAACTCTCCAATGCATAGCATGTAATTGCGAAGACTATAACCTAGATCAGGTACACCTTAATCTCCAGCCTGATGTAATTTCTCTTCCATAATCTTGAGAGGTCTCTGACAGCTGATTTTTGCAATGCAAATCATCTCTTCATTTCCTGGCTTCTGGTACCAAGAGTGTTGACTGTGGAGCCAATTAACTAAAACTGTTAACTATCTCAATCTCTTCACCATCCATACTGATGTTGCCAATTGGCCCAGTGGTGAGAATCTTTGTTTTCTTGATATTGAGCTTCAATCCATAATGAAGGCTGTAGTCCTTGACCTTCTGCAGCAAGTGCTTCAGGTCCTCCTCAGTTTGAACAAGCAGGGTTGTGTCCTCTGCATAACACAGGTTGTTGATGACTCTTCCATCAATCCTGATGCCACAGTCCTCCTTGTACAGCCCAGAGTCTTGGATGATCTGTTCTGCATACAGATTGGAAAGGTATGGAAACAAAATACATCCCTCATGGACTGCCTTCCTGATTTTGAACCATGCAGTGTCTCATTGCTCTGTTCTGATGACTGCCTCCTGGTCCAAGTAGGCACAATCAAATGTTCTGAGATTCCCATTCTTCTCAGAGTTAGCCATAGCTTGTTGTGATTCACACAGTCAAAAGTCTTTGCATAGTCAAGGAAACACAGATAGACATTCCTCTGGCATTCTCTGCTTTCTGCCAAGATCCATCTAACATTAGCTATAATATCCCTAGTACCACAATCTCTTCTAAATTCAGCCTGCACATCTGGCAGTTCTCTGTCGACATAGTGCTCCAATCATTTTTTGATAATTTCCAGGAGAATCTTGCTTGCATGTGATATCATGGGAAAGTCTGCTGTTAGGGACCTCTCCAAAGTACTGAGGAGCAATGGTTCTCTCTGGAGACTAAGGTGCATCTGATACAGGTCATGGTCTTCGCAATCACTTGTTATGCATCACAGAGTTGAACAATGACCAAGGAGGATAGAAGGAGAATTGATGCCTTTGAGCTGTGGTGCTGGAGAAGAGTATTGAGAATACCATGGACTGCTAGGAAAACAAACAGATTTTTCCTGGAAAGGGTTAAACGGGGTGGCTCCTTGGAGGCAAGGATTCTGAGGCTCCGTCTAACATACTTTGGACATGTTGTGAGGAGAGACCTGTCCTTAGAGAGGGACATCATGCTTGGAAGGGTGGAGGGACAACGCAGGAGAGGAAGGCCCTCTATGAGGTGGATTGATTCAGTGATTGGGATAATTGGGATGTGAGTGTCAGAGACAGTACAGTTGGCACAGGACAGAGCGGAGTTTAGGGCTGTTGCACATAGGGTCGCTATGAGTCGCAAGCGACTCGGCGGCACATAACAACAACAACAACAACAACACATTTTATTTTTGTCTCTACCTACCAAAACAGCTTGCTTCTGAAATAGCTTGCCTCCAGTAACTCTATAAACTTGGAGAAACGATGAAAGTTATACAAGTGTCCAATTGAGTCTCTATGAATTGTCTACAACTCAATGACACTTAACAACAACACCTGTCTCTTAAGGAGTTCTGGTGATCTATTGGTACGAATTAGCACTGTCATGGTAAAGGCATGCTGTTCAAATACACTGGCTACACAAAGTGGAAAAGATAGGCACTCTATGTACATATTCATATATAATCTATGATGGTACATAATAACAACAACAAAAATCTGCCTCTTGAGAGGGGTTTGTTTGTGTTGCCCAAAATGAGCCCAACACTGGTGACAATTAGAGCTCTGGTGGCATACTCTACAGCATGCTGTTGTATGCCGTAGAGTCAGAAGCAACCCATACTACACTGAGTGTTCAGAGACAGTAACCACGTGGGAGGAGATTGCCTACTCTTCTCCAGTGGAGCAGCTGGTGAATTTGAACTACATTCTTTTGAGATTGCAGCACAGTTTCTTGCCACTAGAGTGAGTTTGTCCCTTTTGATTTTCTGAATCTAGCTCTTTGCACATTTTGTTAAAATACTTCATCTCATCAAGGATGTGTGTCAGGGTTATATCCTTCCTCCATACATATTCAATCTCTAAGCTGAACAAATTATTTGTGAACCCATACTCTATTAAGAAGAATGTGTCATCAGAACTGGAGAAAGACTCTTCAACAATTTGTGTTATGCAAATAATAGAACTTTGCTTGCTGAAAGTGAGGAAGATATGAAACACTTGCTGCAGAAGATCTAGGACTACACCTTTGATATGGATTAGATCTCAAAGTTCTCACTACAGGAATGACAGGCAACATTATGAAAGATAGGAGAAAGTATTAAAGCTGTTCGTGATTTCATCATGCTTGTTTCAACAACCAACACTTTGTTAACAGAAGGCAGGAAATCAGAAAAGGTATTATATTAGGCAAATCTCCTGTTAAGAACCTCTCCAAAATGATGAAAAGCAATGATGTCAGTTTCAATGCCCATGAGCACCTGATTCAGGCTTTGATCTTCTCAATCAACTACTAAGCATCCAGAGTTATGGGTCCGAAAAAAGATAACTAAACATCCCATGGATTGCCAAAGGGAAAAAAAAACCCAAAACCAGATATATCTTGGGAAAAGAGCAGCCGAGGCAAAGGTGGCAAAGCTTCATCTTTCATGTTTTGAACATGTAACTAGGCAAAGCTGTTCCTTGGAAAGAGACATCATTCTTGGAAAGACAGAGGTTCAGTTAAGGAGAGCAAGATTTCCAAAAAGATAGATTGACATGGTGACTTCAACAAGGTGCTCTATTGCTTCAGAGATGATGAAGATGGCACATGATAGGGGAGGGTTCAAGTTGGCTGTTCATAGCATTGCTGTGAGTCACATCTAGCAACAACAGACACAGTAAAGAGAACATTATGCATAACACATCAAACTGCTCACCAAAAGTCAGTAGTTCAACTATACCAGATACTTGTTGGAAGAAAGATGGACAGCCTCCTTCCATAAAGTTTTACAGTTTCAGTAACCTGATGGAGGGTTGTTATGAGTCAGGACCAACTTGTTAGCAATGGGTTTAACTTTGCAGTAGTAATATGAAGTTCTGGTCTTACCTCTTTATTAATGATGATGAGGATGATGATGATGATGATGATGATTTTAACAAAACTTTACAGAAAAGTTTAATTTTGCACATTTTCCTCCCTACCCTCTTCAATTCACTTTAAAAAAAATACATATTCATTCATTGATGCATAATTCCTCCCACCTCCATCCATCCCGTCCCCAGTCCACTATGCTATGTACCTCTTATTCTGGACTGTCACCACACAAATAATGGCTAATCAATCATATATTCCTTTTAAACAGTTCTTGCCATCATCTATTCTAACACAGTGTTTATTATTTATCCTCTCTTTTCTTAGTTTTCCCCAACCCCCATGTCAGTCCTGTTTTATAACAGTGGTGTTATGCAGTATTTGTCTTTTTTGTGACTGAGCTATTTCACTCAAACTAACGTCCTCCAGGGTCACCCATGTTTGGTTTTACCTCTTAAAAGAGTTTTACCTGTTTAGTGGCAGCACTGAAATATTTTCCTTATGGGTAAAATTTTGGCTCTGTGTCTTTGTGTTTGGTTTATCTGCAAACATTTCAGTCTGTTTTCTTGTACAAAATTTGACTGGCTTTTTCCATAATAGTGACCACAAGGCATTTTTGACTTTTGATGAAATTCTGAACAAACAAAATGCATCATGCTTGGCTTAAGGTTATTTCCTGACATTTTGCATGCAGTTTAGGTTGTTATTGTTATGTGCCATCAAGGTCAAACTGACTTATGACCCTCGGAAGTTTTCAGAAGCTGTAAATTGCACATGAAGAGAGTGCCCATCTTTCTGCTGGGGAGCAGCTGGTAGATTCATACCAAGTGATTTTGGGTTGGCAGAATCATCAAATTCTTGGCAAGAAATTTACAGAAGAAATCAGCTAGAGTTCATGAAGAATTTTGTGAAATTTGTAATGGACTGCCAGCAGTTTTCCAGGCTGATTTTCATAAACTTTAAAATGCAGATTGTAGCTTGGTAAAATGATGACTGCCATATCTGAAAATACAGCTGTTCCTCCTCTTTCAAGTATATTGTTGGCCATCTTTGGAGCAAGGTTTCTCATAACATAAATATTAACTGCAAACTTTAAAATAAATTTAACCTGATGGAAACCTAGGTAGCTCTAGAGGCTTAGTGGTAAAGAATTAGGCTACCAACCCAAAGGCCGATAGTTCAAACTCACCAGCTGTTCCACAGAAGAAAGATGGGCAATCTTCTTCCAGAAAATTAACTGCCTCTAAAAACACCCAGAAGAGTCAGCTATGGATATATTCTGACTCTATGGTACACAACAACAAAAAAAACAATGGAAACATCTTTAAGTCATGTGGTTACTTTGTTAAAACATACATATGTGTAGCTCTGTTTTCTACTGCTTTGGGAAAGTTATTGTTTGTTCATAAAATAAAAGGTCAAAAAGAGAAAAACAAGAGATTTTAAGAACTTGTTATTTAAACTGACTACAAAGATGAAGTGAATGTGTGAATCTTGCTCACAATGATTTCCACCTAAATATAATTTGCCAGGAAGTCATGTCATTCTTAACTTCAGTTCAGGATAAAAACTTCTGATGATTTTATGAATTAGGTTTTTAATAATTAAACTAAGAAATTCTAATACAGATTGATACATTTGTAAACGACACTGAAAAAACATTATTATTTAACCCACAACACCTTTATTTTGGTCTTCAAATAGGGAATGGCTTCTTTTTTCCCCTCAGAATTATTATGATTAGCTTACCAAAATTGACATAATGTATCTACAAAACAAGCCCATTCAATAAAAAAATTTAGTATTAAAAAATCTCAATATTAAAAAGATGTTTTGTGATTTTATAAAATAAAGCAGAAGCTAACATTAAGTCTTCCGGTCTCCCCTCTCTGGCCGGTTTTTCCTGGGTTTTACCAGGAAGACGCCTCTTTGCTGTTATCCGAGGTGACCTTCCCCAGTGCAGCCAGGGATGCATTCTGTCTCCATACCTTTTCAACATGTATGCAGAGCAGATTATCCGAGAAGCTGGGCTCTATGAGGAGCATTGTGGCATCAGGATTG
>NW_006400108.1:1592590-1594429 GCF_000299155.1 Elephantulus edwardii | reverse complement strand
CAGGGTTTAGGGCTGTTGTGCATAGGGTCGCTATGAGTCGAAAACGACTCGACGGCACATAACAACAACAACAACAACATTAAGTCAAGAAAATCCACTCATTGGCCACATCTTTTTTCAGGAACCAACTTGTTACAGCAGTTCCACTTAGCAAAATTTGAACTCATTTAATAATCCTTCCGACTTCTGTGGTGATTTTAAACTCAGTGACATTAATCAATACTATATTGACAAAGCCATCAAAACCTGAACATGTTACAAGAATTACCCTTCACTCTTAATCCCAGTGTGAATTCTATACAAGCTCTTGGCTACAGTAGTAACAGGTTAGGAGTAAAGTTGCAGACACATCAGAAATGGTTTGAAAAAAAAATTCTTCTTTTTTTTAATAGTGCGGTGTTAGCCTAAAAGTTGACTTGTTTTTTAGCTGTTAGAGTTAGTCCTTTCTGGTCTCCAGGTACCTTAACTGCAGACATATGGTCTTGAAAATCAGCATCAGTTGTGGTACTAAGATAAGGGAAAGAGTGCTTCTCACACTGAACACTGAGATTTGGGGAGAACAAGCCTTGAGGGGCTGCATCAGGGTTGGGGGGGTACTTAAGAAAAGAGGAGATAAATAATGTAAACTGCATTGAAACAGATGAGGTAGAGAACTGTTTAAAAGGAATGTAAGATTAGGTATTATTTTCATGACAAGATTGCAGAAAAAGAAAAGCATATTAAAGTCGACTGTGGACTGGGGGTATTTCATAACAATGAAAGAATTTTTTTTTCTTCAAATAGAAAAATGAACTGAGGGGGAAGTGGGCAGGGAGGAAAATGTGCAACAATGAATGAATGGAGAAAAATTAAATAGAAAGAATATGCTGAAATAGAGATAGACCGTGTTAGAGCAGAGATACAGATATCTCATTCAAAAATCATTAATAAAAAAAATTTTAAAAAAAGACTTGAGGAGAACAAAACCCTAGTGAGAGCAAGACCCCAGTGGTGGAGATACTGTTGCTTTGCTGAGGACAAATGGTGGTAAGATGTGACCTGAGGCTTCTTGCACTTGTGCTGGCAAGTTAAAAGTTTGGCTGTTCTTGGGGAGCTCTGGTGGTCTAGAGGCCGGTAGCTGAAATTACAATCCCAGAGGCGCACAGTTAAAACCCACCAGATGCTCTGCCGGGGAAGGAGGAGCAGTCTCCTCCTGTACCACTCAGATCTGATTTGATGGTACACTCACACAAAAATAATAAAATAAAATTTTAAAAAAAAGAGAGAAAAAAGTTTGGCTGTTCTTACAAGACATTTGAGGGAGAAGGTGACTTATAACCACTATGAGGCAAACCTTGCTGGATGATTTGGATTTGACTGCTGATCAGAAACAAGAAAGAGCCTGGACTTATTGAGGAATTGTGCCTATAAAATTTAAGTTTGCATTAGATGATATTGTTTGCCTCCCCCACTCTCCAATCACCTTCCCTAATAAACCCCACTGTTGGTACAATAACTGTAAGTCTGTGAGTCAGCAATGAACAAAAGAACTTCTTGACATTTGTGCAGTCCTAGAGACACCATGGTGGTGTGCTGTTGGGCTCTTTATTTACTTTTTACTCTGGACCAGTGAGGGGCTAGCTATTCTTTTCCCTCTGGGCCTTTCAGAGAGATGCTTACATCCCTGTGCCTCTATGGCCTGTTTTCTCCTTTTAGACAAATGGAATATTAGTGATAAATAAATAATCCTAATTGCCCTCTGTAGAAAATCTTATTAAAATATGCTAAAGCTAATATTATTAAAATACTAATTTTATCTATTTATAAATGGATGTATGTATGCTGAATGCATATATATAT
>NW_006400108.1:1589743-1592460 GCF_000299155.1 Elephantulus edwardii | reverse complement strand
TTTATTTGAATGATAAATAGGAGTTAGGTGTCTGCAAGCTGAGTATGACTCATAGTAACTCTATGAACAAGAGATCTGAACCCTCTTCTATCCTGCACCATCCTCATACTTGCTGACACACAAAAGGCCATTGCAGCAGTCACCATATCAATCCATTTAGTTGAGGACATTCTTCTCCTTTGTCTACCCTCTCTTCTCCCCAGCAGCATGTACTTCTCCAAGGAATAGACCCTCCTAACAACATGTCCAAAGAATGTGAGGCAAACTTTCATAATTCTTGCCTCCATAGGGCACTGTGGCTGCACCTTTTCAAAGACATATCTGTTCGTTCTCTTAGCCCTTCTCCAACACCATAACTCAAAGATGTTGATTATTTTCCTGTCATCATTATTCATTGTCCATTTCTCAGATGCATAACAAGTAATTGGAAAGACCACTGTCTAAATCTGATACACCTTAGTCTTCAAACTGACATTATTACTTCTCAATAATTTGGAGAGGTCCCTAACAGCAGATTTTCCCAGGGCAATGTGTCCCCTTATTTTTGGATTTCTGGTACCAAGGGTGTAAACTGTGGATACAAGAAAGATGAACCTGTTGACAGTTTTAATATCCTCTCCATCCATCATGATGCTGTTTATTGGTTCAGTTTTAAGAATTTTTGTTTTCTTGATACTGAGATGCAATCCATACTGAAGACTGCAATCCTTTTCATTTTCAGCAAGCAAGGTTGTGTCATCTGCATAATGCAGATAATTATGAGTCTCCCTCCAATCCTGATGCCGCATTCGTCTTCATATAGTCCAACTTCTCAAATAATTTTCTCAACATAGAGATTGAATCAGTATGGAGAGAGAATACAATCCTACATACCCCCTTCTTAATTTTAAAGCACACAGTGCTCCTCTGCTTTGGTCACACTATAGCCTTCTGGTTAAGGTATAGATTTTGCATGAGAACAATTATGTGCTCAGGGACTACCATTCTTCTCACTGTCAGCCACAACTTGATCCACACAATCAAATGATTTTGCAGAGTCAAATAAGCATAAGTAGACATTTTTCTGGTATTTCTTACTTTTAGTTAGGATCTACCTGATATCTGCGATGATATCTCTGGTGCCACAGCTTTGTCTAAACCTTTCTTGAATTTCTGGAAGTTCCCTATATATTTCCTGTTCTATTTGTTTTTGAAAGATCTTCGGCAGTATTTTGCTTGCATGTGATATTAGTGTTGAGGCTCAAAAGTTTCCACATTCATTTGGATCACCTTTCTTTGGAATGGGAACAAATATGGACCTTTTCCAATTTGTTGGCCATATTTTCTCAAAATTTCCTAGCATAGACTGGTCAGCCCATTCAAGACTGCATTTGTTAATTGAAACAAGTCAATTGATATCCTAACGACTCCTGGGCCTTATATTTCTGCCAATTCCTTTAATGAAGCTTCTACTTCCTGCTTCATTACCATTGGCTTCTGTTCAATATGGTGCTTCCTGAAATTTTCATTGTCAATTCTTTCTGATACAGTGATTCTGTGTATTCCTTCCTTCCATCTTCTTTTAATGCCTTCTGGGTCATTCAATATATTGACAATACATCTTTCAATATTGTGACATGAGGTTTAAATTTGTTTTTTTTTTCAGTTTTTACAGCTTGAGAAAAGCAGAACAAGTTCTTCCCTTTTTGTTCTCCAGTTACAGCTCTCTGCACATTCCATTATAATACATTGCTTTGGCCTCATGAGCTACCCTTTTAAATTATCTGTACAGCTCTTATACTTTGACATGTTTTCCTTTAGTTTTGACTTCTCAATGCATCAGTGCAATCTTTAGAGTATCTTCTGATACTCATTTGAATTTTTTTTTCTTTCTCCTCTGTTTTTGTAATGACCTTTTTACTTTCTTCATGGATGACATCCTTGATATTATCACACAACTCATCTGGTCTCTGATTACTGGTGTTCAATACCTCAAACCTATTCTTAAGAAGATCATGAAATTCAGATGGAATTGATTCAAGATCATATCTTTATTCCTGTGGATTTATTTTAATTTTATTCAGCCTCAATTTTAACCTCCATGAGTAATTGATGATCTGACCCACAGTCTGCCCCTTGCCCACTTTTAACTGTCTAAATTGAGCTGCAACCAGAGTCAAGAAGAGGAAATAGAAGATTTATACCAACTTTTACAGTCAGAGATAGATTGAACACGCAATCAAGATCCATTGATAATAATGGGTGACTGGAATGCAAAAGTTGGGAACAGAGAAGAAGATTCAGTAGTTGGAAAACATGGACTTGAGACAGAAATGGAGCTGGAGATAGAATGATTGAATTTTGCATAATCAATGATATATTCATTGCAAATATGTTTTTTACGAGACATAAACGCAGGTTATATACATGGATTTCACCTGATGGTATGTAAAGGAATCAGACTGATTATATCTATGGAAAGAACCGCTGGAGAAGCACAATATCAGCTGTGAAAACTAGGCCAGGTGCTGATTGTGGAACAGACTATCAACTACTCATATAGAAGTTCAAGCTGAATTGAGGAATATTAAACCGAATTCATGGGAACCAAAATATGACTTTGAGTCTATCCAACCTGAATTTCAGAACCATCTCAGGAACAGGTTTGAGGCCTTGAACACTAATGAGCAAAGACCAGATGAGCTGTGGGAGGATACGAAGGGTATCATCCAGGAAGA
>NW_006400108.1:1575388-1588062 GCF_000299155.1 Elephantulus edwardii | reverse complement strand
AGTATTGAGGGTACCATGGACTGCTAGGAAAATAAACATATTCATGCTGGAGAGGGTTAAACTAGGTTGCTCCTCAGAGGCAAGGATTCTGAGGCTTTGTCTGATATACTTTGGACATGAGGTAAGGAGGGATAGGTCTTTGGAGAGGGATATCATGCTTGGGAGGGTGGAGGGACAGCACAGGAGAGTAATGCCCTCTATGAGGTGGATTGATTCAGTGACTGGGGTAATCAGGATGGATATGTTGGAGACAGAGCAGAGTTTAGGGCTGTTGTACATAGGGTTGCTATGAGTCACAAGTGATCTGATGGCACATAACAACATGTTGAGCTGCTTCAACAATTTCTTCCACAAATGTAACCAATCTGATTCCTATGAAGCACATCATGTGAAATCCACATGAAAAGGGGTTTTTTGAGTCTTTTAAAAAGATATTTGCAATGAAAAAAAAATCATTGCACATACAAAACGCAATCATTCTGTATTCAGTTTCATTTCTATCACCAAATTCACATTTTCCAACTTGTTCCTTCTTCATTCTTTCCTACTTTTGCATTCCAGTCACCAACTATCATTAACGCATCTTAGTTACATGTTTGGTCAATTTGGGACTGCAAAATTTGGGAAAATTCTCAGTTTCTTCCTCTTTGACTCAAGATATAGGAGCATATATTTGAATAATAATGTGTTTAATGAATCTTCCTTGTATGTGCATGAATATTATTCTATCACTCACAATATTATATTTCAGGATAGAGCTTGAAATAAACTTTTTAAATATGAATGCAACACCACTTGTCCTCTGTTTTTCATTCCCTGCAAAGTATGTTGTTGTTGTCATGTTCCATCAAGTCCTTTGCAACTCATAGGGACCCTATGTACAAGAGCCCTAAATGCCGTTCTATCCTGTGCCAACCTCACTGTCTCACATTCATTCTCACCACTCCACTCACAAAATCAATCCATCTCATCGAGGGTCTTCCTTTCCTGTGCCATCCCTCCACTCTCCCAAACATGATGTCCCTCTCCAAAGACCAGTCCCTCCTTGCAACATGACCAAAGTATGTCAGACGAAGCTTCAGAATCCTTGACTCCAGGGAACATTCTGGCTTCACCCTCTCCAGGACAAACCTGTTTGTTCCCCCAGCAGTCCATGGTATATTCAACACTCCTCTCCAGAACCACAACTCAAAGGAATCAATCCTCTTTCTATCATTCCTATTCACTGTCCAACTCTCCAATGCATAGCACGTAATTGTAAAGACTATAGCGTGGATCAGGCGCACCTTAGTCTCCAGTCTGACATCGTTGCACTTCAGTACTCTTGAGAGGTCCCTCACAGCTGATTTTCCCCAATGCAATTCGTCTCCTGATTTCCCGGCTGCTGCTACCTAGAGTGTTGACTGTGGAGCCAAGTAAATGAAAATTGTTAACTATCTCAATCTCTTCACCATCCATACTGATGCTGCTAATTTGCCCAGTGGTGAGAATCTTTGTTTTCTTGATGTTGAGCTTCAATCCATATTAAAGACTGCAGTCCTTGACCTTCTGCAGCAAGCGCTTCAGGTCCTCCTCAGTTTCAGTGAGCAGGGTTGTGTCCTCTGCATAACGCAGGTTGTTGACGATTCTTCCACCAATCCTGATGCCACATTCCTCCTCTTACAGCCCAGAGTCTTGGATGATCTGTTCTGCATACAGATTGAAAAGGTATGGAGACAAAAATACATATCTGACGGA
Source organism: Elephantulus edwardii (assembly GCF_000299155.1). NCBI lineage: Eukaryota > Metazoa > Chordata > Mammalia > Macroscelidea > Macroscelididae > Elephantulus > Elephantulus edwardii. The sequence continues at coordinate 1,586,325 of NW_006400108.1, read as the reverse complement.
CGTATTTCTTGATTTTGAACCATCCAGTGTCTCCCTGCTTTGTTCTGACGACTGCCTCTTGGTCCAAGTATAGGTTTCACAGTAGCATGACCAAATGTTCTGGGATTCCCATTCTTCTCAGAGTCAGCCATACCTTGTTGTGATCCACAAAGTCCAAAGCCTTTGCATAGTCAATGAAACACAGATAGACATTCTTCTGGTATTCTCTGTTTTCTGCCAAGATCCATCTTACATTAGCTATAATATCCCTAATACTGTTACCTCTTCTAAATCCAGCCTACATACCTGGCAGTTCTCTGTTGACATATTGTTCCAAACGTTTTTGGATAATTTTCAGCAGAATCTTGATTGCATGTGATATCAATGATATTGTCTGATAATCTCGACACTCTGTTGGGTCACCTTTCTTTGGAATGGGAACAAATTATCAATCTCTTCCAGTCAGTCGGCCTGCTGCTGTCCTCCAGATTTCCTGGCACAAACTGGTGAGCATATCCAGGGCAGGGTCTGTTTGTTGAAATAAATCAATTTGTGTGCAGTCAACTCCTGGAGCCTTGTTTTTTTGCCAATTCCTTCATAGAAACTTGAACTTCCTCCTTCATCACCATAGGTTCTTGCTCATATGTTATTTCACGTAATTCCTCTGAGTCAGCCAATTTCTTCTGATACAATGACTCTCTATACTCCTTCCACCTTCTTTTTATACATCCTGGATCATTCAACATTCTACCCAAACTACCTTTCGATATTGCCACCCATGTCTTGAATTTGTTTTTCCACTCCTTCAGCTTAAGAAACGCTGAGTGAGTCCGGCCCTTTTGATTTTCTGACTCCAGCTCTCTGCACACTATCTTGCTTTGTCATCCCAAGCTGCCTTCTGAAATTTTCTATTCAGCTCTTTGGTTTCTTGATTTCTTCCTCAATTTGATTATCTGATTCAAAGTGGCCAAAGCTCGTCCATCTCATCACACTAATGCCTGTTGTTGATTGGTGTCAAGTTGAGCACGACTCCTAGTGACCCTATGAACCAAAAGTATGAAGCCTTTCTATAACTATCATCATTACTCTAGGTTCATAGGGTTTCCAGAGACATGTGGTTTAGGATGTGGATGCCCCTTCTGCTTCCAAAATCATCTTAAACTGGGAGTTCCACCAAACACTGTCAACCATGGGCAGCCATTATGGCATCTGATCTCCAATGACTCAAGGTTAAGCTTCACAGCAAACCCAGATTACCTCAATACAGCAAACTGACAGAAAAGGGCTATACAACTTAGAGGAAAATTCCTACAAAATACTAACCCTCGGCCCTCAAGCCCAATTATCATTTAAATATAAGGGTTCTCTCTCTCTCTCTCTCTCTCTCTCTCTCTATATATATATATATATATATATATATACACACACACACACACATGAAGACAAGCAAACCCAAAAGGCCTGAAGCCTTTCTATAACTATCATCATTTCTCCAAGTTCATAGACTTTCCAAAGGCATGTGATTTAGGAAGTTGTTGCCACTTCTGCTGTCAAACCTGAATGAGCCTGGGAGTCCACCAAACAATGCCCATGAAGGGTAACCAATTTGGTGTTTGACACAACTACAGCACAGTTGTCCATCATTACAGCAACTCTAAGTTACTTCAACAGATCACTTCTGTACCACTTAAAAGAATGTTTTCCCAAATCAATTAATATTTGGCCCGAAGGCCACAGGCATTTTTCAATACTGGTTCACTCAAATGTTGGTAGACTAATAGCCACAGAACCCACTTCATCTGGCAAGTCATATCCACTGACCCCTACTTGGGGATGAAAATAATGTCAATATTCAATGTGTCTCATTTAATTTTTAGCAATTACTAGCTTTCCGACATTAAAGCTATGTGCATTCCATGTTCTAGTTGTTAAACAATGTTTGTTATTGATTTTTCTCATTTCAACTGACTTCTCTTCTGGGCGCTACCACTACACTACCATAACTATCCACTTTGATTAATGTTCATAGGTTTTCAAAGGCCTGTTATTTAGGAAGTAGATGGCCCATCCTGATTCCTAGTCTGTCTTAAACAGGATGCTCCACCAAACACTTTCCACTATGAGAAAACTTTATGACATTTGACACACCAGTGGAACAAACTTCAGTATCACAGCAACCTCACATTATCTCAGTACAACAAACTAACATGGATGGAGGGAATGTACAAACTCAGCACACAAACTGACAGAAGATGAAGGCAATACACAGATTACCAGAAAGAACTGATCGACAATGAATTTTTGGCTCAGCATAAGATTGAATAGGTATGGAGAAAGGATAAAAATCTGATGCACATCTTTCTTAATTTTAAATCATAAAGTGTTTTGTTCTGTTCAGACTATAGCTTTTTGGTATATGACATTTTGCATGAGTGCAATTAAGTGTTCTGAAATTTCTACTCTCAATGTTAGCCATAATATGTTCTCAAGCACAGATCAAAAGCAATGTGTAATGATAAGTTATGATACATTGGTACTTCAGTGGTAGAATTCTCAATTTTCATATGAGAGACTCATGTTCCTTTTCTAGTCAATGCACCTCATACTTGGCCACCACTCATATGTCAATAGATACTTGAATGTTTTATGATGTTGATTGTTCAAAAAATTCTGGAAAAGCACATAGATAGGGAACTGTCAAAAGTTCAAGCAAGAGGGGACGCACCAGGGATATCATTGCTGATATCAGATGGATCCTAGCTGAAAGTAAGAAATATCAGAAGAATGTCTATTTTTGCTTTATTGACTATGCAAAGCCATTTGACTGTGCGGATCATAACAAGTTGTGGATGACATTGGAAAGAATGGGAATCTTACTGTACTTGATTGTGCTCATGCAGAATCTATATCTGGACAAGAAGGCTGTTGTATGAACAGAGCAGGGGAGGACTGCATGGTTTGGAATTGGGAAGGGTGCGTGCCAGGGTTGTAGTCTCTCTCCGTATCTAATCAATCTCTATGCTGAGCCAATTATCTGAGAAACTGGACTCTATGAGGAGGAGTGTAGCATAAGGATTAGAAGCAGATGATACGACCTTGCTTCCTGAAACTGAGGAGAAATTGAAGTACTTGTTGCAGGAGGTCAAAGAATGAAGCTTTTGGTAAGGATGGCATCTCAATGTAAGGAAAAAGATTCTTCCCCTTGGAAAAATAGGCAGGGTCATGATGGATGGAAAGGAGATTGAAACTGTCAACAGCTTCATCTTGCTTGAATGGACAATTAACATCCTTGGTACCAGCAGTCAGGGAATAAGGAGATACATTGCTCCAGGAAAATCTGCAGTTAGGGACCTCTCCAAATTATTAAGGAGTAAAGATGAGTTTCAAGTCCTCCTCAGTTTCAGCAAGCAGGGTTGTATCATCTGCATAACACCGCTTTTTGAGGGATCTTCCACCAACCCCGATGCCACACTTCTCATAGAGCCCAGCGTCCCGGATAATCTGTTCTGTATACAGGTTGAAAAGGTATGGAGATAGGACACATCCGTGGTGTACACCCTTCCCAATTTTGAACCATGCAGTGTTTCCCTGCTCTGTTCTGATGACTACCTCCTGGTCCAAGTATAGGTTTCACATTAGCACAATCAAGTGTTCTGGAATTCCCATTCTTCTCAGAGTCAGCCACAGTTTGTTATGATCCATGCAGTTAAATGCCTTTGCATAATCAATGAAACACAGACAGACATTCCTCTGGTATTCCCTGCTTTCAGCTAAGATCCATCTAACATTAGCTACAATATCCATAGTACCACGACCCCTTGTAAACTCAGCCTGCACTCTAGTAGTTCTCTGCTGATGTGCTGTTCCAGTTGTTTTTAGATAATCTTCAGTAGAATCTTACTTGCATGTAAAATCAATGATATTGTTCTATAATTTCCACACTCTGTTGGGTCACACTTCTTTGGAATGCGAATAAATATAGATCTCTTCCATTCAGTTGGCCAAGTGGTTGTTCTCTAAATTTCTTGGCACAACTTGATGAACACATCCAGGGCAGCATCTGTTAGTTGAAATACATCAATTGGTATACCATCAATTTCTGGGGACTTATGTTTTGCCAATTCCTTCAAAGCAGCTGGAACTTCTTCCTTCATCACCATAGGCTCTGGCTATGTTTTTGTTTTATGAAATTCTTCTGTGTCTGCCAATTCCTTTCAATACAGTGACTCAGTTTATTTTTTCCATCTTCTTTTAATACTTTCTGGATCATTTAATATTCTGCCTAAAGCATCTTGATTATAGCAACTCAAGGTTTAATTTGTTCTGCAGAGGGTCAAGGACTACAGCCTTCAATATGGATTGAAGCTCAATATCAAGAAGACAATGATTCTCACCACAGGACCAATCGGCAGCATCAGGATGGATGTTGAAGAGACTGAGATTTTAACAGCTTTAGTTTGCTTGGCTCCACAGTCAACTCTCTTGGCACCAGCAGCGAGAAAATGAAAAGACATATTGTGATGGGAAAGTCTGCTATTAGGTAGTTCTCCAAAGTGCTAAAGAGCAATGGTGTCACTCTGGAGTCTAAGGTGCATCTGATACAGGTCATGGTCTTTGCAATCACTTGTGATGCATCAGAGAGTTGGACAGTGACTAGGGAGTATAGAGGAGAATTGAGCCTTTGAGCTGTGGTGCTGGAGAAGAGTATTGAATGTACCATGGACTGCTAAGAAAATAAACAGTTTTAACCTAGAGAGAGTTAAATCAACATTCTCCTTTGAGGCAAGGATTCTGGAGTTTCGTCTGACATAATTTGGACATGTTGCAAGGAGGGACCAGTCCTTGGAGAGGGACATCATGCTTGCAAGGGTGGAGGGACAGCGCAGGAGGGGAAGACCCTCTATGAGTTGGATGAGTCAGCGGCTAGGGTAATTGGGGTGGGGGTGTCAGAGATAGTGAGATTGGCACAGGACAGAGCAGGGTTTAGGGCTGTTGTACACAGGGTCGCTATGAGTTGCAAGTGACTCGACGGCACATAACAACAGCAACAACAATCATGAGTTTCAGGACTAAGGTGTGTCTGATTTAGGCTGTAGTCTTTCCAATTATTCGCTATACATCTGAGAGCTGGGCAATGAAAAAGGATGACAGAAAAATAATTGATTCCTTTGAGCTCTGGCGTTAGAGAAGAACACTAAACATCTTATGGACAGCCAATAGAATGAACAGAGGGTGCATCCAGAGTGCTCTTTGGAGACAAGAATGATGAGGCTTTGCCTCACATACTTTGGTCATGTTGCTGGGAGGTGTTATTTATTGGAGAAGGACATGATGCTAGGAAGAGTGGGGGTCGGCAAAGAATAGGAAGACCCTCGGCCCTCAACCAAGTGGATTGACACAGTGACTACTCAGTGGGCTCTTGTGTGTCAGGAAGTGTGAGGATGGTACAGGATAGAACAGGGTTCAGATCTTTTGTTCATAGGGTCTCTGTAAGTGGTACTTGATTCACCAGCACCTAACAACAACAACATGACGTTGAACAGGTTTCATACTAAAACAATTAAGAATTAACATCTGGAGTTCTACTTTCAAAAATTAGCCAGTGTGGATCACAACAGTCCAGTCACAGCCAATCATAAGAATAAGTGCAATTTTGGTCAGTATTTTGTTTCTGTGTGCATGGGGTCCCCATAAGTCAAAAGGAGAGTGGACAAAAATAAACAACAAAAATATGGGATAACTTAAATTCTAGTGTATTTTTATATAGTTCTCCTGAAATATATCATAAAATGTATACATAATATTACAAAACAAAAACAAACCTACTGTCATTGCATGGATTCTGACTCATGGTAATCATACTTTAGTGTCTAAGGCTATAAAGTTTTACCATGATCTTTCTCACTTAGTGGCTGATAGATTCAATCTACCAATCTGCCAATTAGCTGCCAATGAGCTGTGTGATTACTTAATGCACTGTGGCTCCAAGGCTACTATTACATGCAGCAATCACTTTGGGGCAAGTTATCATTTTAAGTGGCTCTAGTGTTTATTCTAGTCCTGTCAAACTTTGTGTGCATGTTTGTACATTTGCACATGTGTGTGATGTGCCATCAACTGCAATTCATAGCATCTCTATGAACAATAGATCTGAACCCTTGCCTAACCTATGGTATCCTCATCATCTCTGATATACTTGAGCCCATTGTTATGTCACTGTGTCAATTCATCTTGTTGAGGTTCTTTCTTATGTTGAGCATCCAACTTTCTAAGCATGGTATCCTTTTTCCAAGGACTAGACCCTTCTAATAACCCTAATTTCCAACATTACGAGTTCCTATCTGCGTAGCACTTGGTCCCCAAACAGGAAACCCCTCCTGTCCTAAATCCTTCTAACAGACACTCTAGAAAAGGACAACCTAAAATTCCTAACATTCCTTTGCAAATTCAGGTCTTTTCAACTATACCCCATAGACCTATAAAAGATTTGTCAGCACTGTTCTTGGAGGTGAAAGGTCACTTTTTTTCCAATAAGAGGTTAAAAGCAGAAGGTAGAGTATATTTGTTTCTCTTGAAACTAAGGACAAAAGGGTCAGAGAAAATGCTTTTGCAGCTCTGTTTAGCCATTTTATTTTGCTATGAGAAAGTTGTTTTAAGCCTGCTTCTGTCCTTCCAAATCCTTGTTTAGATATCAGAGTCATATCTCCCTGATCCAGTTACTCCCAGCCTGTATTAGCTTTACCCTTCACTGGTGTCTGATGGTTGAAAATGAATCACTCAGACTCATGCTATTTTGACAAAGAGCTTAGGGGCAGCTCAGCCAGCCTGAGTCAAGACAGCCCTAGTCAAGAAGCTGCATTCAGGCCTGTGCAACAGAGCTGCTTAATTGGATTCTTACTCATCACAAGCCTCCAAATAGCTGTTCGAGTCCCAGAGTTGGTAGTGGGATTTTTTTTTCCATATGGCTAATAAGATTTTCCAAATCACCAGAGCCAGAGGGTTTGGGGAAACAAAGCCTCCTTTGTTAAGTAAAACAAGTTTTATAGGGCTTTCTGCCTTTGAATTTAGGAAACCTGCCCCAATTAAATTGTAAAATGATAGTGAGTCCTGAAGAGACTGAGTCTCTGACGGTGATGGGCAGAGTCTAGAAATATTAGTTTTAGTGCAAATCCCTCCTTTCAAAGATCGGGAGGGTGAGATTTTCTTCCAAAGAGTTCAGGAAATAATCACAGTCAGACAACAATGAACTCTCCAAAGAGTTTAGGAATTTTAAATGTTTGCTTTTCCAATGATCTTGTAATAGAGCAGTATATGTATGTATATGTATACACACACACACACACACACATACATTTATATTTATATATAAATAATTTGGGAACTAGTTCATTGGCAAGTCTACTCATTTGTCAATAAATTCAAGGACATTTCCTTGTAACCTCCAAATAAGGCATTGTTCCTGAAGTAATAGTTCTAAGATATAAGTTTTAAGATTTCTAAGATCTAAGACAAAATAATGTCTTGAGACATTGTTTTCATTATTTCCTCCATCTTTTTAAAATTATTTTAAAGATAAACATAATAAAATATTTGTCAGTTGAGTAATGTTCCCAGACAAGTATTATTTAATGGTGTTGAATATATTCTTCATATCCTTTTTAGAATTATTCCATAAATTCGGTGTCTCCTACATAATAACTCTTGTTCCCACCTCTTTCCCATATCTGGTAGACAGTCATAAGCGTTGTTTCCTATTTGTCTACTTAATACAAGTGATATCCCACATTTTCCTTTTATAACTGACTTATTTCAGTCAACACAATGTGTTTTTTAAATATTATTTTTATTTGAGTGAAATATTGCAAAGCAAATAGATTTTTCCACTCAAATTATTTTATTTCATACTGGTTTACTTATAAAGTTCATATACATTGTTTTTCATATATTTTGTTTTTATAGCAATTAAAATACATACAATATTAACAACTTCCTTCCCATTTCCTCCTTGTGATACTTGTTTCTGTTAATATTTTTATACTAATTTTTCCTGACTTCTAAGCTCTATCCCTGTGAAAATGCTGTATTTTGGTCTTATATGACAGACTATCCTAAGAAGTAATGCTTTTCTGGTGTACTATCCAGTGTTTTGATGAAAGGCCACAGAGGTGAATTTTGGTTCATGTTCAAAAGGTGACTACAATTCATAGTCTCAGGGGACTCCATTGCTTTCTCCTAAACCAGTAAGCTTGGCAATGTTTATGCTTTTGAGGTTTGTTCCACAATTTTTACTCACCCTGATCAAGACTTTCTTTCTCAACATCCCTTTTGGAGTGGTAGGTGGTGATAGCAGGCACCATCTAGCTCTTCTGTCCTCAAGGTCATGGAGATTTGCTTTTCTTCCCTCTTCTTTGTTTTAAACAGAGACTGATAGTTGCATCTTAGGTGGCTACAGAAAAGTTGTTATGATCCCAGTTGCTGCTCATCAAAGTAAGATTTAGAACATTGTCATTGTGGGCTATGTTACAGCATAATGCTTTTAAGATTCATTCATATGGTAGCATGCATCAAGAGTTCATTTTTTGTTATGGCTTTGTAATACATTTGTATATATTTTCTTTATCTGTGGTCTTTTAGGGTGGAGGGACAGCACCGGAGGGGAAGGTCCTCTATGAGGTGGATTGATTCAGTGACTGGGGTAATTGGGATGGGTGTATCAAAGACAGTGCGATTGGCACAGAACAGAGCAGAGTTTAGGACTGTTGTACATAGGGTCGCTATGAGTCACAAGCGACTCGACGGCACATAACAACAACAACAACAACTTTTAGATTGTTCCCACTTTTTTACTGTTGTGAATAGTATTACAGTGAGCATTAGTGTTTAAGTTTCTGTTTTATTGCTCTCAAATATTTTTGGTATAAATATAGGGTTGAGAATGCTGGTTCATACAGAAATTCTATATTAAACATTTTAAGAAACTATCAGATGGTATTTCTCAGGTATTATGCCTTTATTTTTAAATCAACAGTGTATAAGGGTGCTTCCATCTTGAATATTTTATGTAAATTTAGAGTAAGCTTAATTTTTTTGCAAATACATCCACTATGACATTAAAATACATCCATAGTAATTAAAGATGGCAAAAATTATGTTAAATAGCCTCACTCTACATGTATAGCAAAGGTCTTTCTAGTAAAGGCAGTTCAGAGGAAAATGCTCAATTACTAGTTACAGAACACCAAAATGCTTCCCATAATCTTTGGGATTTTAATATCAGTTTGTATAAATTCTTAACATTGAAAATCTGAAATAGAAGCTAAGGTAAGAGACTGTGTGAGAAATTCTGAAAGGGGCAACAGCTGTCTCATCTCCAGCATAAAGTCACCGTATGGAAGTACATGCCCAGTGGTAAGAGTTGTTTTGATCCTTTAAAAGAAGGTGGAAATCCAATCTTACATATAAATTTATCAGAACATGACATCAATTTTTTTAAATGCAAACTAACTTGCTCATGGAAAAATATTTTCTAACATCTGGTCTAGAGTATTGAGGGCAGGACTACAAAAAGTTATAATGTGTATTTTAACATCTCAGATGACACAATATATGTCTTATTGAAATAGCAAGGCCACAAAATTGATCCTGTTTACAGCTAAGTAGTTCTTGGACAGTGGATTACATAATGTAGTTACAGAACCAGCCACATCACTATCACCTGAAAATTAGTTAATATGTAAATTCTCAGGGCTTACCTCAGATACACTAAGTCAGAAATGCTGGAGTTGCTTCCAGAAGGCCCCCTCCCTTTAACATTAGTAGTTTATTTTTAATACTAGTTTATATACAAAATTCATAAGGTTCATATACATTGTTTTTACACTGGATCTTACCCCCAGGAATTTGTGTTTCAACAAGTCCATCACATGATTGCTAGTTTCAAAACAATTATTTTGTGCAAGTCTTTCTTTAGTTTCAGGATTCCAGTGTTTTCCAAATTGTTAAGGAAATAAAACCGTGTGCTCACATTTATTTTGAAATTCTGATAATAAAGCAAAAGCTGGAGTTTCCTACATAATGTTAAGTAAGGAGAACCTTGAACCATTCGGCTTCCTCTTTGTGTCTTTTTCTTCTTGACACGTTATTCAAGATCCTACAACAAAGCTTGATTCGAGTATATGACTTGGTAGACCAGGAAATCACTTGCCAAAAAAGCAGGCACATTTAACTTTAATTTTCCAGAAAGATGTTGAAGTGCTAAAGTGGTGTAAACTTTCATCTCAGAAGAGACATTTGATGAGAATAAGATGTGAATATGTGTAGAAGATCAAGAGGAATTGGTTACCAAAGAAGGTAAAACAATTGTCACTTAATTTTTGTATGTAGTTCTTCTATCCTGTCACTCTACTAAACTGGACTACCAGGTCCAAAAAGCATTTTGTTGAGTCTTTGCGATTTTCTATGCATTTCACTAAGTAATTTGCATATAGTGACAGTTTCCCATCCCTTTTCCAATATTCTTCTCTTGTTTTATTGGCCTGACTACAACTTCCAATATAATACTGAGTAGGAGTTGTGATAGTGGGCAGCATTTCCTGGGCCCTGTTCACAAGGAGAATGTGTACAGTCTGTCTCTGCTGAGAATGATGTTGGCTCTTGGTTTTGCATATATAGTTTTCACTATGTTGAACAGATTTTTGTCTATTCCTGTTTTGGGTGAATGTTTTTATCATGAAAGAATGTTGGGTTTTGTTGAAAGATTTTCTGCCTTAGTTAACAGGAATATGTGGTTCTTGTTCTTTATTCTGTTAATGTGATGAACTACATTAATTGTTATTCCTCCTATGAATCCCACTTGGTTGTAAGTAATTTATTATATATATTGTTAAGGAGATTTGTATATATGTTCATGAAAGATACTCATATATATGGGATTTTTTTTTTTGGTGATGTCTTTACTT
>NW_006400108.1:1571558-1574792 GCF_000299155.1 Elephantulus edwardii | reverse complement strand
GTACTTTGGAGAGGTCCTAACAGCAGACTTTCCCATCGCAATACGTCTTTTAATTTCCTGGCTGCTGGTGCCAAGAGTGTTGATTGTGGAGCCAAGCAGATTAAAGCTGTGGACAATGTCAATCTCTTCACCATCCATCCTGATGCTGCCAATTGGTCCAGAGACATAAAGGTAGGTTATACACATGGATCTCATCTGATGGTATGCATAGGAATCAGACTGATTACATCTGTGGGAAGAAATGCTGGAGAAGCTCAATATCAGCTGTGCAAACTAGGCCGGGAGTTGACTGTGGAATAGACCACCAACTACTCATATGCAAGTTCAAGCTGAAGCTGAGAAAAATGAAACTAAATTCATGGGAACCAAAATGCAACTTTGAGTCTATCCCACCTGAGTTTCAGAACCATCTCAGGAACAGGTTTGAGGCTTTGAACACGAGTTAGCGAAGACCAGATGAGTTGTGTGAGGATATAAAGGGTATCATACAAGAAGAGTGCAAACGTTCATTACAAAGACAGAGGAGGAAGAAAAAAATCAAAATGGATGTCATGTCAGAAGAAATATATATAGTTGTTGTTAAGTGCCGTCGAGTCACAGGCAACTCATAGCGACCCTATGAAGGAGAGTCCTTGACGCTTGGGTGCCTTACATCCTCTCTCCAGGTTCGTAAGGTTACCAGAGGCAAGATATTATGGAAGTAGATGCTATTCCTCCTTTCATATATAAATATAAATTAGATTATCATATTATTTACTATGCTGGAAATGAAAAGGTTCAGAAAAATGGAGTTATGTCCATAGATAAAAAGACCATTTCTAGATCCATCTTAAAGTAAAATGTTGTAGGTGACAGGATAATATCCATATATATGCAAGGAAGACCTGGTAATACCACTATCACTCAAATACTTGCACCAACAACCAGGATTTAAGAGGAGGAAATAGATTGCTTCTACCACCTTTTGCAGTCAGAAATAGATTGAACATGTAAACAACATAGTTTGATAATTATGGATGATTGGAATGCAAAAAATGGGAATGGGGAAGAAGGATGAATAATCAGAAAGTATGGACTTGATAACAGAAATGAGGCTGGAGATAGAATAATAGAATTCTGTGTGATCAATGACCTATTCATGACAAACACCATTTATAAGAAACACAAATGGTGATTGTACACATGAACTACTCATGTTGGTATACACAAGAATCAGGTTGACTAAATCTGTGAAAGAAATAGTTGAAAAAGCCGAATATTAGCTACAGAAATGAGGCTAGGGGCTGATTATGGAGCGGATCTTCAACTACTCAAAGGAAAGTTGAAGCTGAAGCTACAGAAAATAAATCTACAAGGACCAAAGTTTGACCTTGAGTCTATCTGATCAAAATTGAAAGAATATTCTCATGAACAGGTTTTAGGCCTTGAGCACTAATGAACAAAGACAAGATAAGCCTTTGGATGATATCCAGAATATCATTCATAAAGAATGTAAAAAGTCATTATAAAGACAGAGAAGAAAGAAAAGACCAAGATGGATATCAGAAGAGACTCTGAATATTGCACTAGAGTGCCAAGAAGCAAAAGCAAAGGGAAGAAATCAAGAACTTAAGAATCTGAAAAGAAGATTTCAAATGGCAGCTTGGGAAGAAAAAGCAAAGTATTATAATGAAATGTGCAAGGAGATGGAGTTGAAAACTCAAAAGGATTGATCTTGCTCAGCATTTCTTAAGCTGAAGGAATTAAAGAACAAGTTTAAGCTTTGAATTACAATACTCTAGGATGCTGAGGACAGAATGCTGAAAGATCCAGGAAGCATCAAAAGAAGATGGAAAGAGTACACGGAGTCACTAAACCAAAATAATTAGGTGACACAGAAGTGGTTTATTAAACAACATATGTTCAAGAGGCAATAGTGATGAAGGAAGAAGTTCAGGCTGCTCTAAAGAAAATGGCACAAAACAAGGCCCAAAGAAATGTTAGAATACCAGTTGACATTTCATCAAACAGATGTTGGATGCACTCACCAGGTTAAGCCAATAAATCTGAATGACAATTTCCTGGCCACCTGACCGGGAGAGACCTATATTGATTACCATTCCAAAAATAAATAGTCTAATAGAGTGTAGAAATCTTTGGACAATATCACTAATATAACACGAAAGCAAGAACCTTCTGAAGATTATCCAAAAACTACTAGAACAGTATATCAGCAAAACCCGCCAGATGTGCAAGGTGAGTTTAGAAGAGGCCATGATACTAGGGACATCACAGCCAATGTTATATGGATCTTGGCTGAAAGCAAAACCATTCCAGAGGAATGTCTGTGTTTCATTAACTATGCAAAAGCATTTGACTGTGTGGATCACAACAAATTTTTGCTAACCTTGAGAAGACGGGGCATCCCAGAACACTTAATTTTGTTTATGTGAAATCTATACTTTGACCAGGAAGCAGTAGTAAGAATAGAGTCCGGAAATACTGCATGGTTCAAGATCAAGAAAGGTGTGCATCCTATTTCATACCTTTTCAATCTGTAAGCAGAACAAACCATTTGGGAGGCTGGGTTTTATAAGGAGGAATGTAGCACATAAGGATTGGAGGACTACTCATCAATAGCCTGTAACCAATGTTAATAGCAGCACTATTCACCATCACAAGAACATGGAAACATCCCAAATGTCCAACAACAAAAGAATGGATTGAGAAATTGTGGTGCATTCACAGTGGAATACTATACAGCACGCAGAAGCAATGATTTTGTAAATTATTACCTAACGTGGGAGGGCCTGGAGAAAATTATGCTGCATAAACTAACTCAGTCTCATAAAGACAAATACTGCACAAGATCATTATTGTAAAAATAGAAGGAAAACTAGTAAAACAAGTATGGGGATGCAAGATGAGAAAGGGTGGGAGCAGAGGGGTAAGAATGGGTAGGGGTGAAATCACAAAGTTTCACAATTTAGTGGTGGAAGAATGGAGTGAAGGAAATGGGACGGATCCAGCGGGGATGTGATTGCAACGAGCATGGCCTGTATCAGATGCACATTCTTCTCCAGAGTCACACAGTTGCTCTTCAGTACATTAGAGAGGTCCCTAACCGCAGACTTTCCCATCGCAATACATCTTTTAATTTCCTGGTGCCAAGAGTGTTGATTGCGGAGCCAAGGAGACTAAAGCTATGAACAATCTCAATCTCTTCACCATCCATCCTGATGCTGCCAATTGGTC
>NW_006400108.1:1549802-1565850 GCF_000299155.1 Elephantulus edwardii | reverse complement strand
TCTATGTGTCTGTCATTGTACCAGTACCATGCTGTCTTGACTACCACGGCAGTGTAGTAGGATTTTAAGTCAGGGAGTGAGATGCCTCCTACCGTTTTTCTATTTTTAAGGAGTGCTTTGCTTATTCGTGGATATTGATCTTGTATCCTATCACTCTACTAAATTAGTCTACTAGCTCTAACAGGTTTTTTGTTGAGTCCTTTGGGTTTTCTGTGTACACTATCCTATCATCTGCATATCCCAATAGTTTAACCATCTCTTTGCCAGTTTGGACACCTTTTATTTTCTTATCTTGTCATATTGACCTAGCAAGTATGTCCGATACAATATTAAGTAGAAGTGGTGACAGTGAGCATCCTTCTCTGGTCCCCGTTCCTCTGCTTTAATCTTTCTTCATTGAGAATGATATTAACTCTTGGTTTTGCATATACATTGTTCACTGTTTTGAGGAAATTCCCTTCTATTCCAATTTTGCTGAGTATCTTTATCAGGAGTGTTGTATTTTGTCAAATACTTTTCTGTGTCAATATATAAAATTATATGGTTCTTGTTATTTGCTTTGTTAATGTGGTAAATTACATTGACTTTTTTTCTTATGTTGAACCATCCTAGCATATGATTCCCACTTGGTCAAGATAAATTATTTTTATGTGCTTTTGGATTCTATTGGCTAGGATTTTGTTAAGGATTTTTGTGTCTGCGTTGATGAGAGATATTGGTCTATAGTTTTCTTTTTTGGTAATATTTTTGCCTGGTTTGAGTATTAGGGTTATAATCAGCAGGATTCCTTTACAGTAACAAAAAGAACTTAAAGAAAGAAACCAGGAAGCAATACCATTTACAATAGCCAACCACTAATTGAGATACATGGGAATGAATCTAACTAGAGACACAAAAGTCGTATGCAAAGAAAATTACAGAATATTTATGTGAGACTCAATTAAATACCTTAATAAATGGAAATAAATATGCTCTGCTCATGGATAGGAATACTCAATTTCTGAAAATTACAATCCTACAAAAATTAATCTGCATGTTGAAGAGAATTCCAATATGGATACCAAGTTCATTTTTCAAGGAGCTCAAAAGGGAAATTGTAAAAAGGGAAGTTTATTTGGAGAGAAAAGAAACACTAAATAAGCAAAGCACCTCCAAACCGCAAGAATTAAGTGGAAGACATAGTAATCCCTGACCTCAAACCCTACTACACAGAAATAGTAACCAAAACAGCTTGGTACTAGGACAATAACAGACACATAGACCAATGGAACAGAATTAAAATCAGAAGTGAACCCAGCTATCTATGGTGAACTGATATTCAACAAGAAAATAAAAATCTGGTAAATGGGGAAATGACAATCTCTTCAACAAATGGTTCCAGTGAAACTGAACTTCCACCTGCAGAAAGCTGAAACAGAATCCAAATCTCACACCATACACAAAAATCAACTCAAGGTGCATTAGAAACCAAAGAGTAAAGCCCTAAACCATAATATTCTTCTGAGACAAAATGAGATCAAGCATAGATGGCCTAGTCTATGGTATAGAGAGCCTGTTAATTACAGACAGAAATGCACAATCTGAAGAAGATAAAATTGATGAATGAGATCTTCTAAAGATTAAAACTCAGTGCTCATGAAAAAATTTTTCCAACAGAAAACCTACTGACTGGGAAAAAACATTTGACAATACCATCTCAAACAAGGGTCTCATACCAAATTTTACAGACTACTCCCAGGCCTCCAGAAGAAAAAGACTGATAAACCAATTATGAATTGGGCAAGAGATATGGAAAGACTTTTCACAGAAGAAGACATTCAAATGGCCAAAAGACATGAAGAAATGTTCAAAACCACTGGCAATAAGGTAGATGCAAATCAAAACCACAATGAGATACCATTTCACCCCGGTGGCAGTGGCAAAGCTTAGCAGGGTATCAAGTCATAAATGTTGGAGAGGATATGGTAAGATAGGAACTCTTATACATTGTGATGGGATTGTAAAACAGTACAACCACTCTGGAAGACAGTTTGGTATTTTCTAAAAAGATGAACATAGGCATTCCATATGACCCAGCTTTTCCATTTCTTGGAATATACTGAGAGAAAGTGAGAACTGAGGCACAAACAGAAGCTTGTACACTAATGTTCAAAGCAGTGTTATTCACTATAGGAAGAACATGAAAACAACCCAAATGTCAAACCACTGTGGAGTGGATTGAGAAATTATGGTACATTCACACAATGGAATACTACGCAGCATGCAAGAGCAATGATTTTGTAAACTGTCACTTAACTTGGGAGGGATCGGAGAGCATTATGCTAAGTGAACTAACTCAGTCCTATAAGGACAAATACTGTATAAGACCATTATTGTAGAATGTGTCTGAAGATCCAAGGTGGGCAAGGAGGAGTAGAACAGTGAGGACTGGTGGCAGGGGGAGGTGTGAGGCTCAATCATTGGGTTGCATAGTCACACAATTTGATGGGTGGAGGAGAGATAGGTGGGTAAAGGAAAGGGGAAATATCTAGTGTGATAAACAAAGTATACTAACTTTGTGAGCAAACCAGTATTTAAAAAAAAAAAACACCTAAAATTAGCTTCCAAGGAGCAGCTTGGTTTTACCCTCTCCAGGAAATGCCTGTTTATTCTTTGGCTGTCCATGGTATGCTCAATAATGTTCTCCAACACCACAATTCAAAGGCATCTATTCTTCTCCCATAGTGACTTTTAAAAATCATTCTATAGTGCCTTTATTCATTATATAGTGTCTTTCCTTATTTCTTATCATGGTTTTTGTTCCATGTCTATTTTAACAGAGATTATTATTGCCTTTCCAACTTTCTCATGGATGCCATTTTCTTGGAATGTTTTTCTACCCTTTCATTGTATATAACACAAAGTACATATACAAAGACAATGTATATGAATGAATATATGTAAACTAACAACATATTACATTAAAGGTATTAATAGAGAAGATTTGGAGAAAGTGAACTAAGAAAAGATCTACAAATTTCCCTCTGAAAAATAAGAGAGAGAGACAGAGAATGAATAAGCATTAAAAAAAAGAAAGCTTCTGGATGGTCAAGTGACTTTTAAGTTCCTCTTTAAAACTAAATGTAGAGGGACAGAACAAGAGAGAAAGACCTTCATTGAGATGGATTGACTTAGTGACTGGAGTAATGAAGGTGAGTATGTCTGAGATGATAAGGTTGGCTCAGGATAGAGCTGGGTTCAGAGTTGTGGTACATAGGGTAGCTATGAGTCATAAGCAACTTAACTGCATATAACAAAAACAGCATACTTAATTATGTTAGAAATAGTCATATAGCAGTTCTAAAACTAAAACAAAACTGCAAGTGTTACAGATACATGAAGAAATGCTCCAAATCACTGGTAATAAGAGAGATGAAAATTAAAACCATAATGAGGTACCATCTTACTCCAGTAAAAGCAGTAAAGTTTAACAGGGCAGCAAGTAATACATGTTGGAGAGGATGTGTAGAAAAAGGAACTCCTATACATTGTTGGTGGGATTGTAAAATGGTGCAACCATTCTGGAAGGCAGTTTGACGCTTCCTCAAAAAGCAGAACATAGAAATTCCATATCACCCAGCTATTCCACTACTTGGAATATACCCTGAGAATATGAGAACTGAGGCACAAATGGAGATGTGTACAACATTATTCACAGCAGCATTATTCACCATCACAAGAACGTAGAAACAGCCCAAATGTCCAACCACAAATGAATGGCTTGAGAAATTATGGTTCATTCACACAATAGAATACAAGGCAGAGCACAGGAGCAATAACTTTGTAAATTATTACTTAACTTGGGAGGGACAGAAGAGCATTATTCTGAGTTAACTAACTCAGTCCCACAAGGATAAATATTGTATAAAACCATTATTATAGAATGAATATAAGGATCTTGGAGGGGTGGGAGTGGCTGGAAGCAGAGGGATGTGGATGTGCAGGGTGAGGGGGGATTAATCATTGGATTATACAATTTGATGGGTTTGGGGTGAGGGAAATTGAAAGCATTTGTCCAAATTTAATTCAAATTTTGTAAATAAACTAGTAGAAAAATTTAAAAAAATAAACAGTATTCTGTCTTTATAAAAAAGCACAGGAAATCACACACAGCCCATACACTAACTTCCAGGAGCTGAAAAGGCTTGACTTCCCAATTCTTTCTTGTTAAAAGTGCAGAATTGCCACTCTGGGCAAAATCTTCTTTGACTGTGACCTAAAATGTGCCCTGTGGTTGGCTTTGCCAGATTTCATACTTCTATTTCGCAAATGCTTCTCATTTAGGGAAACCCTGATAATTAATATTTTGATTTAAAGTTTTGTGGAATAGTAGGACTGCTGGAAAGAAATTGTAAGCATAAGTTAGTTGATTAATTGCCTCACACCCCAAATGATCATGTATTATTCTTTTAAATGAACAAAAGCAAACAAAACAGTTGCCATCATGACTCAAACTCATGTTAACACATATTCCTGATCTCCGCATGTGTGGCAAAGTAGAGTTATGCTGCCTAGATTTTCAACAATTGATTTTTTTCCCTCTGTAGGCAAATTGGTAGATTCTTCTTCTTGATAAACCTGACTTGCAAAATTTTGGTAAGCAATTGAATGTTTTAACCATTTGCACAATCCAGGGACTCCTTTTCCAGTATTGTTCTTGGTGTTATATGCTATCAAGTTGGAATCAACTCATAGCTGACCTTCTAGTGGGTTTTCCGAGGCTATAAACTGCACAGGAGGAAATTTCCTATCTTTCTTCTGTGGGGCACTTTGTAGATTTGAACTTCATTGTCTATGAGTTGCCAGTGTAACTACTCATCACTAGGCCACCAAACCAAAACCAAAGGCTGCTGATTTGATATTACCTCATAGCAACTCTTCATTGAGTTTCTGAAGCTGTAAATCCCATAGTAGGAGACTTCTTAACTTTCTTCTGAAAAATACCTTGTGTATTTGCATGAACGACTTTTCAATTAGCAACATAACATAAAGTACACTGTATGACCAGACCTCCTTGCCTTTTGAGCATATATTAACTTCTTTTGTGTGTGTGTGTAAGCATGTATTAACCTCTTAATAAATGCTTTGGAGTTTAAAAATAAACAATAAATTCCGACTTGAATAATCTTCCAACAAGCTAGCTGATATTGTTACCTTAAAGATAATATATAGATAAGGAAAGGATGTTTTAGATTTAGCCCCAATCTTTCTCTAAATTTTCTATATTAAATCTTGCTTTAATTCAGAAATGGTAACTTTTTAATAAAATGCTATCTCAGCTTTGAAAAGTGGAACACAGAGAAGAGAGATGAAGGTGAGAGCTAACTATTCTCCAGCTGAGATAAAGTATCTTTCATCTCAAGTGCCAACTCCAGTCACCTGCTTGGAGCCATATCTTAAGCAGAGCACATCAGAACTGTAAAGAGGCTGATTGAGTAAATCTTAGAAGAAGCTTGAGAAGCTATTTTCTTAAGATTGTCGCAAGTGATTGTAATACTCAACTTAGGCTGTGTATCGTGGCTTCCAGCTCAAATCTAAGAGAAGACAGTGCTCAAGTCAACCGATGGTGTCTACCTGGAGTGTTCAGGCAAAGAGGAAGTTTATATACTCCGTATCTTCTAACTTTGCTTTATAGCCTTCTCCTGCCTCTATAAGGGATAACCATATAAGGAAAAATTGCCCTCATGACAACACTACTGTGTATGTGAGAACTCTGCTCACATTTTGATAACTTATTTTCTAGAAGTAGATTAGGTGGATTCAAACTGTCAGTCTCGTCAATTAGTAGCTGAACACTTAGCCATTTAAGCCACACAGTGACATTATCCATTTCATTTTTTAGTCTTATATCTATAATATCAGAATCAGAAATAAGGTATTACTATATACATTTTAACAGAAAACATTCAAAGTTGAAAGGTTATTGAGACAACTAAGTAAGCCTCCTGAACTTACAGTTGGAAAACTAAGACTTAATTTGAGTTCAAGACTATTTTCATCAATACACTTCCAGATTTTCCCATCAATCATTCTCACTAAGGAAACCTAGTGGCATAGTAGATTAAATGTAGAGTTCATGGAGAACAAGTTCAGCATTTTGAACCCACTCCACAGAATAAAGATGAGATAGTCTCTCTAGATTTACAGACTTGGAAACACAATGGAGAGTCACTATGAACCAGAATTGACTCCGGGAAAGTTTAGTTTTTACATCATTTTGTTTTAATTCTTGCTATACTTCTTCCTTTTATATAAAAAAGGAACCTTGTGACTGTAAGTTCAATATTGGACTTCTTTTAAAAAGGCCATTGGTTTAAATCTCTTCAGTTGCTCCACAAGAGAAAGTTGAGGCAGTCTACTATGGTAGAAATTTATTACTTTGGAAATTGTATGGGAAATTCTTCTCTGTCCTATAAGATCAGTGAGAGCTGGGATCAACTTGATAGGAATGGGATTCTGTATTTGAATCTAATTTCTCTGTTTTCTTTATACTAATTGATTATCTCTTGTTTTAACTTATTTTACCACACTGTTCATAGTCTTCCGTCTGGCAACTTTCATGCCAATATGTTCAGGTACTTTTTGTCATTGGACATCTTTTGAGCCTCCTTTCAAGCCCAAACATAAAGCCATTTTAACTGTGTACAATTTCCTGGCTTGCTTTTCAAATCTTGGAAGTTGAAATGAAAGAATAATGCAATGTAAATTCATTCATTTATCTCACCGCTGTCCTTTGGCCTATGTCACATTAACTCACAACAATCACTTTCACAGAAGCCATAAATCACATTCTTACTATTAGACAGAGAGCTGAAATTTTTTGCTTTCTCTCTCTAAAAATATTTATTTTTTGTTATTGATAATCTTGCCCTGGATGTGCTCACCAAGTTGTGCCAAGAAATCTAGACAAAACCACTTGGCCAACTGACTGGAAGAGATCTATATTTGCTCCCATTCCAAAGAAAGGTGACCCAACTCAGTATGGAAACTACAGAACAGTGTCATTGATTTCACATGCAAGCAAGATTCTACTGAAGATTATTCAAAAATGATCAGCAGAGAACTGCCGGAAGTCCAGGCTGGGTTTAGAAGGAGTCGTGGTACTAGGGATATTGTTGCTGATGTTAGATGGATCTTGGCTGAAAGCAGAGAATACCAGAAGAATGTCTATCTGTGTTTCATTGATTATGCAAAGGCATTTGACTGTGTGGATCATAACAAACTGTGACTGACTCTGAGAAGAATGGGAATCCCAGAACATTTAATTGTGCTAATGTGAAACCTATACTTGGACCAAGAGGCAGTAGTCAGAACAGAGCGGGGCAACACTGCATGGTTCAAAATTGGGAAGGGTGTACGCCAGGGATGCATCCTGTCTCCATACCTTTTCAACATGTATGCAGAGCAGATTATCTGAGAGGCTGGGTTCTATGAGGCGAATTGTGGCATCAGGATTGGTGGAAGATCTATTAACAATCTGCGTTACGCAGATGGCACAACCCTGCTTGCTGAAACTGAGGAGGACCTCATACACTTGCTGCGAAGTGTCAAGGACTGCAGCCTTCAGTATGGACTGAGGCTCAATGTCAAGAAGACAAAGATTCTCACCACTGGACCAACTGGCAGCGTCAGGATGGATGGCGAAGAGATTGAGATTGTTCACAGCTTTGGTTTGCTCGGCTCCCCAGTCAACACTCTTGGCACCAGCAGTCAGGAAATCAAAAAGCGTATCGCGATGGGAAAGTCTGCTGTTAGGGACCTCTCTAAAGTACTCAGGAGCAACAGTGTCTCTCTGGAGACTAAGGTGCGCCTGATACAGGCCATGGTATTTGCAATCACCTGTTATGCATCAGAGAATTGGACAATGACTAGGGAGGACAGAAGGAGAGTGGATGCTTTTAAGCTGTGGTGCTGGAGAAGAGTACTGAATGTACCATGGACTGCCAGGAAAACAAACAGATTCATCTTGGAGAGGATTAAACCAAGCTACTCTTTGGAGGCAAGGATTCTGGGGCTCCGTCTGACATACTTTGAACATGTTGCCAGGAGGGACGGGTCCTTGGAGAGGAACATCATGCTTGGGAATGTGGAGGGATGGCGCAGGAGGGGAAGACCCTCTATGAGATGGATTGACTCGGTGACTGGGGTAATCGGGATGGGTGTGTCAGAGGCAGTGCGGTTGGCGCAGGATAGAGCAGGGTTTAGGGCTGTTGTGCATAGGGTCGCTATGAGTCGCAAACCACTCGACGGCACATAACAACAACAACAACATACAGAATAGCATAAAACAATATCTACATGTGCCAATCAGTAACATTGATCAAAAATATCCATCCACTTCACAGAGTTCTGGTAATCTACTCCTTAAATATGTCTTGGATACATACACTTTGCTCTTTTATCTGAGTTCTGCTTAATTCTCTAGTCTTTTTCTTATTCATCGCTAGTTTCTCATAAACAAGCTAAGAATTTTTTCAGTATTTCAAGTACTTATCTATAATGCTTCAGTTTGATTTGCACTTTAAGATAAAAAAAATAAAAGTCTCGGCAACTGGACTGATAGGCAACATCACAATTCATGAAGAAAATATTGATGTTATATAGGATTTAATTTTGCTGAGAGTCACAATCAACAACTACAGCAGCAGCAATCAAGAAGTCAAAGACTGTTGCACTGGGCAAATCATCTGCCAAGGGCCACTTTGAAGAGCTGAAGAGCAAGAATATAACTTTAAAGATTAATGTGCACTTTATTCAAGCCATGTTATTTCCAATTGCATCATATGCATGTGAAGGTTGTATAATAAAAGAAGACCACTCACTTCCCTTTGACCTCCAGGACAGGTATCCATGCACCTTGACTCAGAGATGAAAATTCCCATGGCAACACTCCCACAGAATTCACCTGGACTGTATCTCACACTTCCTACCCCTTCACAGCCCAACCTGGGCACAGGTAAACTGAGCAAGAACCTGCTCCATTACCTTGGAAAGCCACCACTGACTCTTTGAACTTTAAAACAGCTTTGTCTGACTCATACAGGAACAGGCCCACCACAGCTAGGCCTAAAGATATATCCCATCTCCCAGACCCCAAAATAAAACCAGATGAGAAGTTTCTTGTTATATTAGGACACAGAAGTGTCCATTGATGAGCAATTGAGAAGATTAATATTGGGAAATGGAATTGTGTGCAATGATTAAGATATATAACTCTATCAATTGCATCAATTGTATAAAAGTAAGTAACTGTCAATTACCTACACAGACACAACTGAAGTTGTTCTACATATACCTAGAAGTTCTTCACATAATGAGAAGAAAGCAATAGTCAGTATCAAACAATACAAAAAAGCAAAACCAGATTTTCCTTAAAAAAGCACACCAGATCATGTGCCCAGTCAATACCCTAGAGACAGGAAATATACTGACAAGGAATTTCAAAAATCAGAAATGACAAATGGGGGGGGAAGTATTTACATGAAAAAATATTTGCTTACTTGCCAGAAGTAAAAAAAAAATTCAAGAATGCAATACAACATATTCAAGAAACAAAAGAAAAGGACAAGTCAATGAGACAGAAGATAAAGCTCTAAATGAGAAATGTCTATAACCAAAAGCAGAGGAAAGATGAAATAAAACAAATAATTTTTTTAAGAAAAACATAATAATATGTTGGATGACATAAAAGGAAACTACATATGGTAACTGAAATTCTAGAATAGGAGAGAAAGATTTAAAAGCACTGAGAGAATTGTGGACAAAAAAAACCTTTGCAGATATCATGAAAAATGAGGAAATACATTTAGACATTTATCCCACCCCAAAAGAACTGTTATTGTTACGTGCTTTAAAATCACCTGAGACTCATAGTGACCCTGTGTACATTAGCTCTGAAACCTACAATATTCTGAGCCAATCTCATCATCTTCAACAGACCTAATCCTGTTTCGGCAGTCACTGTGTCAATCCATCTCACACTGGGTCTTGCTCTCCTGTGCTGTCCCTACACCCTTCCAAGCATGATGTCCCTCTCCAAGGACTAGTCCCTCCTGGCCATGTGCCTGAAGTATGTGAGATGGAGCCTCAAAATCCTTACGTCCAGGAAGTAGCCCAGTTTCACCTTCTCTAGGATGGACCTATTTGTTCTCCTGGCAGTCCATAGTATGTTCAACACTTTTGTCCAACACCAAAACTCAAAAGCATCGATCCTTCTTCTATCTTCCCTAATTATTGTCTCAGATGTATAGCAAAAACTATGGCCTGGATCAGGTGCATCTTAGTCTCCAGACTGACATCATTGCTCTTCAGTACTCTAAAGAGATCCCTGACAGCAGACTTTCCCAATGCAATTCATCTTTTCATTTCCTGACTGTTCATGCCAAGAGTGTTGATTGTGGAAGCAAGCAAGCTGAAGTTACCAGTAATGTCAATCTTTTCTCCTTCAATAATGAAGCTGCTAATTGGTCCAGTGGTGAAAATCTGTGTTTTCTTGATGCTGAGCTTCAATTAATATTGAAAACTACAGTCCTTGACCTTGTGTAGCAAATGTCTCATGTCCTCTTCAGTTTCAGCAAGCAAGGTTGTGTCTGCATAACGCATGCTGTTGATGAGTCTTCCTCCAGCCCTGATGTTACATTTCTACTCACAAAGTCCAGCCTCTTGAATGATTTGTGTATCTATATATAGATATAGATTGGGAGTTATGGAGATATGATGAATCCCTGATGTACCACCTTTCTTGATTCTGAACCATAAAGTCAAATGGATTAGACTCCAAAAGTAAAACATCAATACATACAGTAAAATTCTCCAAAATAAAAGACAAAGATAAAATACTAAAAGCAGTGTGAAAAAAATAAGGAGTCATCTGCAATGGAGAACCAATTATATTAAATTCTGACTTCTTGGAAACTATGTAAGCAAAAAGACAATGGGATGACATATTCAAAAAACCAAAGGAAAATAATTTCCAGCCAAAGATCCTATATACAGTGAAACTCTCCATCAAATAAATATGGAGGAGAAATTAGGACATTCAGGAAAATCAGGAATTTAAAGAATTCATGAACACATAAACAATTCTACAAGAAATATTTAAGCCACCCCCCCAAAAAAAAAGAAATACTGAAACCCCAAACTATAAAGTTAATAAGAGACAAACTGGAAATAAGCTTAGACAGTCTAGTCTATGGTATAAAGAGGCTGACAAATACAGCCAAAAATGCACATCTGGAGAGGATAAAATTGATGAATGGGACTTTCTAAAAATTAGATACTTATCAAAACCTTTTTCCAATAGGGTGAATTAAAACAAAAAACCTACTGACTGGAGAAAAATATCTGACAATACCATCTCAGACAAGGGTCTTATAACAAAAATTTACAGAATAATATAGGACCTTCCCAAGAAAAGACTGATAACCCAATAAAAAAATGGACATCAGGGTTGGGGTAAGACTGAGAAAAACTGGATAGATTATGTATACTGAATTGAAACAGATGAGGGAGAGAACAGTTTAAAAATGATATGTGATAGCATATTATGATTATCACAGGAATCCAGGATTAAGGTTGCATGGTGGAGTGCATTTGGGGTGGGGGGGCAGGGGCGGGGTCAGGGGGATTGTATACCAATGAAGAAGTTTATCTTTTGCTTTTCAAAGAGAGGAAAAAACTGCGGGGTGGGGGGCTAGAGAAAAAAGTTCAACAATGAATTAATGGAAATCCAAAATCTCTGTAAATGTTCATTAAAATTAATAGAATAAAATTTTAAAAATGGGCAAAAACATCAAAGACTGTTCAACAAGGAAGACATTCAGATGGCCAACAGACACATGAATAAATATTCAAACTGACTAGCAATTAGAGAGAGATGCAAACCAAAGCACGTGACATACTATCTCACGCCAATAGTAATGGTAAGGTTCAGTAGGGCGGCAAACAATAAGCATTTGAGAGGACGTAGAGAGGAGGAAACTCTCATAGACTGTTTGTTGACTTAAGTACACTGCTTAAGAGAAAAAGAGTAGAGGGTTGGATAACATAACAAAGCCCATTAATATATTGTCTACAAGGGGCACAACTAAGAAATGAGCAGGAAGATAAACTGCAAATCAAGGGATAAAATAATAAATACAGTAAGTGACACGCATAAGAAAGCTGGAGTGGCAATAATAATCTCTGATAAAATAGACTTAAAGGTGAAAACCATAATAAGAAAAGAAAATGCCCTAAGACACAATGTGACAAAAGAACATTACCCTAATTAACATCTGTGCATGATATGATTGTCGTTATTTGCCGTTGAGTTGCTTGCGACTCATAGTGACCCTTTGACCCTATGTACAACAGCCCTAAACTCTGCTCTGTCCTGTACCAATCGCACTGTCTCCAATACACCCATCCCGACTGCCCCAGTCACTGAATCAATCCACCTCATAGAGGGTCTTCTCCTGTGCTGTCCCTCCACCCTCCCAAGCATGATGTCCCTCTACAAAGACCAGTCCCTTCTTACAACATGTCCAAAGTATGTTAGACGAAGCCTCAGAATCCTTGCCTCCAAGGAGTTGCCTGGTTTAACCCTCTCCAGGATGAATCTGTTTGTTTTCCTAGCAGTCCATGGAACCCTCAATACTCTTCCCCAGCATCACAGCTCAAAGGCATCAATTCTCCTTCTATCCTTCCTAGTCATTGTCCAACTCTCTGATGCATAACAAGTGATGGCAAAGACCATGGCCTGTATCAAACACACTTTAGTCTCTAGAGAGACACCAATCCTCTTCAGAACTTTGGAACGGTCCCTAACAGCAGACTTTCTCCTATTGCAATATGCCTTTTAATTTAGACTTGTAAAATACGTAAAACAAATGCTACTAAACTTGAAGAAAAAAAATAGACAACATAATAGTAGTAGGAGACTAACACACCACTCTCACTGAAGGAGAGGTCACCTCAAAAGAAACTCTGCAAAGACAGAGAAGAACTAAACTATACAAATCAGCCAGCTCAACTTCATAGACCGTATGTAGGGTAATTAATTCAACAAAAACTCAATTTACTTACTTCTCAAGTGCACATGGTACTTTATCCAGAATTGCCTATATATTGTTGTTGTACATATTAGGACCCAAATTAAAACACATTGAAATAATACAAAGTATCTTCTCAGAACACAATGTCATAAAACTAAAAATTAGCAAGAAGATAAAGGATGGGGAGATACCCATGTGGAAGCTAAATAACACATTGCTTTAGCACTACTGGTTTATAAAGAACAAAAAAGTGAAATAAAAAAGTTCCTCAATATGAATGAAAATGTCAGAATCAAAATCTTTGAAGGGCAAGTTGTAATGACAATCTCTAGAAATTATCACTTAGTATCTTTGTAAACAGGCAACCAATGCCAAGGACATGAAGACCATAGACATGCCAGGAACCACTAGTACAAAGGCATGAGACACTCTCTAGTAGGTCAAGGACTAAGCTCAGCACAATCACAAAATAGCCTTCCATGAAATACTTCAGTAACTGGACATAAAAATCAAACATGGTATCAAATGTTTGTCATGAGTGATGTTCTATGTTTTCAATGATAGAGTAATAAACTGGGAAAGAGTTGTGACTCTCATATCTTTTGGTGCCTTGTAGCTAACCATTTAAAAAGTATAATCCAAGAAAGCTGCATTTAACCAGTAGCAGAAAATTTCTGATTCTTATGCACCCTGTCAGGTGAAATACGTGTGTATAGCTTGTGTTTATGTTTCTTACAAAAAGTATTTGCTATGAATAAATAGTTGATTGTACAGATTGTTCTATCATTCTATACCCAGCCTCATTTCTGTCACTAAGTCCATGTTTTCAAACTACTAATCCTTCTTCCTGGTTCCCAACTTTTGCATTTCAGTCACCCATTATTATTAATGCATGTTGGTTACATATTCGATCAATTTCTGACTGCAACAATTGAAAGAAATCATCTTTGCCTCAAAGGAGCACCCTGAGTGCACTTTCTCCAAGAGATATCCTATTTGTTCTTCTGGAAGTCTATGATATATTCAGAAAAAAACACAATTCAAAAGTGTCAATTCTTCTGTCATCCTTATTTATTATTCAGCTCTCAGATGCATAGCAAGTGATTGAAAAGACCACGACCTTAATCAGATGTACTTTAGTCTTCAGACTGACATCACTGCTCTTGAGTATTTTAGAGACATCCCTGACAGCAGACTTGACCAATGCAGTATATCTCCTGATCACCAGACTGCTGGTCCTAAGGATGTTGATTTTTTATCTAAGCAAGATGAAATCATTGACAACTTTGATCCTATCTCCATCTATCATACTGCTGCTTATTGACCCAGTGATGAATGACTTTGTTTTCTTGATGTTGAGATGTAGTCCACATTAAAGGCTGTGTTGTTTAATCTTCTGCAATGAATGTTTAAAATCCTCCTTACTTTTTGCAAGGAAGATTGCACCATCTGCATAATTCACACTGTTGATGAGTCTTTCTCCAATCCTGATTCCACATTCCTCTTAACCCAGCTTTACAAATTAGTATGTCAGCTTATAGATTGAAGAGGTGTGGAGAAAAAAAAATACATTCCTGACATACACTCATCTTGATTTTAAATCATGGAATGTTCCATTTCTCTATTTTTATAACAGCTTCTTGATCTAGATGTATATTTAGTATGAGCATAATCAAGTGTTCTGGGACTCCCATTCTTCTCAATGCTAGGCACAGTTGGAGTTTAGTGGTAAAAAGCTGAGTTGCCAATCCGAAGACATGCAATTCTAATTCACTAATAATTCCCCAGGAGAAAGATGAACAATTCCTACCATGGTATTTACTACCTCTGAAAACCCACTGGAGGGTCAATTATGAGTCAGATCTTGTTTTAAACAAGAGCCTCACACTCCCCAAATGACCATTAAACAAATAAAGAAAAAGATCTACCTCCTGGATCTCAACTGTTTTAAATAAGAGGCTCCTAGCCTCCAATCAACTGTTGAGAGCATGAATAGGCTCATAAAAACAGCCAAAAATACACAATCAGGAGGGAATTCAAACAGTCTAAACAAACTTTCTAAAAAAATTAAATTCCTGTGTGCATCAAATTTTTTCCCACTAAGTTGAAATTTGGCAACATCATTTCAGATAAAGAATTTCTAGCCAAAATTTACAGTAAAATACAGGGACTCCACAAGAAAAGGACTGACAATCTGAGTTCAAAATGTATAAAAGACATGAAAAGACTATTTACAAAGGAGACTATATGGATGACCGACAAACACATAAGGAAATCTTAAAAATTATTAAAAATCTATGAGATGTAAATAAAAACAAAACCAAGATACCATCCCACTCCAAAAGCAAAAGCAAAGTTTAACAGCATATCAAACAATAAATGCTGATGAAGATGTGGAGAGATTGGAACTTTTCTGCAATAATGGTGAGAGTATAAGGTGATAAAACCACAGTGGAAAGCCAGCTAACATTTCCTCATTAAGATGAAAATATAAATTCCATATGATCCAGATATTTCACTAGTAGGAATATGCTCCACGGAAATCAGAGCTAAGACAGTGATATGTACATCTGTTTATCACAGCATTATTCATGATAGCAAGAAGACGGAAATAACCCAAATAAATGCCTACCAACAAACAAATGGAGAGAGAAATTGTGGTACATTCACACAATTGAATATTATGCAACAACAACAAAAAAAACCACAACAGAGTATGTGTAATATACTATAAAATATGGGAAAGACTAGAGGGCATGATGATGAGTAAAATAATTTAGTTACAAAAGAACAAATACTGCGTAAGAAAATATTGTGCACTTCAACGATTTAGAACCTCCCAGATGAGCTGTGGGTGAGCATTAACATTACTGGTAAGTATATTCATTTTCTCCTGGACACAGAGCCTACTAATTGGTCCTAAAAGCCTTCTGAGGTCCCAACTCTTCTCACTATTTCTTAGTTATTGGAATGGA
>NW_006400108.1:1546503-1549542 GCF_000299155.1 Elephantulus edwardii | reverse complement strand
ATATGAACATGTACAGCTAAGCACAATTGATAACAGTGAATCTAAATTCCAAAATCAATCTCCACAATAGTCTACGTGTTTCCTACTGCCAAAGGGGCCCTTTAAAGTAGTGAGAGAAGATCTTCACCCTGAAACCTACAGAGTCCCTTTTCAGCAGGAAGTAGCTAAGAGAATACGCCATGCCGTTTTCCTTATGAATCAGGGTGAAGTCTCTCTCAGGGAGGAGCGATAGGGAATGGCAAAGGACACACTGACAAAGGAGATTAATCAGAACTGACTTCGACAAGCACTGTGGCAATTGGACAATTAAAACAGATAATTTGGGGGGTGAGAAGAACGAACTTGGGAGGAGGGTAGAGAAAACAGTGCAACAATGAATGAAAGAAAACCCAAAATCTCTGTAAATGTTCACTAAAACTAATAAAATTTAATAATAAAAAAGAACATATTGTGAAAATAGGAGGATAACTGAGCAAGATATGTATAAAATTTCAAAAGGGAAACAGGAATAGGAGAAGGAATGGGAAATGAAGAAGGAGGAAAAATCACTAAAATAGCAGAGATTAGTGACCAGATGAGAGTGTGAAGGATGATAAAAGATGTAATAGGGACTTAAAGAGACAGATGGTGAAAGATTAATAGTAATTAATTGTATAAGCACAATGTGTATAAATGGTTGTATCCAAACCAATTAAAAAAAAACAAAACAAAAACAACACAACAACAAACAAAACCACTCCAAAAGTTATTTGTTGTTGTTGTTCTTGTTATGTGCCATCGAGTCACTTGTGACTCATAGTGACCCTATGTACAATAGCCCTAAACTCTGCTCTTTCCTGTGACGATTGTACTGTCTCTGATACACCCATCCGGATTACCCCAGTCACTGACTCAATCCACCTCATAGAAGGCCTTCCCCTCCTGCACAGACTTTCCCGTCGCAATACTTCTTTAATTTCCTGCCTGCTTGTGCCAAGAGTGTTTACTGTAGAGCCATCCAAACTAAAGCTGTGAACAATCTTAATCCCTTCACCGTCCATCCTGATGCTGCCAATTGGTCCAGTGGTGAGAATCTTTCTCTTCTTGATATTGAGCTCAATCCATACTGAAGGCTGCAATCCTTGACCTCTGCAGCAAGTGCTTCAGGTCCTCCTCAGTTTCAGCAAGCAGGGTTGTGTCATCTGCATAATGCAGATTGTTGATAGATCTTCCACCAATCCTGATGCCACATTTCTCCTCATAGAGTCCAGCCTCCTGGATAATCTGTACCAAGTTGTGTCAAGAAATAGGGAGGACAATCACTTGGCCAACCAATCCAAAGAAGGTGACCCAACAGAGTGTGGAAATTATAGAACAATATCATTGATATCACATGCAAGTAATATTCTGCTGAAGATTATTCCAAAATGACTGGAACAGCACACCAACAGAGAACTGCCTGAAGTGCAAGCTGGGTTTAGATGGGTTCGTGGTACTAGGATTATTGTAGCTAATGTTAGATGGATCTTGGTGGAAACCAGGGAGTAACAGAGGAATGTCTATCTATGTTTCATTGATTATGCAAAGGTGTTTGACTATGTGGATCGTAACAAACTGTGGCTGACTCTGAGAAGAATGGGAATCCCAGAATACTTGATAGTGCTAAAGCAAAACCTGTACTTGGGCCAGGAGGCAGTTGTCAAAACTGAGCAAGGAAAGAGTGCATTGGCATTGTTCAAAATTGGGAAGAGTACACCAAGGATGTGCCCTATCTCCATACCTTTTCAACCTATATGTAGGACAAAGAGAAGAAGTCTGAATTAATTGATCCTTTATATCCTTTTCTTCTAGGATATCTACAAGTAATTCCAAATTTGAACCAACTTTTTTCAAACAATATAACAAAATCCATGCTGAAGGTCAGAACTACAGAGAAAGAACTCTGGGTATGAGCATGAATAAAAAATTAATGATCTAGAAGAGAAACCAAAGATGTGAATATCAGTATACACTGTTAATGTTCTTAGGAGCTGTCAATTCAACAACAACAAGAGTGATCCTATGAATTACAAACCTGAATCTTACCCTATCCTACACCATCCTCACCATCGCTGCTATACTCGAGCTCATTGCTCCAGTCACTTAGTCAATTCATCTTGTTGAGGGTCTTCATCTCTTTCGCTTATTCTCCACCTTTCCAAGTATGAAGTTCTTCTTTAACGTACTGTTCCAATTTTCCCTGGATCTTCAACAAGACTTTTTTGCTTGTGATATTCCTGATATTGTGTAATAATTTCCACATTAAGCTCGGTCACTTTTCTTGAGAATGGGGACAAATATGGATTTTTTTCCAGCCAATTGATGAGGTAACTACCTGTCTTCCAAATTTCCTGTCATAAACTGAAGGATACATCCAGAGCTGCATCTATTTGCTGAAACTTGTCAATTGATACTCCATCAAGTCCTTGGAGTTTATTTTTTTCCAATGCAATTTGAACTGTATTCTTCACCATTGTTCCTTGATCTTATGCCACTTCCTGATGGTTTTATTGGTTTGTATCAGTCCATTCTTTTTTTGGTTCAGTGTATTCCTTCCATCTTTTGATGTTTCCTGGGTCGTTCAAGATTTTGCCCATGGCATCATTCAGTACTGCAACTCAAGGCTTGAAATTGCTTTTCAGATCCTTCAGCTTAATCTGAAAAATAGAGAGAAGGCACTGAACACTAAAGATTAAAGACCAGATGAGCTGTGGAATAAATAAAGTATATCATCCACAAAAAATGAAAATATTATTACAAAGGTAGGTGGGATAAAAGAAAAGACCAAAATGAATGTCACAGGAAAATCAGAAATTTGTACTAAAATAAAGAGAAGTCAAATCAAAAGGAAGAGATGATGAAATAAAGGAAGTGGACAGAAATTTTAATAGGGCTGTTGTTGTTGTTATGTGCCGTCGAGTCGTTTGCAACTCATAGCGACCCTATGCACAACAGCCCTAAACCCTGCTCTATCCTGCACCAACCGCACTGCCTCTGACACGCCCATCCCGATTACCCCAG
>NW_006400108.1:1540013-1541538 GCF_000299155.1 Elephantulus edwardii | reverse complement strand
ACCCAAAATCCCTGTAAATGTTCATTAAAATTAATAAAATTTAATAATAATTATAAAAAGAAATTTAAAAAAGAGAAATAATAGTTCAAGCAAGTTCCAGAGAAAAGAGTGCTTAAAATCTGATTGAAAGGGTATGTGGCAGAGTGAGAAAACATTTTAAGTGAATATTAAGATGTGGAGGAAGTTGTCAGACTAGATTTGAGAAATAAGCTGAATTTTGTGAGGCAACTGATTTGTGAAAGAAAGGCCAGAGAAGGGAATTTATAAAGGCTCTGGATGTGAGGCATCATGACACAAAACCATATTTAGAAGCTTGAATTTGGTCTGTAAAAGAAATTGATTAGATTAAAATATACATACCTCAGAAGCATTTCTTGTCATGGAAGTATTCTATTTCTCATCTTTGAAAATTGGATTTTATACCTCTACATGTCATTATGACAGACAAATGGACAACATACAAGTTAGCTAGTATAGACAAATATTCTATAAAAGTAATTTCTCCCTTACCTCCAAATGCATTCTCTTACCCTGATATGAAATAATCACAAAACACATACCATTATATTTAATCTCTTTCATTATGAAGTTGAATAGACAGAATCTGCTACATGTGAGAAACTGCCTGGGCATGAAGACAGGGAGAAAATAACCATGCATAATACAGACATGATCTCTAGTCTCAAATTGCTTATAATTTTGTCTAATGGGCATAAATTTAAGTGACCTTTGACACTTGAGATGAAATGGGTATATTGAGCTAGGAGAGTAGAGAATGGAGGTTTTATTTCAAACTAGGGATGTCAGGAAATATTTACTATAAGAAGGGACATTTTATCTGGGAAATAAAAAGTAAAGTGTATTAATTAGCTAAATTACTGGTGGTAGTTAAGAGGAAGAGTGCATACTGGAAAATTTTTGTAGGACAAATTTTAGTTATTGTTGAAAGAGTGAGTAGCATAAACAAATTCTCAAATAACTACTTTCTGTTGAGTTGATTCTGATTTATAATGACACTGCATGTGTCAGAGGAAAACAGTGTTATATGAAATTCTCAATAGGAGATTTTTCAAAAGTGGATTGCCAGTCCTTTTTCTGGATATGTCTTAATGGACTTGAACCCTTAACCCTTCATTTAGCAATCAAGTACATTATTAATAACATTCAAGGATTCCATATCATCTTCAAAGTTTGTCTGTGGACTTAAAAGCCAGGATTTTTGCTAGCAGTATTTAGATACTGAGAATAATCTTGTAAATGGAAATATTCTTGTATTGAGAAGTTCTGGTGGCTTGGTCTGTAAGAGTTGTGCACAAAGACTACTCTTCTGTGGTGATTAGAAACCATCAGTGACTCTGTGGGATAAAGATTGTCAGTCTCTTCCCATGTGATTTGTAGCCTTGGAAACCTGCTGGTGTGTTAAGTATGAGTCAGAACCAATTGGACAGCAATAAGAGAAAGAGAGTAAGTCTGTATATACCACCATTCAAAAAGGAATATTTTTTTAAACAAAAAACAGAAAGTA
>NW_006400108.1:1538497-1539465 GCF_000299155.1 Elephantulus edwardii | reverse complement strand
TGCTAAAAGGAAATATGCAAAGAGAGAAGTACACTCTCAGCACAGTTTGATATGTTGCTGCTTATTGTTCCTACCACTGAGTCATTACCATCCCAGAACAGTTTTTCTGAAGCAGTGAATTGCACAAGAGATTGCTCATTTTTCTCCCACAGAACAACTGCTGGATTTGAACCAAGTGCCTTTGGATTAGCAACACAATTAGCAGTCTTTATCCTTTTAGATTTTATCACTTATCAAACACTATTCTAAACAGACAACATGCATGAGGTCATTTAACCCCTTAATGACTCAAAGTCTGTTTAAAAAGTCAAAGTCATTGTAATGAAGTTGGAAACAGACTTCTAGCTGGTTTGTCAGTGAGTTTTCAGGCACAGGACAAGGTTGCTCATCTTTCATCTACAAAGTAGCTGTGAATTTGAACCATCTGTCTTTGGGTTCGCAGCGCAATATCTCAACCACTAAACCACCAGAACTTCCAAAGTAGAATAGGTATATACTGCCTGCTTATTATTCACCCTTTGTGATAATTATGATAGCATATTGTTTAGGATATCAATTGTCAGTTGCATTAAAGTAGATTCTAACTTGTTAAGGACCATGTGATTTTTCAGAAATAGGTCACTAGGTCTTTCCTTTAAGGAACCTCTTAGTGAACTCAAACATTAACAGCTAAGTACATCAACTGTTTGCACCCACAAGATACTCTACAGTCCCCAGTCATGCAATCACATGCTAATTTAGGTGTTGCAATTAAGGTAGTTTGCTGTTGTGATTAAAGCTGTTGACTTTAGGTAAGAAATGTCATCCCAGGTAGCTGGCTATGACTGATTCAATAATCTTGAAGATCTTAAGAAGAAACTTTCTTTTTTTTTTAAATACTGGGTTTATTTCACATGTATATTTTTGTTTCCCCACCATTTCCATTTGTTTGACCATTGCTACTACTTTGTCCTATCATAACATTCCAT
>NW_006400108.1:1525142-1537499 GCF_000299155.1 Elephantulus edwardii | reverse complement strand
AGTCCCTTATCTGATATGTTATTACCAAATACTTTTTCCCACTTGGTGGCTTCCCTTTTTACCCTGTTGGAGAAGTTTTTGGATGTACATAGGATTTGATTCTTAGAAGATCCCATTCATCTATTTTATCTTATACTGGTTGTAGGTAGGAACATTTTTTAAATAGAAGTTCTTTCTCAAAAAAGTAATTCTTTAATGTTGTAAAAGGGCTCTTCTTGATCAAACATGAGTTAATATCTCAGGAAAGACATTTTTGTTCTGTACCTGAGTGTGGAAAATACAGAACAGTGTCATTGATTTCACATGCAAGCAAAATTCTACTGAATTTTATCAAAAAATGTTTACAACAGCACATCAGCAGAGAACTGCCAGAAGTCCAGGCTGGGTTTAGAAGGGGTCATGGTACTACCGATATTGTTGCTGATGTTAGATGGATCTTGGCTGAAAGCAGAGAATACCAGAAGAATGTCTATCTGTGCTTCATTGATTATGCAAAGGCATTTGACTGTGTGGATCATAACAAACTGTGGCTGACTCTGAGAAGAATGGAAATCCCAGAACATTTAATTGTGCTAATGCAAAACCTACACTTGGACCGAGAGGCAGTAGTCAGAACAGAGCAGGATAACACTGCATGGTTCAAAATTGGTAAGGGTGTACGCCAGGGATGCATCCTGTCTCCATACCTTTTCAACATGTATGCAGAGCAGATGATCTGAGAGGCTGGGCTCTATGCGGAGAATTGTGGCAACAGGATTGGTGGACGATCTCTTAACAATCTGCATTATGCAGATGACACAACCCTGCTTGCTGAAACTGAGAAGGACCTCGTGCACTTGCTGTGAAGGTTCAAGGACTGCAGCCTTCAGTATGGACTGAGGCTCAATGTCAAGAAGACAAAGATTCTCACCATTGGACCAATTGGCAGTGTCAGGATGGATGGCAAAGAGATTGAGATTGTTCACAGCTTCAGTTTGCTCGGCCCCACAGTC
The DNA here is from genome assembly GCF_000299155.1 of Elephantulus edwardii. Classification (NCBI taxonomy): domain Eukaryota; kingdom Metazoa; phylum Chordata; class Mammalia; order Macroscelidea; family Macroscelididae; genus Elephantulus; species Elephantulus edwardii. The sequence goes on along the minus strand of NW_006400108.1, from coordinate 1,536,507 downwards.
AACACTCTTGGTACCAGCAGTCAGGAAGTCATAAAGCGTATCGCGATGGGAAAGTCTGCTGTTAGGGACCTCTCTAAAGTACTCAGGAGCAACAGTGTCTCTCTGGAGACTAAGGTGCGCCTGATACAGGCCATGGTCTTTGCAATCGCTTGTTATGCATCAGAGAGTTGGACAATGACTAGGGAGGACAGAAGGAGAGTGGATGCTTTTGAGCTATGGTGCTGGAGAAGAGTACTGAATGTACCATGGACTGCCAGGAAAACAAACAGATTCACCTTGGAGAGGATTAAACCAAGCTACTCCTTGGAGACAAGGATTCTGGGGCTTCGTCTGACATACTTTGGACATGTTGCCAGGAGGGACGGGTCCTTGGAGAGGGACATCATGCTTGGGAGGGTAGAGGGACAGCGCAGGAGGGGAAGACCCTCTATGAGATGGATTGATTCGGTGACTGGGGTAATCGGGATGGGTGTGTCAGAATCAGTGCGGTTGGTGCAGGATAGAGCAGGGTTTAGGGCTGTTGTGCAGAGGGTCGCTATGAGTCGCAAACAACTCGATGGCACATAACAACAACAATCTAGTTTCCATGATTTTAACATAAAGCCTGGTATCAAAAGCAGGATTTGAACACATACCTTCAAAGGGGTACTGTAAAAATTCTGTCAAATGTAATAGAAAATTGAGTTAAATTTAGGAAAATTATTATTGTTATAATTTTCAAAGTAAGGATTAACTCAACTCAAAATTGTAAATAAAGTTATAAATACCTAGGTGCAGAAGGAAGAATTGCATTTCTCTCTTGGGAGAGCAATTCAGAGGTTTCCAGAAAATCTGAAATCTGTGAAAAGTTAATTTTGTGTTAAAAAAGACTGTCAAAATTAAAGTGAGAAGAGTAAAATGAAGTGACTTTCCTGTTGTGCTACAGAAACATTTCCAGCTACATTAAATCCATTTAAAGCTTAACTTTTCCCCTTTTTATGCTGTGTTTTTTAATATATGTATCAGCATCACCATGATCCTCAATATAACTATTCTGTGTATTACAATCTTACCTTTGTATGTTAACGAGTAAAGATTAGAGGTGATTCTATAAAGATCAACTTGATCGAATCAAGTGTCCTTCTCCTAGGGATGTAGCCTACACTGAGTATATGATTAGATTCTGGAAATGCTGGAAAGCTTCTTGTGTGAACCTGTATCTGGCTTTCTGGCTCATGATCTCAGGATTTGAACCAGTATCTTACCATACTTTCCTTTTTCAAGCTTTTCAGCCACCAGAGTTGGCACCCTATTTATCAATTACCTTGGATTTTTTGGGCTCATTTGTGACTCTGTGATGAGGATATTTGGATGTCAGCCTCTGAAGTCAGCAGAGTCTGAAGTCATTAGTCTGTAGCTATGCCTGCTGATTACTTGGACTCATTAGCCTTCCTAAATGCTTCTTTCTCCTCCTGGTCCTGCCCACAGCCACAGACTTGCGAGATTTTACAAGCATATGAGCCAATTCCTTAATAAGCAGTCTCTGTCAATCACATCTGATTTTAAGAATCTTCTCTAGAGCAGGTTTTAGACATTGAACACCAATTATCATAAGAACTGTGGGAAGACATCAAGAATATCAACCATGAAGAAAGAAAAGGCCATTACTAAGACAGAGGAGAAATGGGAAAACCAAAACCAACAACAGATTTCAGAAGAGACTGAAAAATGCATTAGGGTGTCAAGACACCAAAACAAAAGAGATACTGAAGTAAAAGAGCTGAACAGAAGACTTCAAAGGGCAGCTCAAAAAGACAAAGCAAAATATTATCATGAAATGTGCAATGAGTTGAAGTTAGAAAGTAAAGAGGGAAGAACTCTCTTTGCATTTCTTAAGCTGAAAGGCCTGGAAAATTCAAGCTTTGAATTGCAATACTGAGAAATGCTAGAGGCAAAATCTTGAATGATCCAGGAAGCATCAAAATAAGATGGAAGATATATACAGACTCAAAAAGAATTCGTTGACAATGAAAAATTTCAAGAAGTACTATTTCAGGAAGTAACAGTCAGGAGATCAGGAGATGTATTGCATTGGGAAAGTTGGCTCTCACGGACCTCTCCAAAATACTCAAAAACAGTGATATAAGTTTGAAAACTATGGTGCATCTGACTTAGATAATTTGCAATCATCATCTGAACTACACATAAATCGCTATCAGAAGCTTTGCATCTGAGAGATGAACAAGTAAGAATGAGAAAAGAATTGATGCCTTTGAGTCATAGTGCTAGAGAAGATACTGAATATTCCATGGATTGACAAAAGAACAAACAAATTTACCTTAGAAAAGGTACAGCCAGAGTGATCCTTGCAGGCAGGGATGTAATGCTTCATCTCTCATACTTTGGACATATTTCCATGGTTGGAAAGATGATGGGTCAACAATATAGAGGAAAAAAACCCCACAAAACCAAATGAGATGAATGCAGCAATGGGCTCAAGTGTGTCAGAAATGGCAAGATGGCACAGCATGTTTCAGGTTTGTTGTTCATAAGGTTGCTATGAGTCATACCTGACTCAATGACACCTAACAACAATAATTCTGTTTGAATGTGTATGTATAAATTACAACTTGTTTGGTTTAGTTTCTTCACAAAATATCATTCTAAAATATGTAAGAAATCTATTTTCTATTTCTTCTAATACAAATTTCATTCAGAAACTCATATTGTTTGTGAAATAGAGTTGCATTCAAGATTCACATAAAAGTTATATGTTGTGTTGTGTACCATATAGTTAGAACCAACCTATTGTTCATCCTCCAGTGGGTTTTCAGAGGCAGTTAATTGCACAGGAGGAGATTGACCATTTTTCTCCTGTGGAGAAGTTGGTAGCTTTGAACTGCATGCCTTTGGGATTGCAGCACAGCTTCTTGCCACTAGGCCACTGTAGCTCCCTAAAAGTTATGTACATATCTACATTTTTAGACAAAAATAATAAATACATAATCCTGATGAGACTAAAGATACCAGGCCTTTAAAAGAAGAAAAAAGTCAGCTATTATAACCAAATACCTAAGAGTCAATTAAATATGGGGTACAAGGCTAAATATGATTGAGGCCATAAGTTTAGGAAATCATATTCCTAGGATTTCTGTTGTTTCACAAATTAAGTCCTAACTGCATGAAAAGGTTGTCCTGCATCCCCATCCCATGCATGCAGGAAAAAGTGGTATTTCCCAGAAAGTGCTGCCTAGGTGGTGTTAGTCTTAGCTCTGATTTAGTTGAAGGTCTATGTGAAGAGTTCAGTTAGCAAGTAACATTCCATCTAGTTCAGTGAATTGCTGATTAATTCCAATTGTTAGCTTGGTTAGACTATAGTTTCAAGTGGTTTGGTCTAGTTGCTATAATGGAGTGACAAAATGTGATTAAGTCAGTTGGCTTTATGTCATTGTTGTTAGGTGCCATTGAGTCAACTAAATCTCAAAGCATCCCTAAAAACAACAGATCTGAATCTGAACCTGGCCCTATCCTAGACCATCTTCATGATTTCTGTCATCTCCAAGTACAATGTCACAGTCACTGTGGCTGTCTATGTCATTGAAGATCTTCCTTTCTTTCTATGACAACCTTACTTTTCCAGCATGATGCCTCTGTCCAAGGATTGGTTCCTCCTAAAAATATGTCCAAAGTGAGATGAAGTTTCACCATACTTGCCTCTAGGATCATTCTGGTTGCATTTCCTTCAAAACAAAGTTGTTTGTTCTTCTGGCCCTTCATGCTATGTCCAGTACTCTTCGTTAACACTACAAATCAAAGACATCAGTTCAATTCTTTTTTTGGTTTTCCTTAGTCATGGTCCAACTTTCAGATGTATAGAAAGTAAATGAAAATACTGTAGCTTGAATCAAGTGCACCCTACTCTTTAAACTGATGTCTTTTTTCTTTAGGACTTTGCAGAGGTTCTTGACAACAAATTTCCCAGTGTAAACTATCATTTGATTTCTTGACTATTGCTACCAGGATTGTAGATTGTTGATCCAAGTAAAATTAAACCCTGGACAACTTCAATCTTTGGTCCACCTATCATTATCTATAGAACAATTTGTCTTCAATAATATAGTTGACTAATCACCTTCCAACAATGTAGTGTAATGTAATGTACAGATCCATTATTTGATGTTATGCCAATATACAGTGTATTAGAGCCTAGTCACATCTTAACTATAAAAAGAAAAAATAAAATAAAAGAGGATTAGACATTGACATGTGACAGGGAAGAAAGGTGACTAGTGAAAATCATCAACAGGCAAGGGAATACCAATAATTGTCAGCAGGTTCCAGAATTAGAAGAAGCATCAGCATGGCTGAAACTCCAACTATGAAAAACTAAAGGACATCACTTGTGGAATTTCTGCTATCACAGCATTCATTATATCACAAAGGAGCAAATATCGATCTCTTCCAGGCAGTAGAGCAGGCAGCTATCCTCTGAATTTCCTGATATAGACTGTTTAGCACATCCAAGACTACGGCTCTTAGTTAGTTGAAATATGTCAATGGATATCCCATGGATTCCTAGGGCCTTATGCTTTTGTTAATGTCTTCATTTCAGCTTGATTTTTTCTTTCACTACCACTGGCTCTTGATAGTATGGTACTTGCTGAAATTTTTTTCAATGTCAGCAGATTTTTTTTTGTCCAGTGATTATGTGTATTTTCTCCATCTTCTTTTTTCATAAGTGTTATTTTGATCCTTCCTAAATCTAAATCTTTAGATTTTGTCTGTAGCATCTCTAACTGTTGCAAGTCAAGGATTGAATTTGTTTTTCTATTTTTTTGCAGCTTGAGAAATGCCAAGTGAGTTCTTCCCTTTTTATTTTTCAATTCTAGCTCTCTATACATTCGTTATAATCCTTTGCTTTGTCTTCTCTAGCTGCCCTTTGAAATCTTCTGTTCAGCACCTATTCTCTCAGCATATCTTCCCTATATTTTGGCTTTCAACACTCTACTGTAATTTTCAGGGTCTCTTTTCACATTCATTTTAGTTTTTTCTTTCTCCTCTTTATTTTTAGTTATCTCTTACTCTCTTTATGGGTGATATCCTGTGTCATACAACTACCCTTCTAGTCTTTGATCATTGTTTAATGCTTCAAACACTTAAAAAATTCTTATTTAAAAAAAGTTTATTTAAATGAAAGTTTACAAAGATTTAGGGTTTCCAGTAATTCATTGCTGTACTTTTCTCCCTGCTACACCCTCCCCCTCAATTCACTGTTCTCCTTGAAAAGAAAAACTCTTTAATTGTTATGTAGTCCCTTCTCTCAAATCCACTCCACTATGCAGTCTTCACTCTGCAATTCTGTAATGACAAGAATAACCATTCATATATCCCTTTAAACAATTTTATCCCTTAGCTGTTTCAATGCAATATACATCATTCCTCCCTTCCTTTTCTGTCTTCCCTCAACCCTGATGTCAGTCTCATTTTATAACAGTGGCCCTCTGCAATATTTGTCCTTTTGTGACTGAGATATTTCACTCAGCATAATGGGTCACTCATTTTGCATAAAATTGCATGAGTTCCTTGTTTTTCAATGCTTCATAGTAGTAGAGCTTCTCTATCCATTCGTTTGTTGATGGGCACTTGAGTTGTTTCCAGCTCTTTGTTATTGCAAACAAAGCCGCAATAAACATGAGTGTGCATATATCTGCTTGGGTGGCAGCTATGGTTTCTTTAGGGTAAATTCCCCGTAGTGGAACTGCTGGATCAAATGGTATTTCTATTTGCAACTTTTTGAGAAAGTGCCATACTGCCTTTCATAGTGTTTGCACCATTTTACACTACTGGGATGAGATGATATCTCATAGTTGTTTTGATTTGCATCTCTCTTAGAGTTAGGAATTTTGAACATTTCTTCATGTGTTTGTTTGCCATCTGAATGTTTTCTTAGGTTAAGTGTCTGTTCATACCCCATTTTTCAATTGGGTTATTTACTTTTATCTTGTTGTGGTGCTTGACTCTCTAAGGAAGAATTTGGCATCAGAGTTTGAGTAAGACTCATCAGCAATGATTTTATTAACTGCTACCTAACATAGGAGGCACTGGAGAGCATTATGCTAAGTGAATTAACTCAGTCTCACAAAGACAAATATTGTATAAGACCATTATTATAGAATTAGTACAAGGGGGGTAGGTGCTTAATCATAGAGTCTATACTGTCTGATGGGTGGAGGAAGGGGTGAGGAAAGGGTACAGAAGTGAGGAAATGAGTCAAAAATTCAGGGCTGAGTTGATAAAATAAGTGAAAGACCAGGAAAATATGTCTTTGAAGTCACAGAATGCCAATTGAGTCTGATAAAGAGAGCAAGAATTCAGCAGAGCTATGCAGAACTACTGCAGCTTCAGAAGAGAAAACGTTAAGGACTCCAGAGATTGTAGAAATAAAAGAGAATGAGATAAAGAGTTTGTTCATCTGCAATGAGGGAGCCAAGAACTTCTGGACATGTGTGTGTGCATTTAGGGGGTTGAGGAATACATACAGAATTTTTCTTGCCACTTTTCCATAGAGATGAGTGAGGTCCATCTTGAAACTGAAGCAAGAATGTGAGTCAGGACTTGGAAAAGGATATAGGGATTAATTTTTTCCCCCCACAACTATGATGTTTGTTGCTGTTATTGAGCACCATTGAGTCAGAACCAACCCATAACTAACCCTCCATTGGGTTTTCGGGGCAATTAATTGCACGAGAAGAAATTGCCCATACTTTCCTGCAGAGCAGCTGATGGAACCATGTGTCTTTGGGATTTAAGTGCAATTTCTTACCACTAGGCCACCAGAGATCTAATTTTAATGGAGTTTATCAGGGAAATAAAAAAGCTATAATTCAGTTTAGCAGCCATAAACAATGTTCAGTCAGGACAGCTTCTGAAATGTGTTCACAGACATTTGACCTTCAGTCTCATGGCTCTGGGCCAGTGTCACAAAACTTTTAATCCTGCAATTTATGGCATCTGCACCTAACATCTGATGAGTCAAATGCGAGAATGGTTACCCATGATGGACAGTGTTTGGTGAAGCTCCCCGATTAAAACAAGCTTGGAAGCAGGAGTGGCATCCACTTCCATAATTGTTTGCCTCTGGAATCCCTATGAACCAGGAGAGAGGATGAAAGTTATACAGGAGGTGCCCAGGACTTGTGTTCATAGGGTCGCTATGAGTCACCTGCGACTCAATGGCACTTAACAATAGCAACATCCCCTAATACCTAGTGGGCAAACAAACTTGGGCCAAGACTCCTAGCTCTGTGGCAGCAGTCCCAAGGTCAGCTTTGTTTCACATCAGGTCTCTGGTTCTCTGCTGTGGCTGGGGCTCCTATAGGTCCTGGCCTAAGTGGTGCTAGGATCTTTGACCCTTAAGGATTATTACTGCATTTTCTGCTTTTTCCTTTGCTGATGGTGAGTTTCACAATTTTTGCTGCTGAATCCACTCAATTTCATTCTAAGACTAACCAATACACTCATGAATAGACCATCACACCACATGTACATTTCATTACTCTTCCATGAGTCAAAGTTAAACTCAAGAGCTAGGAAAGCCATTTTGAACAATGAACCCTTGACACCACACCTTACTACTATTAATATATTCATGAAACTGTGAAATACAGCTATTTCATGTCTCATACCTTAATGTCCCCATTATAAATAAACAATTTCTGATTTTTCTTTGTATAAGCCTTTTGTGTCTCTAGTTAGATTCACTCCCTAGTGTCTCATTACAAATGGTTTTGCTTTCTTGGTTTCCTTCTCTGAGTTCTTTCTCTTTGTTACTGTACAGAAATCCCACTGATTTTTGTATATTGATCTTACATCTTGCCACTCTACTAAATTGGTCTACTAGCGCTGACAGATTTTTTTTATTGAGTCCTTGGGTTTTTTTGTGTACATTATTGTATCATCTGCATATAGTTTTAATCTAACCATCTCTTGGTCAATCTGGATTCTTTTTAATCCCTTCTCTTATCGTATGGCTAGGCAAGAACTTCCAATACAATATTATTATTCATCCATTTCCTTGTCTCCTGGTTATGCATTTTTTTGTGATATTTGCAAAATCCTTTATGCGGTTGGCAAGGCTCATGAGTTTGTTCTCCTCTTGTCTCTTACGATCATTAGAATTTTGGGTTTTATCCATAGGTGTCTGATCCACTTTGAGTTGATTATTTGTGTGGTGTGAGAAGTGAATTCTGTATCCGTTTTCTGTATTTGGATGTCCAGCTTTGCCAGCACTACTTGTTGAAGAGGTTATCATTTCCTCATTTAACGGATTTTGTTTCCGAGAATCAGTTAGTTGATCATAGATATTGTTCTTCTTCTTATATACCATCAAGTTGCTTGTGACTCATAGCAACCTTATGTGCAACAGCTCTGAAACCTTCTCTATGCTGAGCCAACCTTATTGTCTCTAACACACCTATTCCCATTACTGCAGACATCGAGACAATTCCTCTCATCAAGGGGCCTCCTCTTTTACGCTGTCCATTCACACTCCCAGTCATGATGTCCCACTTTAAGGACTAGTCCCTTGCAAAATGCCCAAAATATGTCAGACAGAACTTCAGAATTCTTGCCTCCAAGGAGCAGCCTGGTTTTACCCTCTCCGGGACAAACATGTTTGTTCTCCCAGCAGTCCAAGGTAAAATATTCATATATACTCTTCTCTAGCACCCCAACCCAAAAGCATCAATTCTCCTTCTATCATCCTTCATCCTTGTCCAGCTTCCTGAAGCATAACAAATAATTGTGAAGATCATGGCCCAGATCATGCACACCTTAGTCTCCAGATTGACTTTGTCGCTCTTCATTACTCTGGAGAAGTCCTGATAGCAGACTCTCCCAATGCAATTCATCTTTTGAATTCCTGGCTGCTGGTACCAAGAGTATGATTGTAGAGCCAAACAAACTGAAGCGGTTAAGAATCTCAATCTCTTCACCTCTAACATGATGCTGCCAATCAGCCCAATGGTGAGAATCTTTGTTTTCTTGATGTTGAGCTTCAATCGTATTGTAGGTTTCAGTTCTTGACCTTCTGCAGCAAATGCCTCAAGTCCCCCTCAGTTTCGGCAAGAAAGATTGTGTCATCTGCATAATGTAGGTTGTTGATGAGTCTTCCTCCAACCCTGATGCCACATTCCTCCTCATAGAGCCACAATCCAGGATGATCAGTTCCACGTAATGGTTGAAAACATTGCTAAGGATTTTGCATGTATGTTTTGTGAAAATATTAGTCCGTAATTTTATTTTTGGTGGTGTTGTTACCTGGATGTGGTTTTAGGGTTATGCTTACTTCATTGAATGATTCTGAGAGTGCTTTTTTTGTTTGTTTTTTTTTGTTTGTTTTAAATTTAAGTAGAACGGGTGATAGTTTATCTCTGAATATTTAGTAGAATACAGCCATGTCATTTGACCTTAAAACCTACTACACAGCTGTAGTAACCAAAACAACATGGTACTGGTACAATGACAGGCACATAGATCAGTGGAACATAACTGAGAACCCAGAAATAGACCCAGCTATCTATGGTCAACTAATATTAGACGAGGAAATAGTACCTATTTCTCCTCTTGTTCTGGAATTCTATTCATGTGTATGTTGTTTCATTTGCTGTCATCCCATATGATTCTTAATTTTTTTTTTATTTTTCTTTCTATCTTCTCTCTGTTTTTACTTCAGCATATTTATTACTTTTATTTGCATTTTCATATTTTTCTATTGTTTTTAGAACTGTGTTGTTTGTACCCTCTCTGTCTTATATTGATTTTTTTTATTCTTGCATCTCTTTACAAATGGTTTAATTTTTCTCTTACATAAACTATAACTTCTTAAATATCAATTCTTGGAACTCCTTCTAAAAGTGTATTCTTCCTTCTACATTTCTGCCGTTAGTGTATTCATTAGTTTGTCATCCTGATAGGCTCTTTCATAGTGCTTTAAGCTGATCACTGTTTCATTGACATTATGTAGGTTTCTTCTTGGTATGCATGAAGTAGCTTGTGTAGTGTTGGTGTGAGTTGTCATCTCCTTATTTTTGCGATATCTGTTTCCTGAGTGCAATAAGTATGTGTCTGCTGCTGCAGCAGTGTCCTATGGGCTTCTTAGGAGATCTGCTACTGACATGCTCAGGACAAGAAATACAGATTCAGCCTTAAAACAGGTTGACCTCAGGGCAAGAAGCCTGTGGTGTCTGTGTACTGCTTGGAGTTGAGGATCAAGAGATGGGCTCACCAGCAGTGGCAGCAAGGACCTTCAGGCTTCCATGGAAGATCTACGATAAGTGCACTTCTCTGCTGGAAACAGAACAGTCTCAGCAGCAAAGGTTGTCTTTAAGATGAGAAGACTTGCTAACTCAGGGATTAACTTTTGTTGAGCTTTGTCAGAAGTCATTCTCTCTCTAGCAATCTTATACCTGGGCAATTGAAGAATACAATCTCTGGCAAGGAGAGGAGATAAGACTTTGGCATGGATGAGGGGACACTCGTGCATTGACCATATCTGACTTTAGAGGATAAGCTGAAGAAAGTTTCTTCTATGGACCCACATAGCTGGGATACACAAAGAGGAAGTTTAGCAACTGTTTGAACCAGCACTTCAGATAATTATTAAGTAGAAGAGCCTACATATATAAAACAGAGAAAGAGTTCTCCATTTGGATAACCCAACATAAGATTATGAGCAATGAATGGTCAAAATTAAAAGTTTCAGGGCCATTTAAGAACAATAACTCTCTTAATGTGTTTTTTTTTTTGGGGGGGGGGTCCAAGATGGGTTGGGTTTTTTTTCTTTTAAATTTAACATTAGCTTTAAATTGAACACATTTTGAATGCCAAATTAAGTATTTTTATTTTTTTATTGTGATTTTGGTGAATGTTTACAGGAAGATTGAGTTTTCATTCATTGATTGCTGCACATTTTCCTTCCTTCCCTTTCCTTCCCCCCTCCTCCAGCCTACTTTGCATAAGAAAAGAGTGGCTAGATAATAAAAAGGCATTGGAACAGAAGGGAAGAACTGTCTGAAAGGAATGACAACAATCTGGAACTCTGTTAATCTTGTTTGGTTCTTCTCTGTCCCATAATTTACTAGAGTCAGAATTCACTTGATGGCAATGGGTTTAGTATTTTTGTTTACGGGTTTGTTTCCTAGGTAATATTTATGCTACAGAAGATTGTGGAGATACTACAATTTGCCATGTTACCTCTGGTATAGTCACACAATGGAATGCTACGCCGCATTGAAAAACAAGGAACTCATGCAATATTATTCAAAATGGGTGACCCTGGAGGACATTATACTGAGTGAAGTATCTCAGTCACAAAAAGACAAATACT